>NC_053454.1:12350090-12659105 GCF_015227805.2 Hirundo rustica | reverse complement strand
CCCAGCCAGGCTCTGCCAGCTGACCTTTCAACCTAAGGTGCATGGTTATCACATTAGATTTAGCAAAGAAAAAGCACCTACAAACATTTCTAGCCCAAGGAGAAATCACTACCTGGAAAAAAAATATGTGGAACGCTCCGAACCTGGGTTTTCTTCAGGTATGATAGCCCAGTGACAATGACACCGCAATCATAAGCCAGTTTGGTTAGACCTCACTGTTATTTGGTGGAGCAAACAGAGTTCTGTCACTGTGGTGACAAATGACTCTGCATCCTGGTGCAAAAGAGAAGAAAAGTATACAGCAGACAGCTAGATATTAGTCAGTTATTCCTTGTATACATTCAGCAGAGTATGAGGAATGCTCAGAGACTTTAAATATCCTCTGCTGTTATGATGGTAGTTGATTTTTTAAAACAATGATTTTCAGATAATTGCTCTTTCCAAATGTTTCTTCTGCAATAAATTAAAATAATAGTTATGCCCAGAGAAACAAGCACGTCAGACCCAAGGCGAGTCTTGCATATGGGTCAATAGTGCAGCTACATGATTCATTCCCAAAATTACATGTGCAGAGAACGTTTTATTCAAAAAAGGGAATGTATACAAAAATATCCTTTCATTTTAATAATTATATTCAGTCACTAAATCTATTCCCAGAATAATGGAAATCATATGCAGCATAAGGGAATAATTATATATGTATTTTCATACAGTTCTTTATATTTAGATGATTTTATATATATATACACACAAATACATATAAAATACAACTTTATTTGCTGTACATTAAACTTTTTTTTCTATTTCTAATAGAAGTAATTTAATAAGTTGTATCTCCTAGCACGTGTGGATCACATATGTCTTTATTAAATTGCACAAGCTGAAGCATTTCTCCAGACCAGTTAACAGATTCATAAATAATTTATGTATCTGTGAAGAGTTCAGTGATTTGGTTTCTTTAGTTTGAAAGAAGTTCTAGAAATCCTCACTGCAATAGTTCAAGTCCTTCAAATAGAAATGCAACTGTGTACAATTACTGAAGAGGGATTCCAGGCCCTGCTGCTCTGGCTTTTTCTACATTCACGCCCCGTTATCGATGCAAAGTTTGTAATATCTGTGTACATCTGTGAGAGCTGTCTGTGTAGATCCAGGGCCAAATATCAATGACAAATAACAACAGGCAAATTATAGTTCTTGCAGAACTTAGAGCAGTTTAAAAAGCCACTGAAATTAAGTTTTTGTGAGTTATTTTCAGTCAAGTCCTACACAGAGCATATTCAGAAATTCTCACACAGCTTAACTAGCAGCTTTGAATGCCTCATGAATTTTTATGATCTTGTTAATACTGAAATACTGGAGTCCTTTCTATATTGCTTAGTTTATATTGGCAGGAGAATGGGGAGTTATAATAATCTATTGATGCCTGCCATCTTTTAATGTTCTCTAGCAAACTGTGCGTACAAAATAACGTGTGATAACACAGATTCAGTTTTTGGGACCTGACAACTAAAGCCTGGGTTTATACATGACAAGATGGCTCAGGGACAGTGAAATTTTTTTTTAATTTAGTCTCCCAAACAAAATCCACTGTTTTTGCACAAACTGGAGCTGCTCTTGTCTGAATTGTCAAACAACTTTAGAGCTGCTCAGTGGGCGCTCTCAGCCTGCCTGACCAGCTCAAAATCCTGGCTTCTGATGAGTGTGTTCAGGGCACTGCTAAGGATACAGGGGGTGGAAAATCACATTATTCAGCCTACTGAATAATGTTGACACCAAAATGACACCCAGGTATCGAGAACATCCTTTATCTTGGCCTCAGCTGCTTCTTTTAAGAACAATTCTCATGGCACCTTCACTCCCCACATAGTTCCAGCCCACTCCTCATACTATCCAGCAATTCCATTGTTTTCTGCTATCAGCTTATACACCACAGGTGCAAACAGCATTTTTCAGGTCTGTGATCCTGCAGACTTTGATGAGACTTGTGATTCACACACTTTCACTCCCACTTTAAGCCCACCACCTGTGTGTTTGAGCCACAGCTCAGGGTTCATAAGGAGGTGCAGTTCAGTCTTACAGGTCACAACCAAAGCTGTGCTGAGGAGAAATGAAACCTATCCACAGAATCCAGCAGTTATGGAATCATCTAAGTTGGAAAACACCTCTAAGACCACGAAGTCTCACTCTTAACCCAGCACTGTCAGATTCAACACTAAACCTGGCACATCTACATGTCTTTTAAATACCTCCCAGAGTGATGACTCTACCGCTTCCCTAACAACCCTTTGGAATGGGCTGCCAAGGGAAGTGGCTGAGTCTCCTCTCAGAGATTTTGAGGAAGAGGGTTTTGTGGTGCTGACAGACATCAGCCTCTGAAGAAAGATTGAAAGAACCAGGGCTCAGCATAAACAAATCCACTGCACAGCCACACAAATAAGAGGTTGCTGCAGAAATGGAAGACAAACGGTGCTCTTGCAGGATCCAACAAGAACTAGTGGGGTTCGATTGCAATTTCATTTTTTTTATACCAGCAAGCTCAGCATGGCAGTAGAGTAGCTGTCTGTGGGAGCTGGGGAAGGTTTTTGTCTGGTTGTGCTAAGGAAAATTGTAGAAAGGTGACTTAGCTGCAATTAATCCCTCTCTAACAAGGCAATAGGCTACTTCCATGGTTCCCCCATGGCCTTTTGCAACAGTTTTCTGGTGCTCATGGGTTCAAACTTCTGGAGTAAATCGTTGGCAACCTGATACAAAGTAGGAGAATACTTTTATCACAACAGGACTCTGAATAGCCAGAAATCACATAGCGAGCAGTAATGTAATGACAATTTCTCTTACTCTGTAAGTGCCCTGAATCTCCCAACCCTGGCTGGGAGTGAGAAATATGCAGACACAGGTGTTTCTAACTCCACATAGAATAATCTGTGCTTCGGATCCCTTCATCCTTTTCTCTTTTTCCACACTATAATCAAAGCTGTTCAGTGCAGGTTTTTTAACTGACAGAATACAAGAGATAATTGTTGAATTTTTGAGTGACTTCACCCAGAAAAGCCTCTGTCCTGTTAATCCACATATTTCTGTCTCCAGCAGAAGCATGCTGTACAGATGAGAGGGTTTTTATTTGCTCAGAACTTATTTTACCTTGATTTTTTTTACAATGCAGCAGAGAAAAAGCCATAGCCATACTGAGTGTATCACTTCTAGAAAACAGATCTGCAGAATGGGGCTACTTTCTCTCATCCATACATTATCCACAGAGTTTAACTGTGCTCCCCTGTCTGATGGAAAAAGTCCAAAAAAGGAAATCAATATGAATCAGGAAAAGTTTTAATTAACATCTGAAATTCAAAATGCTGCACATATCGGTCTGGAATACCTCTAGTGATTACACCTGGGCATCACAATATAGAAATGCTACAACACTCAGTTACACTGTGTTTTAAAGCCACATGGCAAAAAAATTAACGTTGCTGCAAAATAATTTTATTCTCTTGGCTCAACTTTAGCAGAAGCAGAGATTTGTGTTGATATTCTAGAGCAGGAGATTCCAGTTTGTGTCATCTGGATGGAATCAGTGGGTGGTGTAAGTGTGCTCCTCATTAAGGCAGCATGGTTAAATGAAGGAACTGGCTCTACCAAAACCCACTGAAAACTTTCCAGGTGCCTTGCTGGGCATTGGAACTTGGGAGGCACAAGTTAATCTTCCCAAATGAGTCACAAGACTATACACTCACAATTTCATGTTGAAAACAAACAGAAAATGGAGTCTCTTCAATGTATACTCCAATTCCCCACATCTGCTCCACAATAAACATACAGTGCACAGTTGCTGAATATTAGTCCTTTCATCAGCAGAGGTAATCAGCTTTGAATAGCTATCTACTTCCAGTGGTTACATAACACTTTACCTTAAATAGCTCTCTTGGAAGAGACACACTCTATGAAGTACATTTTAAAGATCACCTTTCAACAGCATCAACTACCACCAGTGTGTTCATGGTTATGATGTCTGCCTCGGGGTGAGCTGTGCCCCGTGACCTCTTCCCGTGCCTCAGGTGTCACCGTGGCAGTGGCTACCACCACACAACAAGCAATGAAGTTGTACTGCAGCAAGAGCTACTGCAGCAGCACGGGGTGAAATGTGCCTGCAGGGAGGCTGGGGAAACTCAGGAACCCATCTGCAGATGCTGCTCGTCCTCCTCTGAGAGCAGAGCCATGGAACTCCCGAGGAGCTGCTGCCTCTCCACTCGTCATCTGCTCAAGGTCACTTTGTCCCCTCAGAGGGGGCATTTGGAGGCATGAGGAGGTCTGATGGGTCTTCCCCTCATAAAGATCATCAGATGAGGCTAACGAGGCAGGGAAGCTGGCCATGCCTATCACAGCCAGAGCGCCTGTGAGCAGCACAATAAAAGCGAATGCGGCACAGAGTGCGGGGGCAGCAGTGGCGCGAGGCAGAAAGGACTCTGCATGGCTCTGGCCCCCCTCTTAACTGGGAGCACAGCACCCCACCAGGGCACACAAGCAGGGGGAGAGGAGACCTCTAACATCCCTGGTTTACTTTCTGGCATATAAATTTCATCATAATAATCTCCCAAGCTCTAGAAGCCCCTGATGCAGATATATTATTACACGCTCAATTGTAAATGACATTCAAAGCCAGAACCGCCTTCAGTGTCAGTGACCCTTGGGGTGGAAGGGGCCTTCTCCCTGTCATGCTTTTCCACTGTTACTGCTATAAAAGACATTTGGCAGTGCAACACTAGGAAATCCACATTTTATGGCCCATGCATGTCTCATCCTGGGCAGTTACAACTTGTGTAAAACATCTGACTGACTGAAGAACTACAGGAAAAAAACCCAACCAAAACAACTTTGACTGCACAAAGAAAGCAGAGGACACCTAAAATCAGGGCAGTGGTCTGAGTTTTACTGCTCATAAAATCTAAAAACATTCTTCTAACAGTAGAAGAAGAATAAGAGCTAGTTTTAAAATTGTTCTCTCCCACCCAGAGCCCAAATCCCGCTGTTGGACTCACATTTCTTGTGCTCAGTTCATCCACTGCTCACAGAATGGCACTAGTGACTGGCAATATTTAATTAGTTGGATTTTTTTTCTTTTATAAAATACTAGTGATAAAGGACAGGCTTTTCAAGTGACCTTGAAAAGCATATGAGCAATAACAGAAGTGGCTAGATTTTGACATGAAAGGAGTATGGCAAGTTGAGCCATGAGCATCCTCATAAAGGGCCACTCTGTCGGCACCTGAGCAATGGGAAAAGGTCTGCAAGCAGAATGGGTTTGAAATCTGTCTCTTCTAAATTATTCAAAATATTTTTTAAATGTTATGGTTTGAGTTGGTCTCCTAAGGAAGCAAAGTCAGGTGCCAGCTTTTTGTAGCAAAGTCGCTGCAGTTATCAAATCTGCCTCATTCAAATTTCTGCCCAACTGCTCAGTAATCTAATAATCACCTTCCAGTTTTACAGGTTACACAAATTACTTTTAAATAGAAAGATATGACAGACAGGGAAAGAAACGATCCTGAGAATTATCTAAATTATTCTTTCCCTGTCTATCTTGACATTGCTTATCTTTTCAGAGATGCCAGGGTTGCTGGACACACACCTTTAATCACTTTGTGCCAGGAATATCAGGCTAGAGAGCTGATAAATGTGTGCAGTTTGCAGAAAGATTAAGAAAAATAAGTACTACCTGGATGCCATGGTGATAAGCGAATGACAGCCTTACACTGCTTCCCACCAAAAGTATTGCCGCAGCTATAACCAGGGCTGGATGCAGGGCTTTTTTTCCACAGTCACATAACTAAATTTTAGATTAATAATTTCAAAAACCAAAAGAAAAATATTTCAAAATACTATTTTCATGTAGTAAAAATGCTCCTCTAAATTCTGGTGGGACTGTAAGTGCTATTGAGCCTATATAAGCTTGTGTATATTTGCTCTGGGTGTATATCACTATGATGGTGATAAAGTCCTGGTCTTTTACACCCCCAAGAAGAAATGAAAATTTTATGCTAAGGCAACATGTGAAAAATTGAAACTTTCCTGATGACAAAGGATTTTCATAGGGGCCAAAGCCTTACAGGCTTTCCAAGGCACTGAGAAGCATCCACAAAGGCTGCCCCCAGTCCTGGGGCTGCCTGCCTCCTGCCTCCTGCTCAGATTGAGTCCTAGGGAATCCTTCCCTCCCTTGGCTATAGGGCAGCCAAGAAAATGAACCCACCAGGTGAAAGTGAGCCTTTTTTTCCTAAAACTGTCTCACAAAGGGATATGCATTTTGTGGTAAGTGTAGGCCACCACAAAGCCAAAGAGGTGCAACCCTTCTTCAGTGATCCATACTGAAACCGGTGTCAAAAGATCAAACCTACACAAACCAGCTGAATAATGAGCCCCTGGTCTTGCATGGGTTACAGCCATGCCCATGCTTGAACAGAGCTGTAGGAACCCCCATCCTATCCTGATTAGAGCAGGGGCTTTATCCATGGCCTGACAGTTCAGCCCAGCCCCCGTGAGATGAGCTGGGAGGGAGAACCCCAGCTCCAGCCTCTCCTCCCATGCTCCTGAGCAACCAGGGAAGGTACTCCTGCCCATGGGAGTGGGGTGGAACCAGGTGATTTTTGAGGTTCCTTCCAATCAAAGCCATTCTATGAGTCTATGTTTGGGGTTTTTTTTCCATGTACTGTTTTCTTCAAATAAGAATAAATTTATCCAGATATCATTTTTTCTTTCCTGAATCTTTTTTGTTGATTCTTAATCAAGCTCTGCTGATTCTGTCGAAAGCAGACACTAAAGTGTAATGGTAATTATTGCCATTGCAAGCACAGATGATCAAAATATTTAGTGCACAAATAGTGCGCTAAAAAAAATCCCATCTACTTACGCCATTTATCTGAATGTGCTTTTAAAACAATTTGGTAATGGAATGATTAGTATTGTTTTCACAACCATCAAAATCCCTTTTCTACTATCAGGTGATCTTCATCGACCACCAATAAATAAGCAAGAATGAAATAAGTAAATATTTGAGTGATGTAGGTTTGAATATGTAGACATATCTTTATTAATAGAGTTGAAATTTTTGGGATCAGGCCTCATGAACCTGTGTTTGTTTGGTCCCTTTTCCTTCCCTCTTCTAACACCACAGAATGTCTTGTAAGTTTTTTTCATAATCTCTCCGAAGTTGAAAAAAGTCACAGAGACATAGAAGGATGTGGGTTAGAAAGTGTCTTCAACATCATCTAATTCCAAGCCTCTGCAGGGACACCTTTCACTGATGCAGCTTTCTCAAAGCCCCATCCAGCCTGGCCTGGAACACTTCCAGAGATGGGGCATCCACAGCTTTGCTGGGCGACTTGTTCCAGTGCCTCACTACCCTCATGTAAATTTCTTCCTAATATCCAATGTAAACGTGACCTCCTTCAGTGTAAAATCATCCCCCCTCATCCTATCACTGTATTTGTAATCTATTTTAAGGTTCCTGGGAGTAAGTGAATCTAAGTCCTGACATACACAGCTGGGTCTCTGGTCCTACATGCTGTTCCTGGAAAGCCAACAATCAGATATTTCAGAGATAGAGACTTTTTAAAAATTAAGGTATACTTTGGACTAATCAACACACAGACTTTGAACCACCTGGAATAAAGTGACATTCTTGCATTTCCAAGCTACTCCAGACATAACAGCCAGGTATCTACATTACAGCTGCCAGGGAAAAAACAAACAAACAACAAACAAACCAACCAAAAAAAAAAAAAAACAAACACAACACCATATTTTTCTAGCATTTAATAAAATATCTCATAGAATGTAATCACTGTGCATTATGGTCCATAATTTATTACCTACAAAGACTTGAATTTAACTCCCAAAGCACATGCTGTTACTACACAATACAACACAGGCAATTTCTGGAATCATTCTCCTGTCCTTTAGGATTGAGTTCAGTGTTAGTAAATTCCCCACATGCTTCAAAACAAAAACTGTGTAAAAGATGGTAAATGCTGCAGTTTGGCCCAAGTCCATTACTAAAATAATAAACAATGACAAAATTTATTGTGTATTGGAAACCAGTTTTCAGATCCCTTCAGAGAGGACATGAATCTGTTGTGCCAGAAAAGGAGATAAATGTCTCCCTTAATGTATATCTCTCTTTTCACTGCAGCAGAGTAGCAGGTTATATTTAAACTCTAGAGGACACCATCACCTTGCCCCTCTTGTTGGTAAAGATATTAGCCACTAAATCTGTTCCTAAACAAGTCAGTATTTATTAGGCTCTTGTCCAAAGCCTGACATTCATGAAAATCTGCACACAAGTCCCATATAAGTCTCTAACTTTCACCTTTCTTGCAGAGCCAGGATCTGTGTTTCAGTCGAAATTCTAACATGATGTTCATACCAGCTGCCTCATCTCCAGTGGAAACCTCCTGTCATACCTCACTGCACACTGACTGCTCCTCCACACAGTCTTACAGAAAAACTGTTGGTGGGACCCTCTGCCACTGCTGCCTCTGCTCCTGGTCCATAGCAGGGACAGGACACAGCTTGTATGCACACATCATCCTGCAAATCCCACACAGCTCAGGTGGCAACAGAGGTACACAGAGGAACGGTGCTCATCTCAGTGAGATGGTCCAAACAATCATAATATTCCCTATGTTCTCTGACAGTTGAGCCTAGGCTTTTAAATCAAAAGGGAACTTGCCCAGACACACAGAATTTACAGCTGTCTAGCACTGAATCACTGCAGACATGCCTGGCTCGGTTTTGGCCCATGCTGACCAACAGCCTCCCAAAAACTTCCCAGGAAGTCTGAGAGTTGGAACAAGCCAGAGGCCATTCCTGATGAACAGTTTCTCGTTTCTCTGTGATTCCTTATATATCAATGTGATGAGTTCATGTATCTAGATAATAGGTCAAATTTTCCCACTTTTTGGAGAACATGTTTGTGTGTAACACCATCATATCTCTCAGAAAAATGTTATGCAAAATTTTCTGGGGTTTTTGGTTGTTTGGTTTTTTTTTTTTTTCAATATGGAGCAGGGAAACAGAAGACAAATTCCAGGTTCACACTCATCAATGTTTTCCTATTTGTTGGTCCCTAAAAATTTTCCACTGGCTACAGATTCCTGTATGACACAAAGCGCGCTGACAGGAAAATTGCTTTTCTTAGACACTTCCATGTACCTTCTGAAATAACAGCTGGTGCCCCAGTGACCAGACACAGGGTAAAGCCACTTGTCCAAGCACAGTACTGCAGGTTGAGGGTGAGGAGACTCGTTCTTCTGTTCCCTGCATTTTTCATACCATACTCAGACTCCCTAAAAGACAACTGCCTTAATTCTTTGTGATTGTTACATGGCAGGAGATGACTCATTTTGAACTAGCAAAAAAAAAAAAAAACAAGAAAGAAAATGCCAAAGATCCCAAGTTCAGCATTCCAAAAATTACTTTCAATTTGACAAGCTTGAGTGGAAAGAGGTCTTCACCAGATTTTGAACTGCATCTCTGCTTACCTCAAGAACAGGAAAGCACAGGTCAGACCAGTGCAATACACAATGGAGAGCAAAACAGAGAACAGAAAAGGCATTTGCATTCACAGAAGAAAAAGTGAGGAATCATTCTGACATAAATCTAAAAAACCAGATGAACATTTTGTTTTTAACAGGAATAAAAGAGGGGTGGTACAAAATTCAGTCTGCTCCCTAGGAGTAAAGCTGTTGCCATTCTCCAGAGTATCTCCAATGGTGCATAAATCAAAATACTGAAAGTAAAATGAGATGATTCATCTCTCAGATGGGCATCGCTCTTGCTGAGAGCAATGCAGAGTAACCAGTTACATTCCTGGAGAAGGTATTCTGAGGAAACAGACTATCACAAGCAAACTATCAGAAGCTGAAGGTACTTTCTGGTGACAGTGAAGTTTTCTACATCTTGCAAGATGTGGTATCTTCTCAAACCCTTAATCAAATTATTACATTCATGTATTTCTGAAAGCCATGATGTGGAATGATAACCTTTCCAAGAATATTTCCTGGTTTGATTTCAACACCCTGGTAAAGAAAAATCAACTTTTCTAGAAAGGTAAGTTTGCAGTCCTGGGGGAGGTTACATTCGTGCTCAGGTGAAGCAAAATAAAACAACCACATTTTGGGCAGAAAAAACCACAGCTTTAAAACATGGCATCAATCAGTTTGGCTGCGTACAGTGGGCATGAAATTTTTGTTGCACAAGAAGCCCAAAAGAACAAGATGTGGAAGAACATAAGAAGTTATCTGTAATATCCTGAAACAAGTTAACAGATAAAAAATTGTGACTAGAACTATGTAATAAATATAGTTTACTGTCTCTCTGGGCATTTTTGTCTTCGCTTACTAATCTATCTTCCATTGCGACCACAGTTAACATTTCAAAACGTCAGCAGCTTCCAAAGAACCATTGTGTCTTTCAAAGTGAGTAGCTTAAAACAAAACATCTTCCCCAAAGCTCATAAGTAAAACACCGCTGTTGCAGTAGTTGATGTTTCCTGCTGATGAGGTGGAAGCATTGTGAACTAGCACACTTTTATTTTATCTTAAATTAGAGGAACCATCCCATGAAGGCTCACTGCAGGTTAAGGATGGCTGCCCAGGCTTGAGGAGTCAAGCTGAGTGACATCTCTTCCTGTTGCAGTCATAGCAGTGAACGGGAGATCAAGGACAAAGAATTTGCAGACAGCTTCACTAAAAAAGTTTTGCATGGATGAGAACAGCTCCAGAGCAAGTGAGTGAATGGCATGATGACAACGAGATACACAAATGTGTTTTGGTTTTTTTTCCCAAAATATCATAAAAACCCTGTGATATAGGGAAGGCCAGCAAAATGTGCACAAACAGAAATCTAGTGAGCTCTTTTTTTAGCCTCTCTACAAACCTAAGCTGAAAACTCATACAGTTGTACACAGCTGAGCGGCATTTTGTAAAACAGAGTGGAGAAAGAAAACCTATTTATGAGTTATATGTCATCTGTCAATTGCCTGTTTTGGAGCAGGCCTACCTGGTAAGGTAAGTCATGTTTTCTCCATCCTTGGCAGAGCAGCATGTACTGCAGTGGGCATTTTAAAAGCTTTAAACCAAAAGAGAGTAGGTTTAGACTAGATACTAAGAATAAATTCAGCAACAATTCTACACCTCTTAGCCACAGCTCACTTCATTCTGAAGATCAAAAATCCCAAATACAGCTGCAAAAACTTGCATCATGTAAAGATTTCCTAATGGCCAGCACCTGAGTATAAAATACCCAGGCAGGAAAGCCACACCTGCAGTGGTCTGAGGCCGCTGAAGGACTTTGAGCCTGTGTGGGAGGAACACAGCCTGCCCTCCAGGCTGAAGTACAAAGGAACAGGTGTCTGGCTTCCATACTGTGGGAGGTCTCCCCAAAAGGGGATACACAAAAAGCCCACAGCACATGGAGGAGAGCCACATGTCCAGTACAGGTTCTTGGATTGAAGCTTGGACCTCAACTCTGAACTGTAAAATGGGTGATGAGCTTTCCAGATTTGGGGTCCAGAGACTGCGAGCTGATGGAAACATGTCAAAGAGATCCTCTGAGCTCATTTCCTTCTCTGTCTCTCACCTGGCACATAAAAACCTGGTTAAAGTGCAGCAAGAAGACCTGGATTTATTGCTTTACTTTTGTGCAAGACGGGATGTTGAAATTTCAGCTTTGCAGGAGAATTTAGACAAAGCTGCTAAACATTTCTACAATATTGCTTAGGCTTCTGTGGACATGCCCCAGGTGTCTTCTTGATCATTATGTCTTCAAACCAAAGGAAAAAATGTGTCTTTCTGGCCCTAGCTAGGAATTGCTGTGTTGCCAGATCTTCCATTCAGATCATGACTCAAACCTGACAATCATGAGAAAGAAAAATCACCTTCTAGTCTAGTAGAAGCAACGATGGTGAAAAATATCAGATTTCATCACTAGTCTCTCTGCCTTTCTATTTCACCTCCTTTTCCCACATAACTGTGATTACTGTTAACCTGTTTCCTTGCTAATTGCACAGAGGGCGAGTTTACTTTTATTCTCTTCAAAAGAAAATTACAGTAATTTTCAATTACTCACTTGATTGGTTTCCTTCTTAGTTTCTTACCTCCAGTGAATGAACATCCTCTCCAACATCCCCCTCTCTTCCTCCATACTTTTCCTTGCCTGTAAGTGAGCCCCCTGGCAATGCCAATCCAACAGAAGTCCTTCAGCTGAGGGCCACGCTCGGCTCTCTCCCGTTCCTCCCTCCTTCCTTCAACCTCCTTCACCTCCTCACAGGCCTGATTTACAATGAAGGGAAAAAGAATCACACTGATCCCCCAAGCCACAGCCAGACCTTTGTTGTCCCAAACAGTACGTGCAGCCACAGGACCAAGGTCAGCGTGATGGCGCTCATAAAACGACCAAGTTTGGGGTCATTGACAAGCCTCAACTTTAGGGTGACATCCTGCAATCGCTTCCATTTGTCAGAAGTTCCTGAAGTTCCTGTCATAGAATGTGACCTATTTTTGTAGAAACCTGGAAAAAAACAGGCATAAATGAAAAATTGATGAGTTTTTCTCTGCTGGCTGCTCCTCTTTTTTTTTTTTTTTTTTTCCCCCCCTCTTTCTATAACTAGTGTGAGATTTACCATATATATGTGTATGTGTGTGTATATACATATATATATGTATATGTATTTGTGAGGTGTGTAGTCTACTCCTTGTGCACTTCACTGTGAAGCAGCATGTCTGACCCTGCTCTCCCCCGGTCTCCTCTGCCCTTGGTACTGCACTAAAATAAGTGATTTACCTCCTCTATTGTTCAGTAAACTCACCCACAATGATGGCTACAGAGTGACCAACAAGTGAGGGGAAAATAATGGTATCATCAGAGGATTAGTTGAAATAGAAAGAGAAACATTACCTGGAAATGTGTCTACCTTTGTCAGCCTGGTTTTTTTATCTGAATTGGAAAGAAAATTTTGAAAATTACTTTTTTACTTGGATTTGAAATGGCTATCTGAAAAATGGCTTCTAAACAAGAACAAATGTAGCTTAATAGAGCAGTGAGTCAAATTGGTGAAAGAAATAGAGAAGATTTCCTTTTGTAACATAATGATAATTCCACTGGCATCAAGTATCTCTCGATGCATGATTGAAGGTAAATACTCAGACAAATGTCTACATCACTAAAGACATAGTAATGACCCATAAATTTGGGGCATATTCAAAAACTTGAATTTCATCAGATCACCCATAGAAATAGCAAATTTTTCAAATCAGCCTTCCTTCTTCTTGCTGTTCCCACCTACAAAAGACACCATTCATCATCTCTTCCCTTTCCCAGCTTCTTTTTCCTCTTTTTTAGGCAAGTTTCCAGCTCAGCAGGCTGCTGGGCTAAGATTAGATACACTGTGGCACAAGGAAAATGACGAGCTATTATTGCCACCAAGAACCAGCCCAGTACAAGTGCCACAAGCTCATGGTAAGAGACACCGTGCCCTGCCCACCCCAGTCACAGCTGCCTGTGCCTGAGGATGGGCTCATGGGGAGTTCTGCAAGCCACACCATCCCACCCAGCAGCAACTTCCCCTAGCAGTCTTGTCTTTAATTTGTTTTAAGGGAATGTGTTTTAATGTGTTTTAGGGAAGGAAAAGAGCTAGGGGAACCATAATACTGCTGATGGAATTTCCTAACAATTTGGCAATCAATTGGAAAATTATAAATTACTTTAGATGCACCTGAGTGAAATATTTTCACTTGAATCCTCACATTTCAATGTCTTACTTGGAGTCCGAGTTACTGTGATTTGGGTTGGGAAGGGGGAAGAGAGCTTCTAGACTCATCAGGTCTCAGCTGTCAGCTGCACCTCCAAATCTGTGGATACGTGACGAGTTCACTTTTGTCATATGCCACCAGCTTTAGAACCAGATTCGCCCTAAGAAGGATATGGAAATTAAAAACCCACTCAGTTACAAAACTAGTCAGTCACTCCTACTAGAGCAGGGTGCTGCAGTTACTCTTTTGTTGTTGTAGTTACCTCCAAATTTTAACCCTGAAATACGTAGTCTTCCACATTTCAGTTGTGGGAAGGCAAACAACAGTTGGCCTTTGCAGGGGGCTGCACGCGTGTGGCTGCTGCCGCTCACACACCCGCCAGTGCTGGACGGGGCTCCCGTGCAGCACCATCTGCAGCACGTTCTGCCATTTAAAAACATTGATTTCCTTCCTCAGCTTCACACTGCTTTTTTTTCCCCTCTAAACACTGCAGCCACAATCCTCCAGGCAAAGAAAGAACACTGGCTGGAGAAGGTTTGTTAATGGCAAGTTATCTGCAAGCACTGACTCGAATAGTTAATGAGGTATGGGGATGTTAAATAAAACGCCACTTTTCTTTTATCCAGCCTTTCACCCCCTAGATGTGTAATTTAAAAAAATAACTCCAATGTTTTCCCAGATCTGCACAGGGCAAGGAAGTTACTCTCAAAACTTCTGTAAGATTGAAAATACATGGGAAAAGAAAACAATTTTCTGTTCAATGTCTCTGAGTCGCTTTAGTGAGTCGAAATCTGTCTGAACCACATTCCCTGCTTCTCTTTTGTTTTGGTTTTTCTGTTTTGTTTTGTTTTGTTTTGCTTCTCTTCCTGATTTGTAATATTCTATTATAAATTTACACCTGTGCTTTTACTGAGATTACACAATATACATTAAGATGGTGCAAAATGCTGTAATTCACCTCCAAATCAGGCCTGCACTGTGCACAAAATACTTTACATAAAATAGGGAGGCAGAACTGTAGTAAGGCACAGATTCTGCACAAGAACAATGAGAGTCATAAACAAGTCCATGGTAAAGTGTAACTGAAAATTTGGAACCATTTATTTTAAAAGCACGGAAGCTCAGGAACACACAAGACTGGGAGGGTTTGGTCTCTTTGCCATGTGAAATAAGAAATAAGGAAGAATAAGATGAAACAAAAAGGCAACAAATCAAAAAGTGATGACAGGAACTAATTCTTCGGTTTGACATCCTCAAATTTGAAAGGGAAACTGTAGTGAACTTTTAAGAACAAGTTGTGTATTTACAAAATCTTCAACAGTAGTTACAACTGTAGAGGAATCACTGCTCATCAGGGCTACAAGCACAGCACTATCTGTAGCAGGGGGTGATATCTTTTGTCCTCTATGGCAAACAGAGACTTTCAAGCACACACACATTGCTTCACTAGATACAGAGGCAAAATACTTCAGACCTGAAGTAGGGGTTTTGTTCCCAGAAATTTGACTGTTATCATATTGGTTTGACAGAATATATGGTAGCCTTTTGGGGATTTGTTTAATACCTAATGGTAACAAATATCAGGGCTGGAGTCTAAAACGTTATGCCTCAGACTCCAGCATTTTAAGCAGAATGTAACAAGGAGAAGCGATATAAAAGTAAATGTCTTCATTTTGAGTTACAGTAGTTGAAAGGGTTAGACAAACCATGCATACCACTTCCCAAGGGTAGCAGCTCCTTTTGTCTTGGATTTATTTCAGTGCAAGATCTTCCTGAAGACATCAGCAACCTCCCTCTCCTGTTCAGGATGCCTTCAATACCAGACTGGCAGACAGGACATAAACTTACTTAATTCTGGAAGAAGTTAAAACTAACACTTCACCACACCCACGTTAGGGCTTATTAAAAGTTTGACAAGTGACATTTAAGTCACTTTTTGGTGCTTTTCCTCCACTTCTCCCTATAAGAAGTACTTCATGCTGTGGGAATACAATGATTTATCTTATATAGGTCATTCAATGGACTTCATTGATCCTGTAATCACTAACCATGTCTGGATTTCAACCAGAGGCCAAATACGGAGATATTTTGTATAATCCACCTTCTTAGGTATTTTGTATTGCTGTATGAAATATTGGCTAAGAGGTGGGAGTGGGAGGAAGTAGCTGAGGCTGAAATGAAGCCAGAAAGAAATCCAATTACTGCTTGCTAAGCCTACAATATTTTTGTTGGGCTTCTTTTTTTCCCTTTAACTTTGTAAGCGTAGGTTTGTCAGCCTGGACATCTCATCTTTCCTTCTAATCAAATTCAGAGGTTTACCAGTAGGGAGGAAATTAAGCCACTGGTGTGCACAATATAGACTGCACAACACAGTAGTCACGAGGGTAAAAAAAAGTTAAAATTTCCATTTAACTCTCAGTTTTGGAAAACCAAAAATGAGTGTAAGATATGGGATCAAAATACCAGACAACTATTTATATTGAGGACTTTAGATCTGAACTGGACCTTTGAACATGTGAGAATCATAGTTGGGCTAAGCTTGCAAAGGACATTATTCCCTTGGGACCTTCTGAGCTCTGTCCACTGGAGAGGAGAGCTGGACAGGGAATTGCTGCCAAAGTTAGTCTGGGTATGAGCTGCCCCCAAGTCTGTCCTTGAAGAAAGGAGATACACAGGTGCAACCAGCTCATGAAAAGCCAGTCTTGCATGGGGTACTGGGACCACAAAGTCTTGTTAAGTCTTTGTGTGGCTATTCACTTTGTCTTATATTTCATCCATCTTTCTTTCCTATATTATATTTTTGTGTATGTATATTCTAATTTACAAAGACTGGCTATAAAATATAAAATATCCTGTAGAGAAGGCAAAAAGGGGCGACATGAAAAGACATTTCCACTGTTCAGAGCCTTGATGGATACAGTTTGGATCCACAGAGTAAGCAGGTGGTGCAGGTCCCATCATCTCCAAGAGTCACTTCACTGAAAGGATGAGAGCAGCAGGAGATCCATAACCTGGCACAAGCAGCACGTGAGACCTCCAAGGGCTCAGGAAAACGTGCTCCTCTTTTTCTCAAAGGAGAAAGATTCTTAAAGGGATATAGTCTGGCTCCAGTACTGGACAGAACAACCCTGATGGACCTTGAATATTCCATCCTCACTTCAGTCACAGGTCAGCTGCAGATAAGCCAGAAACCCAATTCCTATCTGGCCTGAGATCTTCACTGCTTGCCAACTAGAAAGAATGCACAAAGAGGTGTTTTCATATGACATGGAAGCTACTGACTTGAACACAGAATGAGACTTGCAGAATTAAGTCTCCTCTGAATCTGGAGTTCCTTCACAAGGAAAAAGAATTTGTGAAGGATAAATCCTGTCAGAAAATCCTTTGTAGCTGTTGAAGGAGAAAGAAGAAAATTCAATTTTAACATCACTAGGCTGCAGAAACTGGTATGGAGAACCAATACCTGAATCCAAACTTTTGACTCTCAAGCAGAAGTCTGCTACTGCAACCAATAAAGACAGATAAATTTGGATAAAACCTAGACTGAACTGAAGTGTCACATCCTGAATCCTCTAGAAATAAAGAAGTGTAAACCAGTCACTAATTGGCTGATCATATAATGTGCTTCTGTGGTGCTTGGGGCTCTGGAAAGCAGAGGTGGTGTAGAAAAGTAGAGTTCCCCAAAATAAGAAATCTTGGAAAGAAGAAGGGAGCACAGAGAGATGAAAGATGAGATCTTGGCTAGAGGAAAGATCTCAAAAGTGTGTTTCTTCCATCTACTGATTAGCAGCCCCTAAGGAGATTATCTGACACTTTCAGGACAGTTCATCATATCTGATGAAGTAGAAAAAAACATTTCTTCTTCTACCAAACAACTGTCTCTAGTACTTCAGCTAATATGCTTGGATAGAGGAGAGGGAGAAGGGGAGGGAGAGGGAAATGGAGAGGAAGAGGAGAGACAAATTTAGAATGGCAGTCACCCCTTTTAAATCAGCTTCACCACTGAATGATCTGTCCTAGTAGATTAAAGTTATAAAGTTTGTATTGCTGCCATCACTGTGTTTGTTCCATTTGCTTTTATACACAAGGCACTGAAGCATACTATCTTTTAAAAAAGCAACTGAAAGTCAGCTGTGCCTCTTTGAGTCACAAAATAAACCTCTCAGCCCAGAAATGTGATGTTAAGGGCATCTCTTAGGTTCCCCAAGGCTTCTTGAATGCTGTTCAAAGAGGCACTGATGTAACACAAACTGTTCTTTGGCCAGCTCATGTTGGGGAGCACATCACATATAATGGTCCTCATTTTACATCCATTGGTCCCAGTGCTACAAAATCCTGCTCCAGGGTGTTTTAATAAGACCTGTACATGAATCAGTGCAGCAGTATGTGGGAGGCAGTGGTTTGCTTCAGCTTACTGTGAGAGAATTTAAAGCAGATGTTGAATCAGGTGATGCTCGCAAGTGAGAAGGGACAATCCTGCCCAAATGGAATTTACAAAGTCATCCACTTTGTACATACAAAGTTATGCTGCATTTAAAATCTTGACCAGCTGGGATCCAGATTCCTCTGCAACATTTACAGGTGTACTTAGTAACCTAGAAGGTATTAAAGTTCTTACGTTTCCCTTTACGTGGAGTTTAGGTACCTAAGGGCAACACAATAGTCTTGGATAAAAATCTCACTTCCACACCCAGATGATTTTTAAGGCAATATTGTCTCCATATGCCTAAAGCTGTGCCATCACATACACCCCACTGGTCTTCATTTTTGCTGAGACATCTTCCCACCAGCTCTGGCACCTGCAGACCAAGTGTTCCTGCACTGCTCCCACTTGATTTACTGAGCACACTCAGAACCTGACATTTAGCTTGACTCAGAAACATCCAGTAAGGAGAGTAATTTGCTACATGTATCACAGTGGTTAAGAAATCCTGCTGAAAACAGAGTAGGCTTCTGTAACTTCCAAGGAGAGCTGTTGAGCAGCAGGGTGAGCAGGGGCACTGTCTCCTCTTCTCAAACCTGGGGCACTGCTGGGGTGTGCACAGATCCAGGAGGAGTGCAGATTTGAGGTACTGAGCTTTACCGGGTGCAGGGCTTTGTGCAAACATGGGAACATATTCAATCAGAAGTATCGTCACCTCTCTTTCAAACAGTACGTAAGCAAAACATTTAAATTTTGGAGTTTGCTCTGCAGAGCTCTGCAGACTCTTATCATCACCTGGATATCCTGAAAGCAGCTACAAAAAGATTAAAAAAAAAAAAAAAATGAAGACACATTCTGCAAAGATGTAAAACAGCATTGGCATTGTTACAGTATATAGTAAAATTTCCTATTAGATATTACATGATATATAAATATTTATGCATGAAGTCAAGCTTTCTGTCTTTTAGGCCTATTTCCAGCTGTCCCATCACTGTACAAAACTATCTTTATTCAACAGGCAAAAATAGTAGAACTTGGTACCTCTATTTTTGAAAAAAAAAAGTATTGTTAATACTTTCATTTAGCAGAAAGCAGAGCCCCCACACCTCTTGTACTTACACGCTGGCAGGTTTAGGCTTGAGTCACCAACAGTCACCTCCATATCATCATGTCACAAGTCACCACAAGTGAGCTTTTCACAATAAATATATGCATATAATACATAGCACCAGATTTTGCTCATGTTACTTATGCACCTTGTTTGAACAAATTAAAAAAATCATATCACTGACATTCTGAGGGCCATTCTACCTGATATTTCAAATAGGCACCTTCAGATATTTTCTGAAAGACAGACTTGCTCCCAGCAATCCAGCAGAAGATACCTCTAAAGCGCCCTACTGCTGCACAGTGAAAACAGCACCACACAGCACAGCAAAGCCCTCTCTGCTCTCCCCTCCTTCAGTATTCCTTGTAGGACAATGCAGGGCGTTGCTGTGGAAGGTACTTTCCCAGCTGTACCGTAATGGAGTGAGGGTGACAGCTCTTCATCTGCTGCACACAGCAGACAGACACACGAGTTGCATGTGTTTAATGATAAAATGCAACGGCGCTACTGAAGTTATTCAGAAGTGGCAGAAGGGGATTGCACAACGCAGGAGAGCCTGGGGATCCTGGGATGTAGGCAGGACTCTCAGCCCTTTTCTGTTTGCTTCCCTGTGTAAAGTTCACCCATCTCTGCATGGCATCCCTGCATCCCACAAGCCCTTGGGGACAGTCTCTGCCCTGGGCCCATCCTGACCCCTCCCAGTCCCCTTTCACCTCCTTGCTCCAAAATCTATGGACCTCTATTATCATCCCTGCCTCAGCCACTGGGCACCATATCGGTGCCTCCTGCCCCCTTGCCCTCTTCAACCACCACCAAATTTATGGATTGATGGACTCCCAGGTGGTTTCTCTAATTCCTCCTTAAATTCTCTCCCTCTCTTCTACCCAATTCTTTTCTTTCTCATGCTCAGACAGACAGAGCTCTGCTATTGCCAGGAATTACAATCCTGCCACTTTTTCCAGTGCTGTTGAGCCGGTCCTGGAATTTGCACTTTTATCTCTCATTTGACCTATGAAACCCTATCTGCAAATACTATTTTTCAATAGAATTGCATTAATTGAATCATCAAAGTAATTGTTTAATACAGAAAATTCTTCTACCTAAAAAGTCATTTAACATTCAGGCTCTTACTTACCTCAACTGAATGTTTGGAGATTATGCAGAACATCTTATCTTCTGATGAGGCAGGAATTCTTTGCACACTGTGAAGAAGTTTGCATCTTTCTTTTACTGATTCCAAAATTCAAAAGTGTTGTTTAATATCCATTGTTGAGAGACCTCCAGAGGTACTTCTAAATCATCTTTTCTTGGTGTCTCAGAATGCTTATAGATAAAGGTTGACTAACAGATCCATATGAAAGTGCTTTGAATATAAAATAGTTGAAAGAAATTTGCACTGGGATGTCTTATCTGGGAAGACTATGTACTAGTATTTTATTCTTGTAATGAAAAATAATAAAATTTTAAGATCTGACTTGCTTCTTCTGGATGAATTTGTACATTTTGCATTTATAGAGAGAAAAATATATTTAATTGCCCTATAAATATGATTGAATATATTATATATATATATATAAAAGAACTTATACATGCAAGCATATAAAAATCAAATGCATATATTCTTCACAATGAAAATACTCAGCCTTTATTTCTAGAAAAGCCAAAAAAAATTAAACCTTTTGCAGAAAAAACTCTATTACCTCTATGTTTAATACTGATCCACTCTCACTTTGTATTCTCAAGCAAAATCCCTGAAAGCTTTTAAAAAAATCCATTTACTCTTGTCCTCTCAATTATAGTTTTGATGAATAACCTTGTGTTGAGAAAGGAAATGTTTCTTGGGAAAAAAACCCCACAACTAACAACAACAAGAAGACCTATAAGATCCCCTTCAGGCAGAGAAATAATGTAATTTAAGTGTAGCTTGAGGTAGTGCCAGACCTGGTGACAATAAGGTACCTGAGCAGCAAGCTCCATGCCAGGAGCTTCTGCTCACCAAAGGAGACTAATTATATCAAGTCAACAGAGAAAGCAAAAGGTGAAGGCCAAAGGCCTTTGAATCTTACTGAAAACCTTTGAGATTGGAAAAAGGAGGTCAGAGGGTAAAAGCGAGCAGGCTGAACTTCCTGGTTTGTATTAGATTTGATTTTCAAAACTGCATCAGGTGAGCTGCAGACCAGACTTCTCCAACTCCTCAGAAGCAAACAAGCTCAGACTGTGGTCAAGGCTCATCTCTGCTATGCGACTACCAGAAGCTCGTGAAAAACGATACAAATTTAGGATTGGATTTCTCCAGCTCAATATTGTGCCTCTGAACCATGACCTGTGTGCAGCTCAGACAGCAAAGCCCTGAGCAGCTCCCGTAGCCACATCCGTTCAAACCACGGCGAGGCACCAGCTACGCCGGAGAGGTCACGTCAAGCCGATCTCACTTGAAACCACTTTATTCAGAGCATAACCTCAGAAAAGAAAACTGTGGTTTCTCTTTTGTTTAGCAACCTAAAACCATCTGCTGTTTAAAAAGTTCAGATTTCCTATGCATCACATGCAGATTTTGAGCTCCCATCCTGGAAGCAAGGGGTCTACCAAGGAGCAGGCATTTGTGGTGGAGGGCGAGGCTCTTGTGTCAGGAATTGCTCCCTGCCCTGCAGTCCCCTGCACCAGCTGGCTGACACCAGACAATCTGCACAGGCTTTTTGCCTTTTTTTTCCTTGTTTTCAGATCTCCTCCTACAGTGAATCAGTAGATTAATAGAAGGTTCAGCTTTCCAGCTTTTTCTGGTAACAATGAGGGTGCCGTTCTCAATACAAACAAGTGTTTGCTGTTAACTCCAGGGAAAAATTCACAGGAAGAATATTTTTCACAGACTGGAATTTTTAATTTTTTATGATTATTGCATAGTATTTTAGAAATTTCATAAATGTGGTTGTGATGGCTGTGATATAAAGATTAAGTCCATAAAAGTATTTATCCTCCTTAAATAACTGCCTACTATAAATATTATTGACTGTTATCTCCATTTACAACTAAGAATGGATTTCAACATATAACAATATAAAATCATCTTGTAAATTTTCCATTAAACTAAACTATACTGGGAGACAGCAGTTTCTCTGAAAAAAATAATCCATCATCTGCTTCGGATGGTATTATTTGTATTTCCACTTTTTACACACTTAATGCTATTACTGTTCAGTACCATCAACTGCAACAATAAACAAAAGGCTGAAGAAAGCGACATATCTTTGATACCCTATTAACAAGAATATCCTCTTTTATAGTTTTTTTTGTGCACATCATTGCTTTTAAACCAAAAGTACACCCCTACCTTTAAAAACAATTTAAACTTGGAGAGTAAAATTCTGTCAATAAATAAATACTGCACCGTATAATTAACAAGGCACTCAAAATAGTTGTTGCTGATCTATGATCAAAGTGGAGATTCTTTGTGTGGCCTTCATGAAGCTTCTGAAAATTGTGAAAAGTCTTCCAAGTTTTGTTCTTCCAAAACAAACAAATACATCTGAATTAAAAAAAAAAATAAAAATAAAAATTCTGCATTGCAGCAGGTGAAATGTTTTGTTCAGTGTGTTAACTTTAACATGGCTTCATCCACTATCAGAGAATACCAGTGGAAATATTCATATAAAACAAGGAAAAATAATTTCATTGCTCCGTGACCTAAGCACATATTCATCCCTGAGGTTTGCTGAATTAAACTGGCACTGACTATTTTTAAAGATGTTATGAATTCAATTAAACAGTAGTGAAGATCGCCTCAGAGGAAAGAAAAATCTCTGCATAATTATTAACACAGACATAGGTATGTACCCTGGCTTCTGTGTGACAGTGATAAAAATGGCCTCCTTATTTAAAGTGGCAATTTTGGTCCACAGAAACAGCTGAGGAACTTGTGACCTCTCAAACCTCCAGCCTGATGCGCGTCCTGAACACTGCCTCCAGCCCTGTCAGTCTTGAATGCTGAGTGGATACATGATTGACTCCTAAATGGTGTAAGATTGTGCTCAGTGACACTGCTGCAAGAAGGCTTCCTATTTTTAAATCTTTTTTTGTTACATGTTACAAAAGTGCAGGATTTCTCGGTAGGGAGCCTCCCTGCAGACGCACATCAGATGCGGCTGGCAGAGGTAAAAAACACAATGAAAGCGAAGCAATAAAGTACCAGACTTGCCAAAAATTACTGCAGTAATTTTTCCCTCTTTGGAAAGTGTTTTGTGTTCACCTCTCAGAAAGACACCTACATTTCTTTAGTTTGTGGGGAAAAAAACCAAAACCAACAAAACATTATAGAACCCAACATCCATTGTTAAAGCCAGAGCTGTTAAAAGCTCTTTGACGGTTTGAAGAGTGAAAGAGTTTATATAGTGTTTGCAGCATTTTTCATAAAACACAGTACGTTCATGTTCTCCATGTCCCAGATTCTTAAAAATTAAGATACATTCCCATGTTCTGTTCTTCCATAGAAGATTTAAAATGACTCATCTACAATTACACACAAAGATTACAAATACACCAACCCTCCTTAGGTATGATGCTATCCAGGACTAACAGATCCAGCTGGCTAAGAGGTAATTTAAAAGTGAAACAAATTGCAAGGTAAAATTTCTAAAAATAATACAAAACAGAAACTGAAAACAATCTGGGACCTTGAAGATCAGCCACCACCCAGGACTAGATTAAGAGATTAAGTTAAAGTCAAACTTTATCATACATTCAAATAATTTAGGTTTAAAAAAGCAGATGAGAAGCACAGAACCATTGGCATAAACGAGTTCCAGAGAGACACCACGAGGATTTGAGGATTATAAAAACCCACTTGCACTTCCAGTGAACTCCACTATATGTATAGGCAGAGGCATTAGTCCTTAAGAGGGTAACCGTCAAAAAAGTAGGGCAGCAGTTTTCATCTGAGAGAAAAAAGTTAGAACAATCCTTTTGGGGAAGTTTTCACTAAAATGGGCTGCCCCTTTTTATAGTTCAAGGCAAGATACACATTTCTTTTAAAAGTTTATCTTACTAATTCTGAATACTCTAGCTTTGTCAGTGGTAATTAAGTCATATTAAAATCCAACAATTTGTCCCTATGAGTTAATAAAATATTTTCTTTCAGAACCATAAGGTCAAGCTCCGCTTCCAGCAAAAAAAGTACCTTCTGTCTGTCTTTTGAAGCAGAAAAGTTCCCTTTCTGATGTTCCTAGGCTTTGAAAGATAAAGCCCCCTGACAAACACATATTCCAAGACAAGAGAGTACATCATAGAGCCACCATCAGAAATCATTTACCAAATGAAGTCACGAAATGAAAATTACTAATGGAAAGCGTCAATTTGGCCAGTTTTCTGTACTGCCTTAATCATGGCTGGCTAAAAAATGCCTTCCTTCAGATCTAAGATAAAGACTCTTTCTGATATTCTGCACAAAGGTGTTACATAAACCCACCGATGGAGATGAGGAGATATCTTCTTGCCTCCCAGAGCCAACCCACTCGCTCACTGCAGAAAGCCAGCAGGTAAAGCCTCCACGAGGAGAGCACTGCCCAAGGTGATGCACTAACATCTTGTATACATCTGCCCCTGTGCCACACCTGCCGTGAGCTGGAGCCAAGGGAGCTGGCACAGCCCTGCACAGGGATCACTGGGAAGCAGAAAGGACACATGGCCAGCTGGGGGGACCCCTTCTGCTCTGCTGCTCTGCCGCCGGAGCGGGGGAACCACGCAGCACCAGGCTGCACAGGCTGTTGGCATGCAGGTGCTCAGGGAGAGATCATGATTTCCCTTCCCTGTTTCCCCGGGCTGCTTCTGATTTAATGCCGACAAAACTGGATAAAATGCAGGCATTTCCCTGGGAGCTGGAATCAGCACCGGGTGCCTGCACCTCTTGCGTCTGGATATCACTGGTTTTTTGCACAAATCCAGCCTAAAATGCTGTACTAGCCTCAACAGTTGAGTAGTAATTGGAAAATACAAAAAAAAAAAAAAAAAAAAAAAAAGAAATCTGAATTCAGGTTGGGATAATTCACTTCTGCACCACCAGAAGCAGTTTCCTTCATTTTTATTTGGGAAAATTATTTTATTCTGGGCAAGTTTATCTAACCAGCAGTGCTAGAACGGTGGTTAACTCTAACAATATATGATTGCTTTAGCATAGGAACAGTAACATATTCACCCTTGATGTCCAGCCATTAGTAAGTTGAACCTGGTTATGGGCATTAGATTTGTTTTTCAAGCTTCCCTACGGCATAATCACAATACCCTTCCCTAAGGACAGCTGTAAAGGAATATTACACTGAGATTTCATATCAACAGCACATAAAATGCTCAGGTAGATGTCAATCTTCAGTGACAAGCAATTGAAAAGGTAATCCAAGATGATACAACTAATTAATATCAAGGACTAAATACATAAAACATTGCTTGCAGACCAGATTGCAGAAGAGGCCACCACAATGGGATTTCAATCACACGCCTCCTGCACTTCTCCTGCCCCATATCCCCTGGGGGTAGAAGGTAACCCCCAAATCAGTATTAAGGGTTTGACTTGCAAGCAGGCTCAGCACTAAGCCCATAACACTCACAAGTTCCAGCATCTGGTCAAATGATTTCCCCTGAAGCATGCAAATCCCACTTTTCCTCCATACATCCTACAGGGCCTTCAGCTCCCAGTTAGGCAGGATGGTGAGGGCCATTAGGAGGGAGGGCTGCAGAATCCACACCTACAATTCAGTGTAAATCTCCTCAGCTCATGGCACAGGTAACTCCAAAGGGTAAATTAATTCAAGTGTTGTGAGCCAAAACTTGAAATAAATATTGACATTTCTTTTACAACCTTTGATCATTTGTTTTGGAAATGCCATCACTTTTGATTTCTGAGCTGAAAGCTTACAACTGTTTCTAATACTCCATTTGGTGTAAATGACTCAGTAGAAACAGAGATAAAAATGCTCTTCAGTTTTAAAGATTGCTTTAAAATGTTTAGTATAGCTGAAGTACTTACAGCACCTTAAATTCCAGTTAATAAGTAACTAAAAAAATACATTAACAGAATTCTTTTCTTCTCTCAGTGTAAATGAGTTCTTTAGTGTCTACACTGGGAAATGATGGTTATTAATACCATTTTCATACATTACTGTATTAGACATACCCAACTCCTAATTTTATCACCAAACTCTTTACATCAATAGCATTTTTAAAAAGTAAGTTCAAGTACAGAATCAAATGGAAAGTTTTAATCATTTATCCATATGTATACTTGATATTATTGGCAGGAGAAAGGGATAACATCATAATATTAAAGAAAAACAGATATAAATCCAGCTGTAAGAGCCATATAAACAAGTTCATCTATGTCAAGGATTCCTATGAGCTCACTTTTATTCAAAAATTATTTTCTATACAGACTATTTGCTTTTAAAATAAGAAGGTTAAGCTGTTAGTCATTCTAACTATTTATAGAGAAATGTTAGTTGGAATACTTGTTGTAAACCTTTCAGGGTGACAAATGAAAGATAATAAACCCTTGATCATATAACTTTTATTTATTCATCCAGAAACAGAGGATATCATAGGCAACAACGCCGCCTAGGAGAACAAGGATTTCACATAAAGTGTTTTGGCAGAAACACGCATTTAAATAATCATCCAAATCACCACCTCACTATCTCTATCTTAAAAAAAAAAATATATATATATATATATAATCAAAGCTAAACAAACAAAAAAATGGAGAAAAGAAACACTGGATCAGAACAAACAGCCCAGAATTTTTATTTAATGTCTATGCCAGCCACATCCGTCCCTGATTTCAGAAGTCATAATACTTAGCAGTGACAATGGCACCTTTCATTTGCAAGCACGTTATAAACATGAACTGACTGCAATTATATGAAAATACCTCACCACAGCTAATCAACATGACTGCCTGGTCTGCCCTCAGCCTGCGGAAGTGCTGATTTAAGTTTGTGCTGCCAGCCCCCCATATGACCGTGTCTACATCCTGCAAAGTACTACCCACAGAATTGAATTTAGCATAAACTGACTGACCAAACTACAGCACATCATCAAGCGGGTTTCTCCACTCAGTGCTAATATTTTCTTTTATAATCCAAGAAGAACTGACCCGACCAGGATGCAATTTAATGTAAACCATTTGGAGTGAAAGGTATTATCTTGCCTAGAGAAATCTCCCCTTCACAGTCCAGCTCACAGGCAGAGTCAGTGGCAACCTCATGGTCAGGGGAGATCTGGGACACTCTATCAAAAGGGTCCTCGCGATTTTCCTCACCTTCAACCACATTTGGGATCATGTTAACATAAGCAGTCACTATCTCCTTATGGTAAAGGGTGTCCTGGTTGTATGAGATAAGCTCATTGCTTATATTAACAGTCTCCACTGCAGTACCAGAGCAAAACTGACCACATCCCAGGAGGCTGGAGAAAACCTTTCTGAAGTCAGCATTGAAGGCATAGATGATGGGGTTAAGAGAAGAGTTAGCCCAACCAAACCAGACGAAGATATTAAAGGTGGTCTCACTGACGCAGGGGAGGCCAGCGTGGGGGTCACTGGGTGGGCTCTCGCAGAAGGGAACCATGCAGTTCAGGATGAAGAATGGCAACCAGCAACAGACAAAGACACCCATGATGACAGAGAGCGTCTTCAACACCTTGGTTTCCTTCCTGATGGAGGACTTGAGGCTTGTGTGGTGGTGGCAGTCCATGTGGCTGCTCCGGCAGCTCTGTGCATGCTCGGCTGCCCTCTCCAAGGAAGAGATACGACGAATCTGCACCTGGGCAATGCGGTAGATTCGAGTGTAGGTGACTATCATGATAGCCACCGGGATATAAAAACTGATCAAGGAGGAGGAAATAGCATAAGTCCTGTTGAGGCTGGAGTCGCAGCTCTCCAACGGTCCGGTGAGGGTATCATTGCTGCCAGAGGTCCCATCAGAGGGTTTCACTGCTGCTAACGCCACCCATGTGGTACTCATATCTTCTGTCCAAGTGGTGACAGCACCTGCTGCTGCCCAAGCAGTGCCAAATCCATCTCCAATATCGGCAGCAGCAACAACATCCCCACCTTTGTGCCAGTTGAGCTGGACAGGGATGAAGGAGATGAGCACGGACAGCGCCCACGCCACGCTGATCATCACCAGAGCCAACCGCTGGGTCATCTTTCTCTCGTAGCGGAAAGGGCTGGAGATAGCCCAGTACCTGTCCACGCTGATCACGCACAGGTTGAGGATGGAGGCCGTGGAGCACATGATATCAAAGGCCACCCAGACGTTGCAGAAAGCCCCAAAGGGCCAGTACCCAGCTACCTCTGCCACCGCCTTCCAGGGCATGACCAGCAGGGCCACCAGCAGGTCCGAGACAGCCAGGGACACGATGAAGATGTTGGTAACCTTGCTCCGCAGGTGCCGGTAGCGGACGATGGCCGCGCACACGAGCACGTTCCCGAAGAGCGTCCAGAGGATGAGCAGCGCCAGCAGGCTGCCCGCCGCCACCTGCGCCGGGCCGGGGGCTCCCGCGGGCCCCCGCGCCTCGCCGGGGGGCCCCGTCGCCGGGGGCAGCGGGCTCCGGCCGCCCCGCAGCATCGCTGGCGGCTCCCGCCGGCGGCGGGGCGGCTCCGGCCGGGACGCGCCGAGCAGCCAGCGCCGCCCCGCCGCCCGGCCCCATGGGGCCGCTGCCCCCCCGCCCCCGCCGCCACCCCTGCCGGATGGCCCCCTCGGCCGCTGGGCGCGCACCGGGCCCCGGGCTCCGCGCCTCGCCGCTACCGTCGCGCCAGCCCTGCCGGGGTCCCTCTTCCGCGCTCCGGGGGCCCCGCCTGGGGTCCCCGCCCCGCGGCTCAGCGCGAGTACCTCCGCTCGGGATCCCCGCCCCGCGGCTCAGCGCGGATCCCCCCGCTCGAGATCTCCGCCCCGCGGCTCCTTCCAGGGGCTCCCGCTCTGCAGTTCCGCGCGTCCCCTCGCTCGGGGTCTCTGTCCCTCGGACCCCGCTTTGGGCTCCCGCCTCGAGTCCTTTCTCTTGCGCTCCCCGCTCCGCGGCTCAGCGCGCTCCTCTCTTCCTCAGGCTCCCCGCTCTGCGCTCAGCGCGCACCCTGCCCGCGGCACACGCTCCGCGCCCGCTCCTTCTGGCTTCGCTCTACGCCCCCGCGATTCCCGGTGGCTCCCGCCCGGGCTGGCGGCTCCGCTCGCCCGGTGCCCGCCCGGGCTCCCGGCGCGGCAGAGCCGCGCTCCCGCCTGTGCCGCCCGCCCGTTCCCCGCTGCCCGGGCCGGCCCGCCCGCTCCCGCCGCCCTGTGAGCATGCTCCGCCGCCAGGGACGCGCCGTCCGGGCCGCTGGGCACCGCGGCTGGCAGGGGACGGGACGGGACGGAAAGGCAGCAGGAACAGCAGCCCTCCCCGCTCCTTCCCTCCTTCCGAAATCGAGTCACCCTCGCGATTCCTCGGTGCCGTCACCGGCTCCGTGCGGGGCTTTGCGCGGCACAAGAGAAGAGCGCGGTCCCACCGCGGGGAGCGCGGAAATGACCCCCAGCATCCCCGGGGGAAGAGAGGCTGTCCAGGACGGGTACGGACACGGCTCGGTCGGGCTCTCGATGGGAGCGAACAGGGCTGAAAGGTGCGGTGTGTGGAGCGGGACGGGCTGGGTGTCTTCCTAGGGGATGGGAACTAGACTGTGCCTCCGTAATTGTTCCAATGGCTTCCGCTGGATGGCTGAGATATACTACAGGCAGAGAGCCCGGCAACCGAAAATCCGATTCTCTCTCTTTCCAGCTCTGTGGGATGAATCATTCGTCTCGGTAGGGCTCCAGCACAACTAGAAGCAGACTATGACCGTGAACATTACAGGTGTTAATGTTCTTGGACTCACCATGTGCTAAAGTCATGCTTGAGTTTCTTCAGAGAACATGTCTTAGTTATTTTTATTCAAAATATAATTGATTTGTTTCCTCTAAAACTTAATTTCCTTTTTAAACTGTTGCCAGAGAGAAAACCCATTCTTGACTTAGCAGCCTGTTTCGGCACTGAAAGGGCTAAAAAACTGACATTCTTCAGGGTCCTTCCTCCAGGAAGATTGGGAAGGACAAGAATCACTATACCTTGCTGGATCTGGAGTGACATGAAGGAAGATTAAGTGCTAGAGTTACTAAATACAGAGGGGAAAGGAAAAAAAAAAAAATCAAATTCTGAAACCTTTTAGGTAATTTTATAAAATTGTCACAAGAGAACTGAAGCCTCACTTTAGCTCTCACTTAAGAAATTGGCGCTACTTTTCCACATTTAAACAGAGTTATATTTAATATTGGAGGGAGAATTTAGCTTTTGTCACCACTGAATTCCAAACAGTGTGACTAAAGCTCTGATGCTGAGGCAATGTGTTGCTTGCACAAACTCTGCTTTCCTAAGCAATGCCTCCTACAATTTCTCTAAACGAAGAAGCAGATTGCTCAAGTATTTGTGCACATGCTGGTTGAAGCTTCTAGTCATGGGGATATTTTGTAATGTAGTTAATGGGGACATTTTATATCAAAAAGCAATGATCCAATTTGCTTGTTTAGCTTATATTCATTGCTTTAGCAATGCAGAGGTGTGTGCATATGCTTGTAATGTGGTATCTGTATGTATATGTGTAGCACGTGTGCTGCCAGTACACATGAGCTATTTAAATAAACACATGTGTAGGTATCTGTCTCAGTAACAAAAGTAGCCCAGTAAAACACAGCCTGCTCAGGACTCAGTAGCCCCTTGCCCACACTGGTAGCCTGGTACAAATCACAGCTGCAATTGCGTGTTATCTCCTGCCAGCTCTGCCAGCTGTGCTGGAGTCAGGCACAGAGGAGGTGCAAGCAGGTGGGAAGGATGCCTTAACCCATTGAAACAAAAAATTGTAAGAGCTCTCTTGTCAGATGTCTAAAGAATGAAGCTTTCTTATGCTTTGTTCTTAACTGTCTGCAATAGGTGGACCCCAAATGGAGGACTTTCCAAAGTATCCCATTTATTGGCCAAGAGTTGCATTTGGCTGTCTGAATCCCGTAACTCAGAATTTAGAGGATATAATATACTTTCCCACCTATTTAATCTTTAGCAATCATGCTTGGTTTCCAGCTGGTGTGAACTGATATTCAATAAAGCTCCCTGTGGATAAAGATCTAGCATTGAGCTGGGGGAAGGTTTGTCACCCAAAGGTGCACTTGTCAATGGGTGCAGCAGTGATACAGTCTCCAACGTTGATCCAACATTTCATGTATGCATGTTCAAAACTTTCTTTCAAGGTAAAGGAATGCATTAGGAGATCAGGAGTATTTTCAATGGTAGTAGAAAGAAATACTAGCTTGTCATGTGAGACTAAAACCCCCATGTTGACAGACTCAGTGAGTTGGGAAGAAACGGAGCAGGGAGGAGCAACAGGACTACTGCTTTGTGCTTTTACCAGATCATTCATAATGGCATCAGGTCAGAGAAAGAATCATTTAATGGGGACATTTGTGGCGTGTTATAACATTCCATCCACTGCCATCAATTTTTTTTGAGCCCGAGATAAAAACCTTTCACATTTATAGGTTATTAGCATCCTTTTTTAACTTTCTGTAGGCAGTTTGCATATAAATCTCTTTTTAAGAATAGTCCATTAAACCCACAGCTGTCACTTGCTGAGAGATTTGGGGTGGGTATTTTTTTTTTCATCCTGAAATCATCTTTGTAATGTCTTTTGTGCTTTTCCTTCACAGCTTTGACTCACTTTTTTTTATTCACCTGTTAAAATTGCAGTTCTCGCTCACAGCTGGCAGATTGCAAGTAATGGAATTTAACTGCTATTGCAATGGTTCTTAGCAAAAAAAAATCTTTTTAGTTCCTGATTTTAGAAACGTATGTTTTACTAGCTCTTTCCCTTCATTGCTACATTTTCTATGTCCACTTCAAAATACAAATACCCATTGTTCTGCCTGATCATATTTATTTAAAAATCATCAACACTCATAAAGTTACACATTCTCTCATGTGAGATACTTGATGTAAAGAGATAAAATAAAATTATTGCCAAAAGGAAATTAAAATACAAAGACACGGGTGTACCGCTGAGGTTTAGGCTGTAAAAGCATCCCATCAAAACCCTCCCATTACAGTTAGGCTCTAAAAGAGAAAAGAAGAGGTAGTAGTAGAGGTGGAGGAGGCTGCAAGTCACTGCACATTAGGCCAGTTCAACAAAATCACTGCACATGTTCTTAAGTGGAGCTGTATTTAGGAGTATGTCTGAACACATGCTTAAGGTCAATCAGTTTTGCTCACTGACACTGAGAGTTTTAATTGCACAGGTGCAGGTGGATATATAGCCATGTGAGAGTACTGAGAAAGGAGGGAGATGACTGGTATCACCAATTTGTGGAGTACAGAAAAGTCCATGCAGGCTGGGTTGGGTTCTGGTGTTCATGTTTCTAACAAAAAAAAAAATACGAGCAATTGGAAAATTATCAGAAATGCATTACAGGAATTATGTCTGGGAAACTTCAGCTGAGCAGAGGACAACAGGAGGGTTAGAACCAGCTGGTGATATCTGACAAGGGGAAAATTTTTCTATAACAGATGACTTCTAATATTTCAGGTAAAGTTATAAAAACTTCAGAGGTTAAAAACTGAATCGATGAGAAATCAGGGTAGAGGTGGGGTACACATTTTTGATTGTGTAATCATACACAGTAAGTATGATTAATGGCTGAAGCAATTGGTTTTGGATTGTAATAGATCTGCCATCATTTGCAATCTGAAATCCAAGGCTGAATGCATTTCTCAGAGGCTGTGCCTCAGCCGTGTCTTGATTCTGAGGGTACCAAACAGTACCCTGTAGTCCATGTTGTGGGAAAAGTAGTTTTAGATGGCTACAGTTACTCCTGCTGGCCTTAGATCCTCTTTAGGTTTTTGTTGACATGATTAACCACATGTAACAGAACTGTAATGAGTGTGATATGGTTCCTACGTCAGCCATTGATCACTCATGGAAACCATGAAATAATTGATGTTAACAGAAGAAATTTCCACAGGGTTTTTGTTGTTGTTGTTGTTGTTGTTGTTGGGGGTTTTTTGTTTGTTTTGTTTTGGGGGGGTGTTTGTTTGTTTGTTTTTAAATTTTTAAATTATTTTTTTTTTCATACTAAGATTCACTTCATTTAAATCAATGGTAGAAGATAAAAGATGAATGTTAGCCAAGGCCGAGACCAAGACCAAAAGGAACATGTTTGTAAATATGATTCCTGCTGTACTGTCTCAGTTCACTTTGGGTAATTTGTCTTATAAAAGATTGTATTTTATTTTTGGATATTTATAATTATGTATTAAAAATAGTATATTTTTTTAATATTAGAGCAAGAATTCACATGATTTAAAACTACTAAAGATCAGTCACATTTGAAACAAGATAAATAAAAAGAGGGAAAGCCCTGTTTCTTACAATTTGGGAATTAAATTCATATTGTCTGAGTGTGCATGGTCATATCCCAGGGGAATGACTGTCCTGAGAAAATAATCAAGATGAAAAAGGTGATTTTAATTTTCTAATGCTGAACACTTCAAGATTTTTATTTTGTCTTTTGCCAACTACACTGTCAAACTGCAAATAAAAATCAGGCGAGCTTAATTCCCTGAGACACTGCTGTAATTTTGTATCCGGCTTCAATAGTGTAACCATTTGCCCTGTGGAGTAGTTTGAAAACAAGTTTCTTTTCAATGTTCTGATTTCTCTGTTTCTCTAACCTCCTGTACATTAGGAGTATCTATGAATTTTATATTGAATGCATAAACTACAGGCTTTTTTAGTTAAATAATTTCTATTGGAACTTTTACCAACAACATCACTTATCTTAGATTTTACCCTGTCCATTGGCATAGCATGAGGTTATCTTTCACAAAATGAGTAGGATAACCAATTCCTTCATGGAATCAAGCAGTAGTTTCAGTAGTGAAATCAGACAGTACTGTGAAGACTGTTGAGTCTGATAGAAAAGAGGGGGCTCAGAAAACAGGAGTGAGCAGCTGGGTGTCTGCCTCTGGAGGAATACAGGTGATGTCTCATAGGGTCAGACTCATCCTTGGGCTTCCCTCCTTCCAGAAGGCAGCTGCTGCATGGAAGGGAATGGCTTGGGGAAGCAGGACACCCACACCTCATTTGTTTCACTGGCACTGTGGGACACCTGTATCCTTGCAGAAGAGCCTGTTGCAAATGCTACACAGAAAGCTGCACAGCAAGGTAATTTTACAAGTGTGTCAACAGTTAGAGCTGATAGGGTTTTTAATCTGTACTTTTTAGAATTGTGTAAGATTAGATTTCATAGTTCAGGATTTATTTGGGGGAAGAATTCCAGTCTAAATTTTTTAAACATTAGTGCTACGACATGAGCAACTTCGTTACTTTGAGATAAACAACAATAAACTGCTACTTTTACTTATTTCTGCCTTTTTCACCCTTAAGCAGTACTTAAAATAACATGCTCATTTAGAATCCTTCCAACACACATAACAAGGGTCAAAGGAGTTTCAAGTGCAGGGAGTATCAAGCACCCCTGTAATGCCTTTAGGACCACCCCATTCTTCTGGCTGATGCACTGCAGATCAAAGGAGAGGACATGGAGATACAGCTGAAAAGCATATGCTCAAATAAATCAAGGCAAATACCCCAAATTCAGCACAAAATCAATGAATTGCTGCAGTGGGACAAAGTTCACAAGTGCAGGCACAGCCAGCTCTTCTTGACATAATGAAGTTTGGTTCTTGGCTCTTATTGGATTGGAAAGGTTTTCCAAAATAGAGAGCAAAGAAAATAAAACTAAAGGTTTAGAGAGAAGAAAGACATTCTGATGTTTGGAAAGGACTAGAGGACACTTTTAAAAATCTGTTTGGCTAGTGACACATCTTTTAAAATTATTTCTTGGTAATTAAACTATTAGATTCAAGCAGAAAAACCCTTCCTGGGGAGCACTGCAGGCATGCTTCTGGTACCTGGGAGAGGAGCAGCAAGAGGGACAAGGAAGGGGGTTCATGTAACACCATTAAGATGTTGGTACAAAGCTATTGCTTACTGCTTCATTGCTGTTGGTTGCTGCTTTCCTACAAAAGTCATTGCCTGCTAGAAGTGAAATTACTAAATTCAGATAATTATGGACTCAAGTTGGACACAAAGTATGGACTTAGCATTAGGTATATTAATCGTATCTGTGCATTCTTAAAAGCATTCTGATCTTCAGTTAAGCCTGATAAATGTTAGGCAGCACACTAAATTAGAATAAAGGAGTTATGGTATACTTGAAAATCCTGGTCAGCCACTCACTCCCTCCCCCTGAGTGGGATGGAGGAGAGATTCCTTTACCAGTAAAGGTCAAAATAATTTGTGGGTGGAGATAAAGACAAATTAACAGGTAATGCAAAAGGCATGTGAGCAAGCAAAGTGAAACCAGGAATTAATCCACCACTTCCCATGGGCAGGCAGGTGTTCAGCCATTCCCAGGGAAGTAGGGATCCACCACATAACAGAGACTTGGGGAGACAAATGCCACCACTCAAAATGTGCATCCCCTCTCCCACAGCTTCCTTCTTCCCTCAGATTTATGCTCAGCACAAAGACATATGGTGTGGGATATGGTGTGGGATGTCCCTGGGGTCAGCTGGGGTCAGCTGTCCTGGCTGTGTCCCCTCCCAGCTCCTTGTGCAGCCCCAGCCTCCTCACTGGTGGGGTGGGATGATGGACAGAAAAGGTCTTGGCTATGATGGACAGAAAAGGTCTTGGCTATGTGGAAGTGCTGCTCAGCAATAGCTAAAATACCCCTGAGTTACCAGCACAGTTTCCAGCACAAATCCCAAACATAGCCCCACAGTAGCTGCTCTGAAGAAAATTAACTCTACCCCAGCCAAAACCAGCACATATGGACAGGTGCTGTTCCTCACTCAGATTAAAATGCTGATGTAGTTCACTGGAATTAATGATTTTATGTCTGGTTTTCACAAGATGGCTTTTAATTCCAGGTGTATTGCAGTGACATTCAAGCAAAGATTTATTGGAAACTAAACATAAAACACCCACTGCTTTGTTACAAATGAGGTAGAGAGATAACAGCCGGTTTTCTTTCAAAATGTTCCACCTACTACATCTGTCTTTATTTGTACTTAGGCATAAATTGGGGTCCATTTGCTTCTGGCAAGAAAATGAAAAATACGTTGGTAAAGGTTTCACCAAAGGCCATATCTTAAAGGTGAAATTCAGTTCTCTTTTAGGTGAAGAACAGTAGTAGAGGAAGGCAGGAGGCATGTCATATACAACTGTAAGTTTTGCTTTAAATGTCAACCAAATTAACACTATGGGACACAACACATCTCCTAATTAAAAAAAAAAAAAAAAAAAAACAACTCTAACCATTGACTACTGACATTAAAGTATCATCAGTTTCAAGATGAGACTGATCCTTTAAAAGCTAATAGAGCTAAAACTCTTTTTTAACGTTCTCCCTAACAATTGCAGATGCTTTGATTCTGTTTCAATCCAGATCTCATTTTATTAATGCATGCATAGAATGAGGCCAAAAGCTTGGGGACAGGGGTTCCCAGGGAATAAGTGATCCAATGAACCATCTGTACACACATCATGCCTAATCAGGTAGGGAAAATAAAAATCATTAGATTATTAAAATCTTGAAATTTGGGAATCTTTTTTATTTCATGGATTTTTGGTGAAGATTAATGAATTATTTAGGCTAATGATAAGAAACATGCACTTACATTACTTGGATAATTTCCTTCTCTGCTGTTCTCTGGGGCTGTTTCTCTGTTTCTCTGCACTTATATAGTCCACTCAAAGCCTATGGAACACAAGTGGATAATACAACACAAATATTTCCAAAATTATCAAACTGGACATCATTTTTTGTGTGATTAAAAGAGAAAATTTAAAATACTGAGAAATATTAGAAAAGGGAATTCACTTCTTTTAGAAGGCCTCAACCATGTGTCATTGACACAAAAAATCACTTGGAAAATCTTTAGTCATGCAAGTTTGACTCTTCAGGTAAATTGAGGATTATAGTGCTCTTTTTGCACCTTAGCAGCCTTTAATTCTGTACACATATGAGTTTATGTGTGACCAAAGCATGCATTATTGAATAGATAAAATTCAGAGGGAAAAAAGGAGTGGATGAGCCTAACAGAACATCAGAAAATAACTTTCTGGTTAAGATTATGCAGCAGAAATTCAGAATCCTTTGCATAACAAGCACATTTCACTAAAGAAAATCCCTTTTAGAAAGGTCTCTTTTAAAGTAATATTAAATTGGAGCACCCCAGGAGAATATCAACGAGCAGCTGTTAGAACCCTCGCGGGCAAGCAGGCTCTTGTGCCTCCTGTCACATGCTCAAGCAGATAGGCAGGCAGAAATAGGTTAGTTTTGTGTTATTTATTATATTTTCAAACCTGTGGTAAATCAGCATTGTTGATATATACTAGAGAAAAAAATTAGAAAAGTTATTTGAGAAAGCCCAGGTTTAGCATTGAGCAGAAAGCTAGAGGTGACACTATGGTGACTACATTAATTTAACTATTTTTCCTTTTCCAAAATTCTGTTTCTTAAAAATGTGTGCTTTTATATTTTTCCTGGTTCAAAAATCAATATTTGTTAAAAATGTGCATTCTCAAAGATTCAGAACTTCAGGACTCACTATTGCTTCAAGAGTGGTTAAGCTAAGAGCTGCTTCCATAAAATACTCTGTATTTGGATGAAACAGTATTTTTTGAGAGAAGTCCTGTTGTGAAAACCTCTTAAGCATGTCAGGTCAAAATCCAATCTCTGGTCCTGAAACAGAACCATTTAAGTCAGCGGGATTTCATCAGTGCAGCTCAGAATAGAATTTGCCCATTAGCATGTTTAAAGCATTTGCTCACTGCCAGAGTTCTACCTTAATTCACTTTTCTGAATAAACTTCAATTTCAGCACTCAAAAGCAATTTAATATTGTGGGCAAATGAAATTATTTCAATCATAATGTGAAGAAGCAGAAAGGGTTAAGTGATTGCAAATGAAATATAACTAAATAAGGATGTTATTTAATTTTGAAAATTCTAAATGTGTGCTACATGTTTGTAATAGAGCATACGGCCCCTTCTTGGCCTTAGGGATTTAGAGCTAGCTCTGCTTTGGCTGAACACAAATGCTGGAAATCAGCTAAAAACCACCAGTTCTAGCTGAAGAATGACATGGGACCCATCCCACAGGAGCAGAGGAAGAAGAAACAGGTTTCCTCTAGCCATCTTAATGGGCACTTAAAGGTTGAAATATAATTTTTGCCCCTACCTAGTGAAATGGATTTTTTTTCTTATACTGAAATTAGCTGTAGAGTTTGTCCAGAAAGGAAGAATAAAGATTTCTTTGGAAGGAAGATTAAAGCTTTATGTCGTTATCTGGATGGCCCTATTTACTCAAATTGTAGAGACAACTAAGGGGTCAGAGCTGGTATTAACATGGAACTACTTGAGATCAAGCTACTGAATTCAAGCAGAAAGATAGAAAATGTTACTCTCTAGAATGAATATAAGAGCCAATAAAGATGTTATAAAAGAGCATGACAAGGAGCTGTATGGACAGACAGAGATGTAAGATAGTGCCTCTTCTAAAAACCGCTTCAAATCAAACAACTGAAATTGCTTTCCAGGCAGGTAAGGGTCCTCATGCTCAGTCTCCTGACGCTTCATCTAATTCAGACTTCACCTGAGACTTCAGATGGATACTTCCTTACTCGATCTGGGCTCTGCAACAGGTAAAGAAGGTAGTAAAAATTCCTAAGCAGTTATGGCTATATGTACCACAAAATAGAACGGAAAATTAATTATGATGTGAAACGATTCAACCAACTTAAGCTAGCAGGTAACTCATCGAATGGTCTGTGTTTGCCATCTAGTGGTACAAAGCCAAAATTCTTTTCTGCTGCATGAGGGCAGATGCAACTGCTGAAATCTCCTGTCTCAGAAACAAACCTCTCCCACATGGAAATATTCCGGCTCTCGGGATGATGGCGGTGATAAGTGTACAACTGTCCTTTCAGGAATAAGGAGCAGAAGTTTTTCAGCCCTTGACCCACCAGATTTAGGACTAGTTAATCAACAAATTAGCAAGGGTTATCCAGTAATTAATTGATCTGTAGCTCCAATATCCTGGTTACTGCTCCAGTCTCTCAATCTTGCAGGTGCAGATTCTAGGAATATTTGGGCACCCAACTTTTCACTGTTTTCTGTGAGAATACAAGCAGGGTTTTGAGATTATATTCAAGCATATCACAGGGTTTTGAGATTGTATTCTTGTAAACCACACTTTAAAAACTCTCAGCCAAAGGCCCTCCAGATTTCTAGAGGCTTCAGCTTTGCTTTATAGAATTTCTGTATGAAAACATATGATTATTTTCCAACCAGGAGACTGATCTACAATGAAATTAGTTCGTTAAAAAATTGTGCAGGGAGTACATACCATTCTGGCACTGGAACACATATACCTAAATATGAGCTGTAAGACTAGTTTTTTCTCTTAAAACATTTCAAGAATATTTGAATGAAGAATTAAGTAAAAGGATTAATTTTATTTCTCAGTTATGTCATAGAGTAAATACAAGAAAATTAATATAAATATACCTTATCAGGAAAAATTATACACAACGTGATATCTAATCATATATGTTACTCACCTAGATTTCTTGCTATTTATATCTATCCACAAAATGATAATGATATATTGTTTTTCATCAGTAATAAAGAACTTTAAACTAATTCTCACACCTCATTTATCAAGCAAATATTTGTAGGTTTTACCATTAAAAAAAACAAAGCTAGGAATTAAGAGTTGGAGTTTTCCTAATATATCTGTGATTCAGGAGAAGCTCTTTCTGGGATCTTCTGTTCTAAGTCATACAGAATTTTTTGTAAACCCCTTTCACAAGTCACAATGAATGGAAACAAATCCATACAAATTGTATAGAGCACAAATCCCAGTTGACTAAAACAAAGAGTAATGAGATTGAATTAACTTTACTATGTTGTGTTAATCATATTAACACTAATATGATACTGAAAAGTGTATTTATAAAATAATACCACATACATAACAAAACATGTGGAAAGAAAAAAAAAATTACATGCTATTAGCTACGGTCCCTTCTTTAAAACAAATTATTGAATCTTCTATTTATTGGGCAGCTGCTGCATTCACTCATTCATTCATCCACTCCCACAACTGTTATTTATGTAATTAATTATTCAATCAATTGTTCACTGAGGGACCGTATATGCTCTATGTTTTACAATTGACCTCAAAGAGAGAAGCAGCTGAATGCATCCGATAGAAAATAGAAAAAGGCATCGCAAGGTTCACAACAATTATCCAGGGTTCAAAGCCGAAAACTATTTCTTCCAGTCCATTGTCATATTCCGGGCGGCACCCGAACGCCGGTGGTATCCACAGCTGCAGGGAAAGAACGCGAGGCCAATATTAATCACCAGCGGTACAAGTCAATAGCCCCTAATGACTGTGACTTCACTGTACTGCAGATTGGCTCCAGGAATCCCTAAGAAACCCTTCCTCCTGGCTACTGGGGCACGCTGCTGGAACAGGGGTTCAGCTGCTGCTACAGTTTTTGGACCGTTAGTGAAAGGAGCCTCCTATATTCCACATTTAAATAAACTTTGTTCCCCAAAAATATATTCACTTCTTCCATAAGCAAAATTTACTGCCCACAAGCTATAGAACCATGAAATTTTAATATACTTTTCAGACTTAAAAGGATGGGGAGCTTTTGGGTATTAACTTGTGAACTACATTCAAAATGTCTTACCGAAAGGTTGCAGAGGAATAAAAATGCAGCGATGTTCTTCAAAATTCTCCTCTTGTTGTTAGTAACTGAGTTTCTATGGCAAAATGAGAAATCTGAGGCTGAGTGCATGACCAAGCTATTGTCCTGCCTTGTTTCTTCTTTGGCAACACTTGCACCATCGTTTTCTCTCCCACAGATGCTGCCCTTGAACAGACAGGGTATGTCACCGCTGTCACGAGCAGCTCTGCCACTGTAGATCTCTTTGTACAAGGGGTTGAGGGACAAGGTGGTCCCCCGGGATATTGTCACTATTCGAAGAGTTTTAATGTTGTCATTTACCTTTTCCTGCTCACGGTGGATGGATTCAATGATAAAGAGGTTCTGAATATATTTCTCAATAATTACCAGGACGGAGTAGGGCAGGTTATACCATGTGTATTTGGGATGACCTTGGGCACAGATAATGGCGAGGATCGAGCCCCAGGAGAGCAGCCAGGACCCTGCAGCTGTGCCCACCAGGAGTTCTGCATCCAGTTTTCGAGCGGGATTCTTGGAATTATCCAGTGATCTATCTTCCAGCCTGTAGATGAGAAGGGCGACGATTCCAGCTGTGCACATGAGAGCCAACACGAAAATAGCGTGCAAGTAAAACATAGTGAGTGCTAGCTCGCTTTTGATTTTTGAACCTCCAATCTGAATTAAATACACAACCACTATGGCTATTGTGCTAGTTAACACGATTAGTCCAAAAATCATCCCAACAGTTATGCCGTGGAATTTGAATGGAGTTTTGTTTTGCTGGTGGTGCTCAACTTTGCGGCCGATGTTCTTCCACAGGACATAGAGCATTGTGGATGCTAGGATGTGGTACTCTATATTAAAGGGATATAGGTAATATATTCCTTGAGAAAATATCGAGCAGAGAGTTGTTGTCGTGCAATTGCACTGAGGCGCATGATCATCTAGAACTAAAGGAGAAGGAGAGATTAGTTATGTGCATTATAAAGATTCCTTGGTTTAAGTGAATAAATAAAATATAAATAAAATAATGAATTGCAAAAGGTAATATTTCAGTCAAACACCACCCAGTTACCCACCTAAGAAAAAGCTTCCCCATGTTTCACTGGAGTTTGAAAGCAGAAGGCATCCCCAGGAGTTGTCATAGAACAGCCTGGGTTGGAAGGGACCTTAAAGATCATCTATTTCAAACCCTCTGCTGTGGACAGGGAACCTTCCACTAGACCAGGTTGCTCAAAACCCCATCCAACCGGGCCTTGAACATTTTCAGGGATGGAGCATCCACAGCTTCTCTGAGCAACCTGTTCCAGTGCCATAACACCCTCTCAGTGAAGAACTTTTTTCTTTATACCCTCCTTACTTTAAATGTTTGCTGAATATAACTTGCACCAACTCGTCAATGGAGAAAATGATTAATTAGTAAAAAAAAACCCCAGAGCAATGTCCTTATCTTGTAAAACAGTAGTGCTGTGGTTAATATTCCTTTGAGGTCATATTCCTTTGAGCCATCCCACTGAATCCTTTAGGATCACAGGCTACATGCTATCACTTTCCTAGAAGATTTGCAAGATTATCCATGCTTTTTTTTTTTTACAAACAACTGAGTAAGTAGCAAACTCTTTTCAACACTGTTATGTTAATTTATTACTGTGATTTAATAATAAAGTGGTTCCTTAGTAATGATCCTCAGTGATGTTATTCCTCAAAAGAAATGTTCTCAAAAATCTATTTGTTTGGAACTTAGAAGAAATCTACTGACTTGAGCACATATATGATAATGATCATATAGCATTTCAGCATCAGCTAGTTACAATGTGCCTCAGCATGACTATGTTGACATAGTCATGATTGACTCAGCTACATCCTATAATGACAGTATTTTGTATGAGTGTGCTAAAGCAGTAATTTCAAAATGCACCTTTTGCTTACCGATAGTTATGTTCCCAAAACCAAGTGTGATTAGTCTTTCTTTATGCTCGTTCAATTGGTGTTTTGACTCGGTTAACACGCCATTTGTCCACAGGAGCAAATTTGTGAAAACAGAATGGATAACACCAAACCTACAAAATAAATCAGTTATTGCAGGAATCTGCACAGACTGTATCTCATGAAATATGTGAAATGAAATGGATTAGCTTTCTGTGTACAAGCTAAATGGCACTATTTATTTATCAATGCATGAGGAAGGTTGAAAAATCACTATCAATCTCTAAAGTCACTGAATATCAGACTTCCAAAGCCTTACAGGAATGTAATATATTAAATGGCCTAATGTATTAAACTATTAATAGAATGCTTTTGTTGTTTCTTATGCTCTCTTACATGATGGGTTTTATTCTTTGGGCCAGGCAAGCTTTGTGTTAGTGATTGAACAGTCTGAACAGGATTATTTGTTTGCAAACCATATTTCACAGCCTTCTGCAGTGCTCCTTCATATTCTGTGTCTGATCTTTCTTCACAGATACCTCTGCCTTCTCCAAATTCTAACCCATGCATTTTTGTCTCCTGCAGGGAGCTGAAGCTAACAGAGGACTTTATTCCATTCAAAGTACTACTACAAATGCGGGTAGGTCTCCATGCATTTTTGAGACTCCTGGCCTCTGACAAGCCATCTCAGCTTGGTGGAACAGAATAGCATTGGAGAAAGAAGTGTATTAATAGTTCTGAACTTCCTAATAGAATCCAGACAAAAATTGTCCTCCATTGCCAAGCAGTCTCTTTTTTTTAGGAGGTCATTTCTCTATCTCTTTCCTAGGCACAATTCTTTCACCTACCAGTGCCAGGTGTTCTCCTGCACCCGAGGCTGTTCGTGTTTCTTCACCAAGAAAGAGTTCTTTATTACAACACTCTTCTCAATGATAATTTTGCAGTTAGAAATTTTTAAACAGACCTGATAGCACAGCTGACATTGCAAAGCCTTCTGTAATCACTCTTCCTGAGCATGGGGCTTGAACGCTTACCCAAGAGAGCAGAACAAATGGAGAACCTTCACCACAGATGACGTTACTGAGCAAATTTATTTTACCTCCTATAGAAACTGGTCAGATCATTGATAGCTTTAAACAAATACTTTGAAAATTACCACGTTTGCTTCTTTGTGTTCCATGTACAGACAGATTAATGTACATTAATCTGCCTTCTCACAAAACCAGAAAACACATTGGATCAGATTTGGTACATATGATACCACCAGGGAGGTTGTGTATCCAAGTGCATGTGCACAGATGCATCTACCACAGCTGTGAGGTGTGGTTGACATGCCTGAGGGATGGGATGCCAGAAGGACCTGGATGAGCTCAAGAAATGGCCCTATGGGAATTTTATGTGGCTCAAAAAGGCCAATGCAAGGTCCTGCACCTGGGTCAAGGCAAGCCCAAGTATCAACATGGGCTGGAAACATTCAAGGCCAGGTTGGATGGACCTCTGAGTATCCTGATCTAGGTGAAGGTGTCCCTGGTTAGTGCAGAGGGGTTGGACTAAACAGCTTTTAGAGGTTTCTTCCAATGCAAACTATTCTATGAGTCTAAGACCTAGTTTTAAAAAGGTGCTTTCCATAAAATCAATATAAAATACCTCAGTTACATTGCATTGACTGCAGGTTGGTGATACAGGTTCCCTTTCAGTAGGTAAATAAATAAAACATAATACAATGCATTGTCTTAAGACACATACATGATGTTTCCTTCCTAAGTGACTATGTAGCGTCACATATCCCCATTTTCCTCTCATGTCCTCAGGCTCTTTTCCTGCCCAAGGTGTACCCTAAAGGCCTTTCAATCAATATCTACTTTATTCTCTAGCTCTGTCCAATCTCTGTTTCAGGTCAGCCTTCCCAAGGCATCAATGGGAAAAATATATGTATTCTGTCACTCTTCTTTATTACAAAATATCAATGCAGGTTAAATAAGAGTAAATGGAGTTACTTTCTATTTAACTGTTCTATTTCTTTCTACTTAATGTAATCAAGATGAGAATCAATCTCTGTATATTTTCACTGTCCCTCATACAATGAAAGTTTGGTGTTAAAGCACTGTACAGATGTACACCTATTAGTATGCCAGATGAGGATCAGATCCACATTACCTTTCAAGTGTTTTGAAAGACTGGATAACATCCTTTGCATGACACCACAGAAAATATACCTGAATGGAAGAAATGCAGAGAAATATCATTACACTAATGAGCATGTGATACACTCAGAAAGGAAAGTGCATCTGTAGATAGACGTTCCAATGGTTAAAACATCTGATGATTTAAATGGAGGTACCTCCATCTCCACACATGTGAAAAAGCTCATGATTTCCTGTGATATTTACACAGAACCTGGGATTTCTTACATGAAAAATCAGTGGCTTAACAGTAGAAAGTCTAAGCATCACCAAAATATTTTTTCCTTCTGACTCTGAAGAGAATTTTATTTCAATGACAAATGAAACAAAGCCACTGGCTGTGGACAGAGGTATGATTGCTGCAGGGCATGGTGATGCTAAGTTTGAACAATTTATGGAATATATTAAATTCTATGGAGGGAAAGAGATTGATGAAAGGATGCCAGACTTGACTAATCAAACAACAGGTGCCCAGGAAGCATGAGAAAAAATTGTACTAACTGCCTGAGAGACAACTGATTAAGAACACAGCAGTTGCACTCAAGGATAGTGCAGAACACTCAAACAAGGGATAAAAGAGAGAGACAACAATAATAAGTTAGCAAGTCAAGGGCAAAGAGGAATAAAATTAAAACTCTGTGAAAGCATAATGGAGACCTCAGAAAGAGATTGCTGCAGAAATGAAACAAGTGTGGGTAGGTTCAAGAAGAACTATACCAGTATTCCTCAGGGATGTTAGGGTGACACTGGGAGTCTGTTTACTCCCAATAGTTCCTAGGATACTGAATTCAGCAGTAGGTGAATTATTAGGGGAAAAAGAGTCCTAAGACTTCTCTTAGAAACCCACCTGGTTTGGTGTTCCAGAAAGGGTCTGAGAAGTGACAGAAACTTTGGGTTCTTCTTCAGCAACCAGATTAACTGGAAGCCCATATTTCCACCGCATCCATTACTGTAGGATGCCTTCACAGCCACTGTTTCTGAGGCATTCAATGGCTCATTTTGGAAAAAAAGCTAGGCAAATGCAGTTCTTTATGGCTCAGCTATGGTACCCAGCAATAACAACTCCTCTAATGAAGCATTTATCAATGAGGAGTGGCCACTGTAAAATGCTAGATGTTAAGACTAAAATAGTTCATGTAGGCTTCAACTGAAATCAAATTGAAATGACCTTAGTCTCTAGTGCCATATTCAATTTCCCACCCTGGGATAAATGCAGTAAAATCTGACAGCAGTTCTGAAACCATTCTTTAAAACTTACAAAAACGTAAGTTTTGAAGACCTGTTCAGACACAAGATATTGGGAAGAAATAGGAAAAGTCAGTCTTTGTGCTAAAGAAATAACATAAAATCCAGTTTTCACTCACAGAATACTCATTGCCTCAAGGGGACTTTCGTCTGTAGAAGAACATAATACACAGCTTGCCCTGGGAAGGCAGGTACATGTTAGTTCATATATGGGTGCAGAATGTATATATTAATTTAATGGCATGTATCAGGATGCCTCACTTAGAGTAAATGACAAGAGAATCTGATATATATCTGATAGAAAAAAAAAATATTTGGTTTTTAGATTACACATATTAGAGATGTTCTCTGCTCTGATTTCATCCACTGTTTCAAAGACATAAGAAGATTTGTCTTAGGTAATAGGTATCTGGTTAATTACTTTTTAAATTCAACTTTTTCTCTGATTGCTCAGGCTAACATTCAAGTGTTCGTTATTTTAAGCTCTGTAGATGATAAATTCAGTGACACGAGGTGATGTAAAATTTAAATTAAAATTTTTGTTGCCTTTGTTCAGCATTTTTATTTGTCATTCTCCTACACTCCTGTTCATTGTGGCTGGAAACCTTGTCAGCTCTGGGTCACTGGCTGTAGTGAAGAACACTCTGTTCAGGTCAGCAAGGCAGAAGGGCTCCATTTCATTGGTTTGTTTTTCAGAGATGAAGTAAAGAAGTTGCAAGACGTGGAGAGTGGATATTACAAGAATGTGAAATTAAGATTCCGTCAACCAACTCAGAATTTCACCCTCAGAGAAAAACATAGATGGGGTGAGAGTTACTGTTTATTTTTTTTTTTTTTTTTTTAACTGTTGAAGAAAGCAGAAAAAGTAGGGTTTTCAAAAGCTCATTTACATGCAACCACAATTGCTAGAAAAACGTTTCCTTCCAAATGACTTTGACCTCTTGGAAAATTCATAAAAGTGCCTGACTACGATTGAGTATCTCAGTTGAGTGGCTTTTCCTTTTCTTCTTCCCTAAAAACCTGCTTACAAGGGTTCAGCTATGGAGTGCCACCACACACTGTAGACCCAAAGCCCTGCACCAAACAGGAAGCTGGAACATTTCACAGGAGTCACTATGTTTGTTACTGTGCAGCCACTGATGTGAGCAACCCAACGCTTCTAGAAGGAACATCCGTGCTCGTTTGTTACAGGAAAGTTGTGCAAGTGTTTTAGGAGCAGCTAGGAAAGGGTTTGCTCCCGTTAACTGACCACAGCCACACCTCTAACCACAATGGAACATCAGGTTAGACAGAGTGAATTAAACTTGTGTGACAAGTCCTACATACATAAATAAGGCAATTATCTTTAGCCAAAATACTAATTTCAGCCTGAAAATTCTGAAAATTCTGTATGTAACTTCAACTAGACAAAAAGACCATATAACTTCAACTACAGGAGAACATTTTTTTATTATTCTTTTTTTCAAACCCATGTTTGAAACCCATGAATTTTATGGCTAAGCAACTTCAGGTTGAAAAGCTTGAATTTACTATACATGCCCAAGCATTTAGTCCTTAAAAGTATTCTGTGTTATGTTTACAAATCAAATTAGCTTTAAGTCTACTGATGACAAGATGAAATATACTTTTTGTAAGAAACAGAGATTAATATAAAACAGCAACCAGTGACTTTTACCTGTAAGATGGTGTGGACAGCATGTGTAACAGGAAAAATGCCTTCAGTCGGTGATAAACAGTTTGAAAAATCAATATAATATCCAATTTTAAAGGAATCCAGAATTAAAGTGATCACCGCAAATAATGTAATCCCACCTACAAATGAAAAAGATATTAAAAAATTTTAATGTATAGTTATAGTATCCAGAGACTATTTGTAAAATACACAAAAATCTGTTTAGGGGAATGAAAGTTGATCAATATCTGTGTTCTTGTTTAGGAAAATAAGGCTGGATCAATGCTCATGAAGATAACTGACCCCATGAAATAAGTGCCTGTAATTTGTGGCAGCCTCTGCCCAGTATGTTAAGCAGGGTCACACTGGACAAGCCCTGCACGGTGAGTGAGGAGTCGCCAGCCCTGCACTGCGCAGGACATTCAGCACCTTGCATAGTGCCCAGCTCCGGGCAGGATCAGCCTCCCAAGTGACAGTGGCACTGAAGCAGCCATAAGAGCATGAATTAGTGCCCTTGTCAGCCCCGAAGCAGCCCGGGCAGTCCTGGGGGCTGAACAATCACCTGACAGTCTCCCGGCCCAGAAGCTCGACAGTGGGCAGTGACACAATCACTTGGTGTGACCTCCCCATGGCTCGGGGGTCACACTTCAGTTCAGGGACTGTTACAGTGTGTTAATTTGGTTAATATTGTGTTTCATTTGGTTTGTAATGTTTTCCCTGTTCCCCTTACGTGGTTTGTCCCTGCCTGGCCGCGCCCATCCCTCACACTGGGATGTAACCCAACTCTGTTCCACTCCCACCTTGTCCCTGGCTGGGCAGTGGCTTGTCCCTGCCTCTGGGCCCTGCCCCCTGGGAAAAACCCCCGGGATGGGTAGGGCCTCGCTCTCTGGCACCGGCGGGGATGGGAAGGAGCTAAAAGAGCTCCGGCTGGCAGGAGCAGGACCCCAGGATAGAGCCATGATATCCCCCCGGTGAGGGAGCAGGCTCTGTGTCTTTGGCCATCGACGGTCGTCTGGGTCTCTCAAGAGAACCACCACAAGGGACCACAACCACAATGAGCTGTATGGTTTGCTCTCCCAGAAAGGAACCAAATATTTGATTTCACTACCTATATTTTACACACACACACACACAAATATCCCAGCATATTAGTCTAAATACCCTAAAGAACTTGGAAATACATTTCCCTTTTTTGCTTCTTTGTTTGTTTGTTTGTTTATTTGTTTGTTGGGGTTTTTTTTGTTTGTTTGTGGGTTTTGCGTGTGTGTGTTTTGTTTAGTTTTTGTTATTATTGTGTTTGTACCTGTATGACTAAATACAATTGGCTACAAGACTACTGAACCAAACTAAGGCCTCCGTTTCCTTGGTTTTGGTTCGTTTTGAGGGTTTGTGGTTTTTTGGAGGTTTGGGAGGGGATTTTTTTTTTTTTTTTAAGCTTTTATTCAAGCAAGTTTTCACTGGTTTTAATTTGAACTTATTTGAATGAAGACTAGATAAAAATTTATCCATGCACATTAACCAGGCCTTATAATATAAACCAGCATCAGTATCTTAATCTTTCTTTACAATTCCTCACAGAGTAAATATCATCAAGAGTGTTGACTTTGGTGAATATTTATCTTTTATATGGGGCCACAACCTAACTTCCATAAAAGTACCATGTGTTCCACTTGACTTGTGGTAGTAAAAAGTAACACTAAATTAAAAAATTATTTAATTAATACCTTTATTGTCAAAGTTGCATTGATAAAAAATAAGTAGAATTATATACACACATTGTAATTTTGTTTATTATTTCATTGACCCTTTAAAATGAAACAAAAATAGACTTCAGAAACCTTTTTAATACAAGGGCATGAATTCCGCTAGGATTTTATGTTTCTGTTTTACAGTCGCTCTATAATAAAAACACTGTCAAATTACTGATGGAGTGTAATTTTTACCAAGAGCTAAAAACTTTTGGTTTTAAGTTGCAAAACCTAAAACCTCAGCTCTGCACTTCATGCATGTGTATAATCCCACACAGTTGTTTGTTTGTTTGTTTGTTTAATTTATGCTTCTTAGGCCAGCTAATTTGTATTCTAAAACATGTAACATGTTTTTAAATAGAGGTGCCTTTTTCATTGTGTGTGCACGTAAATGGTATTATAGAATACAAAATTATAGGCTATTCTTGAGATCGGATGATATGTTTCCTTCTTTATCTAAAAAATGCTAATAATTCTGAAATAAATTAGAATTTCTGGTTTTGATTATATAATTATAAACATAACTGATTATAAATCACTCTGCCTGAGGTAACTAGACATGCTCTGAGCAAGATATTAGATTAGATGATCTTCAGAAATCCCTTCCTACCTGAATTATTCTAAGATTGAGTTTGCAATTTATGGTTTATTTAGAAAATGTGCAGGAAACAGCCTATTTGAAATGTGTCAGTTTGAGGGACTTCACATGTGTTATGATTGTTTCAATAAGAAGGCAAAAGCTATCTTCTGAAGCAAAAAGGTTATAAATTAATCTTTTCCCTGACCCCCAGGGGTTAGAAAACTTTATATGACTCTTTTAATTGTAGATTGTTTCATTTATTCAAATGGTATTTAGATATTTCTACAGTCACCCAGGTGGCCACACTACAAGTGCCTAGAAAGTGTCCAACATACTTATTTATGGGCTTCAAAAGAGAACTATTGTACTATTTTTCTTAATCAAAAATCAAAGCACAACCATAATGACCATGCATAAGGTATATTAATAGTTTTTCTGTCAACTTTTTGTGATGGAAACTTCAGTACTATGTATTAATACTAAATGGACACCAGTAAATGCAAGGAAGATAATTCCACCACTTAGTTATTCCATTTAAAATTTTAAGCAATGTAAAATAATTGCTATTGAGAGCTGGTTTTTCTTTTCAAGCATTTGTTGAAACTTGTGTGTCTTAAAGGATCAATAATAGGATTTTCAATATTGCTAAGTGCTGGCTCATTTCTTCCTAGTAACCATCAAGAACAAAAAAACGTAATGATACAGTCACAAAAATAGCACTCTTGCTTTAAAGTATTGTTCAAAAGACTGGCAATTCAATGCAGGCAGTAAAAAAGATGCAAGTTGAAGTCTGTCAAGAGCTTTTAAGTTGACCAGTTGTCAATGCTTTAAACAGAAATTGTGCTGTTAAAGAATGTGATAAAATAAATCTGTTTGTGAAGCCAACTGACTTTCATTTTGTGTTCTCTGGCTCACTTCACTGAACTTTCCCAAAAACTGGTCAGAGAGCTTTTCCTAACAGGAGAGAACATTTGGAATAAGTCAAGGAAAGACTTCCTAAGGTTTCCTGTGGATATTTGTGTCAAGATAACTGTGTTGTGTTAAAGACACAAACTTTTCTCTGCCACAAACTTTTCCCACATTCAGACTCTAGGAGTGGTTCTTGGTCAACCACACAGGTGGGAAGACAACCAAGCTGAATTGTTCACACAACTGACACCTTGGTGCAGAAAGGCTCGAGGAAACCTTCCTGCAAGCAGTTCTTGCAAACTGATCATCTGTTCTTCTAGCATTGCTGAGCATGTACAAGGAGTCAGTTATAGGAGGTTTTTGTTAAGTCATTCAATTTCAACGTTTATCAGAGCAAAATGATCTAAGCAGGCAACTGCCACACTTTTACTAAAATTATATTCATAATTTGAAAGGATTCATGAAAATGCACTCATTTTGTAGTGTTTAATACAAGGACATTTGCTCTCACAATTACAGCAAGGAGATATTCTTCAAAAGTAGCTGATAGAGCTACTAAAAAATTGCAGAAACTTTCTGTGGAGGAACTCAGACAAAATATGTCTGTCCCACTGCATCCTCCCCTTTCCTTTATGGACTTTTGATCTTTCAGGTAAAAGACTATGACAAAAGCACTGATAAAGAGGAGGGCAAGGGGGATCTTGGCAGAGGAGTTTTTCCTTAGCTCAAATAAGTTTTCTTTTACCAACAGAGGATAAAGGAGTTGCACAGACTTGTTGTAACTACGAGAAACTACCAAGAATAGGAAAGTGTAGGTCATTCCCTAAGGGGAAATTTGTTGAATTGCAGCCTAGACATCCAAGAGAAGCCATGGAAGCCGCACCACCTGAGAAGCCAGTACAAAGAGCCATCTTGTGCTGGTAAAAGAAATGGATAAGGTAACCTAGTAGTTCAATCCAGGATCTTATTTCTAAGTTTCTGTGACTCCTTATATTCTGTAGGACAAATGAAATGCTGTGAATGCGGTGCCAAAAGAAAGAGGGCTGGGGATCCTGCTGTACTTACCCATGCTAGGCAATATTTATTCCATATTTAGGAGGGGAAAGCTGCCCTCTGAGTAACAAAAGCTTAGCTTGGTCCAAGGTAGGATCAAATTAAGCCTTGCATGAATTTCAGGAGGTTGTAAGCCACATAAGCTAATAAAGGAAAAATTCTTGAGAGATAGATATTGCCTTGAAAAATAGTAAATAATCAAGAGGAACAATTCAACAGTTGATATGGGAACTCCATAAATTTCAGGAAAGAGTTTTCAGGCCATGGCTGTACATTAGACATTTTGGGGAAAAAAAATAGGTTTTCTGTCAGGAATCCTAACACAAATGTTAACAGTTGCAAAGAAAATAAATGATACACAAGCACTGAGACAGAGAGCAAACCACATTTCCACAGTACAACCTTACTTTTCAAAATAATCAGGTGTCAGGTGTTCTTGGAATTTTCATTTAGATATTTCATTAGCTGCTGTGAAAGTTAGCGGTTGTCTCATTGTCAGTAAGTAGGAAACATTTTATGGGAAAGTGATGCCTTTAACTTTCATGTTTTTCAGATTCTGTGCTGCCTAGGGGTGTAGTTCTGAGCCTCATATTAAGTGCTAGTAAGCTCTCTTCACAGAATACGTAGACAAAACAAATTCTTTTCCTGCTGAAGACCAAGGACAACTTTCAGCCCAGCAGCATAAACAGCGGTGGACTGAAGGGAGGAACAAGAAGAATGAGACCCCACAACCTGAAGCTGTAATTGGACAATTAAACCCCAAAATGCAAACAGACCAAAATTTGTAAAAATGTAAGATCAGCCGTTTTGTGACCACTTTAAGTCCAGCTTGGGTGTAGCCCTGTTCAGGCCGTGTCCTGCCCAAGGTGTACCCCTAAAGGCCCTTCAGTAAATATGTATTTTATTCTCTAGCTCTGTCCAGTCTCTGTTTCAGGTCAGCCTTTCAAGACATCGAAAGCTGTCAGAACATTGCACTTAAATATTTACTTTCAAATCTATTATTTACAGTGCTGAGACTGGAAGAAGCTGTTAAAACTGGGATTGCTTATTATTCCACAAGCACTGATGTAGGCTATGTCTTTTCCTTGGTACCCAAAAAAACCAGCATTCCTGTCACTACGACTGTGATGTGCTCCCCAAACACCTTATCTCAATATACCTCTATATCCTCACTCTGGTATGTGCCTGACTCTGCAGATAAGGGCCAGCACATCCCACCACTACCCTCACAAACTTATATACTTTTTCTGCAAGCTAATGTTCTGTTTAGATTCCTTGTTTAACTGCTTTATGTACTAATTACAAATTGATCTGCTCAGGGATTTTTTCCTCTTCCATCTCTAGATGTTTCAAAAGCATCCCTGTACACATATAAACAAGAATCTCTGATATACATTGGTATAGAGAGCACTTGAGGACCTTTCTGACTGGTACTACCACAAACTAAATTGCATTACCATCTGGAAAAGGTGATAATCCCTCCAAAAGAGGTGCAAGACACCAGCAAAATTGCCTCTTCCACTAGCTGTATTTCATTTTTCAAATTTCACCAAACTAGCCTGGTAAGGAAGAAAAGTGTCAGAGCTTTCAGCACTATAAATGGCAGGTTGGAAAGTGAGGATGTTTAGCAAACAGCTTCCCAATACAATCTCCTAGTAGGTTCAGCTTATGCATATATTTACTTTAGAGTGCACTGCGTGTGCATTCAGTTCGTGAATACCAGGATGCCTGCCGGTAGGGATGGAGAGGGTGACAAAGAGGTAGCAGACACAGGTGATGGCACAGGTGTCCCTTGTGCCGTACCACTCTGCGCTATCGGCCCGTACTTACACTTCAGCCAGCGGGCTCCGGCGTGCGTGTCCTTGTCCCGGATCAGCCGCCTCTGCGTGCAGCTCCTGCAGAGGTACCACAGCATCCACAGCAGCTGGATGAGCATCAGCGTGATGAGGTAGGAGAGCAAGTGGCTCTTGCTGATGCCCACGGCATGCACAGCCCAGGCGAAGGTGAGCAGCAGCCCGGCTAGGAAGAGGTTGATGCCGTACTGGCTGCTGAGGATCTCGGCGTTTTTCTGCGGGTAGCTGCCGCCCACCGCGGGGCACCCGGCGGCTTGCTCCATCTCCCACGCCGCCGGCCAGGGGCTGCAAGCAGGCGGCCCCGCGTTCCCCGGGGAGCCCCGAGGCCGCTGCTGGCCCGTCCCCCATCGCTGCGGGGGCGGAGCGGGGCCGCCGGCCCTGGCCGTGCCCTGCCCGTGGGAGGGGGTCCCCGGCTGCCGGGACAGCCCCGCGCTCCCCGCTGCGGGAAAGGCTGCTGAGGTTCTGCGGGACATTCTCGTTGCGAGACGGACAACAGCCGGGGTCCGGGGTAAGGGGAAGTCACTCTGTTCGGAGCCAGCCTTGCGCGGCTGGCTTTGGTGAGGGCCGTGAGGATATGTCTGCATTGAGAGACGTGTGCGGTGTAACACGTTCCCTGTCCCATGGACAGGAAGACGCGGAAGACACCGTTTGGTGAACAAACCCCCGGCTCGACGGCTGGAAAGCCGAGAAACGGCCAAAACCCGGGATTCGGCGGGGCTGGAGCCGGCCCTGCAGCCCAGGAGCCACAAGCTGCTGATGGAGCTCTTTTGGGCAATCGGTACTTTCATTGTAGGACAGAACCGGGGTTTTCACAAATTCTCTAGACCTTTCAAAAGTGGTAATTTACCTTGGTTTTTTAGAAAGTCCGGTTCTGACAACAGTACAATAGGAATTCCTAGGTGGAGAAGCAACTAATGAGCTCAAAGCAACTAATGAGCTCAAAGTAGCAAAACCTTCTGCAGAATTTAGTCCACTTCTTATATATTCATTTTCCCAATATTTATACACATTTTCAGTATTGACCCTTTTCTACTTAAACTGAATTCTCTTCACTTTAGGTATTTGGGTGCCAAACACAGCTTGGAGGCCAAACACCAATATAGACTGGTCCTTGCCCTGGTCAAGCAGGTCTTACATTTTTGCTCTGTAGCTGTTGATCGGATATTGATTACCCAAAACATTGTTTTTTATAGTGAGTGACCCACACCTTGAATGAAATTAAGTTACCAGTTCAACTGCAACAACAACAAAAAAGGAAGATATATGGAAAATGCAGCATCTATTTGCTCCTTCTTCTGTCAAAGGAATAATTTTAAGCTTTTTCTCTTCTGAAGCCAGAAATTTATAGAGGGGTTTTTCTCATATAACAAAGGGCACTTTTGAACTTACATGTAAGTGTCTGGGGTTCACAAGTCTCTTAAAGAACAGTGAAGAAAAACAAAATGGCAGAAAGGTGGAATGAGTGAATTCTGGACAATCACCTGTTTAGACATACATAAAGAAATAGTAGTTCCTGTCCTTTATTAATTTTGTCCTATTCTCATGAAACAGCTATTTTAAGACATCTGCAAATTTTCCTTTCAAGGAATGCACTTAACAGGAAGCCAGCCCTATGTTTCTGTCTGGCCTGTTAACAGCAATATAAATCAAAAGCATAACCAGTCAAACAGGCTTCAATCACCTCTAGCTCTCAGTTGCATCCATCATTAACAGAAAGAGCATTGTGGAATTGCCAAATCCTTCTTCTATCTCATATGATGTAACCTTTAAATAATAACTAAAGACACTTCCATTTTACAGAGCTTCTATGGGTAACTGTGGACTATGGCTATTATATATTACATATTACTTCTATAGGTAATCTTCATGGACTATTTTACTTCAACTTATATAAGACCATCCCTTGTCACCTGTGAAGGAAAGCTCTTTGGTGCTGGTACACATTCTCATTCTGAAATAATATAAATGGATACAGAAAATACATATGGTGGTATGTCACACTGGTTTTTCTGAGTTTTTTAAAGCCTTTTGATTGTTCATAAGATGGAGTCAGACTTTTTAGCTAATGTACAATATTAGGAGCAGTTTCTGCCTTTTCTCACACATGTAACATAAACAAATCCTTTGTTTTTCATACTATGTCCTTTGTTTGCATATTTCTAACCTGAACACAATTGTAACTGACCGTTGGTCTGGCCATTTGGCTGGGAGGTGAAAACTCCAGAAGCCAATCCACAGCCAGACCCACAAATGTATAAAAAGTAAGAAATAAACAGGCAGAGGGGCTCTCAGCCTTAGCTCAGCCTTGGGCTCTCTCAGAGGGACTCTCTGCCCTGCGAAACCTCTCATCTCCGTGTGATTGCTTTGCGTGTCCCGATCACAGTGGTCTATACCAAGAAAATACATTCAAGCTTTAGCAGAGGTGGGGATTTAAATTGCCTCTTTTTTTTTTTTTTTTTTTTTTCCAGGGATTATGCTACCTCTTTCTACTCTCTTATCCTAAATTCTTTATTTGGTGGTAAGGAAAATAAAAGCAAGGAGTTCACAGAAGTGGCAGCAGCATTGTGTCAGGTTACAATTAAAACAAACATTGTTTTACATTCTTACCAGATTTGCCACTACTTCCTTTTGAGCACTTAAGTGAATGAGTATTGTGTTGGATACTCAGAACTGGTAGTGAAAGACTTTGGTGGATTCGTACAATGAGCATATCTATCCGGGATTCTCAGAAAGACATCAAAGTAGTCAGAAGGCAAACAGCTCTCCAGAGGTGAACAGTGTTATTACATCTTCAATAAACCCAGCTGAGGGGGCATGAAATACAAAGATACTCTGAGTCAAGTACAGTATTTAAAATCTACATGAACACCTATTTTATAGAAAAAGCAATGAGGCAGGGTGGAAGTCTCCAAGAAAGCGTAATTAGATGGTTAAACAATTAAATGCTGAACAACTATTAATCACTTTTGTATAAAGTTTATTAAGGTGTTCAAAAGAATGAACTTGTAAAATCACGTAGCAAACAGTAATTTTAATTCAGATCACAAGGCAACTTAAAACACCCTAGAGCATTTATATAGATGACAAATAAAAATACAGCTATAATAACCATCCCTGAGCAATACTGCATTTTAAATATTATAAGGAAGTTACTCAAATGTACCTGTGTATGCAGACATAAAATTGTTACAACCTTTTAAAAGATAAAGACCTGAAGATAAGCCACTTGCACTTTAAAGATGTGAAGCACGACTGGTTTTGGCAAACTTAAATATTACACTTAAACAAGTAAAGCTGTTAACTTACCCTACAAGTTACTTCAAGTAGTGCTGAATGCATCTTATTTTGGTTTGTCTGATCCTTTGTATTACATACTATTAGGTCACAACTTTTTCCATTAATGGAACAGTAACAGCCAAAGACAATGTGTATCTCTTTCTTTACTAAACATTCCATGTGTTCAGCAATGGTGTAAATTTGGAAGTCAGAATGAAGAAGACAGTATCCTTTGATAGTCCAGACTTCAAGTAATGCTCACAAGGAGTAGATTTTAACAGGTTTCAATGCCCAGTTTCTATATTCTCCTATTTTCCAAAAGGCATGGGTGGAAAAGTATTTACACAAGGATCTACATAAAGTGGTCTATCAACTAGATGGTGCCTAGGTCTTCAGATATCTTCAGTATCTCAGTCAACATGAACAGACACCTAACAAAAATAAAATGTTATTTTATTTCCTCAACTGAGTATAACTAGTAGCTTTTAAGTTAATATCAGCCACTTCATTGCTGAGGAAGGAAAATGGCAACTTCATTAACAGGCACTGCTAAGAATGAAAAGTTAGCTTACAGAGAAAAAACCCCTGAATACTGAAAAACAGTGCATACATCAAGAGAATTTAATGTGTGCTACAAATTTCTTGCTGGTTATTCACAGCTTGATCATCACCTTTGGCTGTGGACAAACTGTATGGGCACAAGCAGAATGTATTTATTTAATTGATGGCACTGCCAAACGTCAACCAGCTTTCCCTTACCCCATCCATATTTTATTTTTTTAACACTAGAAAATCTGCATTCAAGACATTAGATAACAAAGTATTTCCAACATGTCAACACATACCATTAGAAATTTAACAGATCAAGAAAATGTCTCCTGTAAGTAAACTTGTAAGTACAAACACAGATTCCAGATAACAGTATTTTACCTGTCAATTCAAATGGAAAGAATATAGTATTAAAATCCCACAACACTTGATTTAAGTATCACTTACTTCCAAATCAAACAACATGATTTGAGCAGGAAGTTCGAGTAGGTGACCTCTGAGGCCCCCAGAGATAATATTGAAAGGTCCCTTTCAACACTAACTATTCCATGATGCTGTTACTTACTACCCATGTGCTTAATATTCAAATATAAATAGAAGCTTTACAAAATGAAAGGCATCATGTAACTAAGAGATGTAAAGCAAATTTATCTTCCAATTATTCACTAATCAGTTGTTTTTTCCTATGGTTAGGTCCATTGATTTATAAACCAAGTAGATTAAGAATTACTGTATTAGTTAGAGCAAACAGTATTAGAAACAACAGAAGTATTGGAATGTAACAAAAGTGACATACACTTTGCAGGATTACAGTTACTTGGGTCCTTCACGTGAAGCTGAAAGAACAGAAAAAAAACAAACCAAATTTAACAAAAATCTTTGAAGGTTCTATATGCTGCACAAGCTGTATCATGTACTAAATAAATTAATGATTTTAGAATACCAAGTAATAACTTGTCCCTAATTATTAGGCAAATAATTATTTGACCGAATACCTAATTTTCCCATACACTTCAAGTGCTGAGACAGAACACAGCTAATGATAGAACCAACAAACACGGATACATTTGTATCAGCAAGTGTGACAAGTTCCCAGAGTAAAGAGGTTCTGAATTAAGTGTTCTCTCTTTCAGGAGTCTTGAGTCTTGTCAGAGTAGAAGTCAATTATCTCCTTAAAAATCTTGTATATTTCTTGATATTTCAAAAATAGAGGGAAAATGCAACAGTGATTCAGTTTGTTATTTAAAAAAAAAAAAAAAAAAAAAAAAAAAATCTGAGTTTCACCATCCCAGCCATTAAGCTTTTTTTTTTTTTGCCTACAACTTTGTCCATACAAGAGGCTACACTCTAAATCCAGCGATCCAGCAGGGTCTTCTTTTTGCTGTACTCCTAAAAATGCTGAGGGATCTCCTCACCAGAAAGGATTTGTGATGTCAAGCAAAGCCAAACAGGCTTCCTCCCCATTCCCTTGAGAAGTACAACAAACAAGACCTACTGAAGGAGTAGCTTTCCTGGATGATATGAGACAAATGTGATACAGGGGACATCTTTTACCCTATTGACTGAGCTGTATTAGATGTCTTACTTAGCTTTTTACATTTCACTGGATTAATTTGATAAGTATATCCTAACTAAGATGTGGCAGTTATTGAGAATGCATTTTTCAAGTCAACAAAACAGATGAGTTGGCCTTTGAAAAGTTCTTTTTTAGAAAGAACAAAGAACTTCTCGTATCTGGCAATTTTCCACACAGCAGGTTGATATGGGTTGTGCATCACAGAAAATGAAAACAGCACACTGGAAGACAAAGATATGGCAAAGATTTTTAATTAGGAAATAGAGAAGGCCTTTGCACACAGATGTTGACATCTTCTCCCCTTTAGTATCGTGTCAAGCAGCTTTACTAAGAAGTTCTCCCAGAACTCCCAAAAGCTGCAGGTTTTTGGCCTATATGTCCCCAAACCATCCATTCTCACTAATGTTTCTTTTCAATGTCTAGAATGGAATTTTAGAGAAGTGGAAAGGATACTCTTCCCCTTTAGATAATTGCATATTCTACGGTTACTCTACATGACACAATACGTCACAATTCTAAGGACGTACACAAAACATAGACAAGGAATCCCTAAATGGCTTCCCAATCCTTAAATGTCTAATAAAGCAGTTTCCACAAGATAAACACTATTATGTGCTTAAAAAATTCAATTATTTACCTGAGGAGCTTATCCCAGGAGTGACACAAGCATCACAACACCCATGAACTGAATGAAGAGCAACACAGGTGTCAAAAATGACCAGACAGGCCACAAGGCAACATTGAAACTGGGAATAAAAGCAGAAAGTATTTGGTGAGTTCAGTTGTCATATTACAGAAACACCGAGCATACAAAGGAAACATCAAAAGAGGAAATAAGATTTAAATTACTTAACCTGGAAATATACTTCTTTGTTTTGGAAAACAAAACACATCAAAGGCAAAGGGTAAAGATACCTTTTACTTTCAGAAAATCTGTAACAGAAGCCCCTGAAAATGACCTACTCTTATTTTTCCATGGGCATACATGGCAGCTGAGAGAAGCCTTAATCTGAACTTTCATTCAGACAGATTTCAGTTAACTGAAGAGACAGGGGGAAAACCAACTTATTTTACAACTGACTTACAAGAATTACAGATTTGACTCATTAAAAACCATAGGAAAACTTTATTTTCTTCAATCTTCCCTTTTTTTCACCATTGCAACAAATACTGACTGATACTTCGATAGAACAGCTAAACAAGAGGAAATCAATTTTCATGCAGAAAGCAAATAAATATACTAGCACAATGTATGTAATTTTCTTCATTCACATTTGCTCAGTTGTGACTCATACAGCCTCATATGGAAACAACTCTTACTAAAAGTACCATTCTCAGACAAAATATAAACCCTTAAAGCTCATATGGCAATAGCCAGAAGTCGAACATTTTGTGTATGTTTGCTATTTATAGATTGTTTAATAATGAAGAACTCTGACAGAAACTAAGGTGAAGTTTTTCTCTGATAGAGAGACTGCACCTTTGTCTTCATTTGTGAACTGCACAAGTAGTTGCCAGAGGTGAGAAATTTACACTAACAAAGATAACAACTTCAGTTTTCCCCTAAATTTTCAAGACAGAAAAAGTTGGAGACAGTACATCTCCAAGTACACAATATACAGTTTCAACTGTTGCAACTCTTGCTTTGTGCATGAAAGTTGAAAGTGCAATAAATTATGCTACACAGAACTGGTATTGTCATCAGTACACATAGCAGAATTACAGAAATTATACTTCTTATAAAATGAGCCCATTAACACACAGACTTGCACAGGTTTACCAGGAGCTTGCACACAGTGTTTCAACTCACCAAATTGCTGCTGCTATAAAGGTAGCTGTTGTGATAGGAATCAGCGCAGGGTACTGCTCATCATAGTCCTGAATTCCACAGTACCACTCGAGATACAGTATGCAGTAAAAGGCAATAGCTAAACATGCAGCCAATAAACAAGTGCCACAGGAAAGCCACCAGCTGCTGGAAGAAAAGCACATTAAACAATGTTTAGCACAGTTACATTGCAGTTTGCACAGCAGTCTCCACTCCAGTCTACAAGCAGAACAGGCAATATCTGTTAAATACACAGATTGTGGCCTAGAGTTCCTGTGGGTTTGACCTTAAATTAATTTTACAAAACACTTTTTTCCCTTAAAAGCAGTCTAATATAAACAACTGAGTTTAATTTTGCAATGAAATGTTCTTTTCATATATTGTCCCCTCAAATATTTTGGAAATTCAATGTGACAGATCTTATCAGGAATCTACTAGACCGCCACACAAAAACCACTTTGTCCCTAATAAAATAAAATAGGCTCCACTGCAACTGTGCTTTTCACTATAAATTAGACTGGTGATCTTAGTGCAACAGAAATGCTGCAGAAAGCTTGAATATGGTTTCAGTTTGAAAACTCTCAATTTCAACAGACAAGAAGCATGAAGATTTTTCTTCATAACTGCTGAAGAAAACCAGAGAGAAATCCAGAATTTTAAACTCAGAATCACAAAAACACAGGGTATGTGATTATTTAGGGAAACACACTTTTGAGCCTCTTTGAGGATACACTTCAAGGCTAGTTCAGATAAGGAAGCTTGGGAGGAAGATGCACTTTAATAAAATCTTATCTGAACGTGTATTAACAAATAATTTTTTTGAAAAATTTCTTCTTATCATAACTTGATTACTAAATTACAAAGGGTAATCAAGGATCTTCCTACTCAGGTAATATTTGCTCTGGAATGGTACAGCAAACATAATATGCTACTTTGTAATCTCATTAGTACCAAGAATTCAGCACTATGAGAACTGCTGCCATGGCCTACCTAGACAAGCAGTGCAGTAAGACAGGGTCCCGACCACAAATTTTGATTACACCTTGGAGTTACTGATTTTGCTTTCACAGTCAGGTGTATGAAGGGTGTAACTAGCCTGGGAGAGCAGCTCCAGAGAACCTCACAGCACAGAGCCCTGTGCAGCATCCACGTACTGACATAACAATGACAACAGCCATGTGCTTTAAAAGCACTTCCAGCCGAAGCTATCCAAAAATATTTAACACACATCAATCCCACTGAAAATAATTTAATCGAAAAGAAATAGACTAGAAATAAAAGTTACTTCACAGAAATTATTTCACTAATCTTTTGTTCAAAATCATTTAGAGATCTTCTAGAAAAATGATCTTCTGTTTGACCTTTAAGGATTAATTTCAGAGGGTTTATTGTAAAAATTAAATCAAAACCTAAATACTTCCAACAAAACAGGCAGCCATTTCCTGGACTTAAATGAAAACTTGAAGGTACAGTATTAAAATATCTGGATCAGAGCAAACTTTGCACATACAAAGAGATGGTTCAGTAGAGTTTATAGAGAAGAAAAACAATGGTAGCAAGTTTTAAGCATTGTATTTACTTTAAAATTGGTTCATTAATATCACCTTAGGGTGGTCATCTGGTCCAATCTCCCTGCTCAAGGAATCTCAGCTACTGCCAGTTGCCCAGAATCATGTCCAGATGGCTTTTGAGTATCTTCAAGGATGGAGACTCCACAACCTACCTGGGCAACCTGTTAAGTGCTCAGTCACCCTCACAGTAAAAAAAGTATTTCCTGATCTTCAGAGGGAACCTCCTCCATTTTAGTTTGTGCCCACTACCTCTGGTCCTGTCCTGGACACCACAGGAAAGAGCCTGACTTTGCCTTCTTTGCACCCTCCCTTCAGGTATTTACATGAATTGACAAGCTGAACCTTCTCTTCTCCAGGCTGAACAGTGCCAGGTTTCTCTATTCCTATTGCAGATCTTGTTCACCCATGATTTAAAATACAGTGACCAGATGTAACAAACTGAGTATGACTGTAAGACTAAACCACACCTTTTTGTAAGAAAAGATACCTTACCTATCTGCTTGCATAGTTTCTTTAATATTTTTTAAAAAATCAAAGTAGTATGTCACAGCTATTGATGCCAAAATCCAGAATGCAGAATGAATATTCAGTCTGCTAAGAGGCCTCATCGTCTTCTCTACAGCTGTAGACTCTTCTGTAAATAAGAACATAATTATAGCACTAAAGCCAGCCATTAAATGGAGTATGATTATAGTTACGTAAAGTATGATGCTTTATCTTTTAATTAATTTATCTTGGGAGAATATTCTACTTATCATAATGCACTTTGTACTACAAATATTCTAAAAAGCTCTGAACATTTACTGAAATCAGACTAAGCAAGGTACCCTTTGATAAAAGGATAAAGCAGTAACAATCAGCACAATACCATATCTGAGTATCTTTTCAAGAAACAGCTGACTAGATTTTGTAAGGGTTGTTTAACTAATTTAAACCCCCTGATGTTATTAAGGCACTTTTATTAGTCTAGCATACAGAATTTCAGGTTGCTATTTCCAATTACTAATTTATTTGTACCCTTCTTTATGAATTTTAGTATCTGCAAAACGGTTGCAGGCATAAATAATTTTCTTGTTCTCAACTGCAGACAATTCACGAATTTTCAGCGGCAGTTTCAGGGGCGATCTTGACTTACACTGCGCACTTTCAGCAGGTTAAGTACAACTATCACTGTGCAGGAAACGACCTTCTCTTTTCCCCTCATTACCAGGTGCTGATTAGGAGACCGAGACGTCAGAGGGAACAGAGAGACGAGAAAACCCTTTCTTTGTGCGTGTGTGCACGAGAGTAACCACGTAATACAGCATTTATACACACTGTCAAAAAAGGTATCAGAGGTGGTTTTGATGTCTCACACTCTGAAGTTTATCACTAGGAGCTCCTGGTGGCCCGTGTGCCTTCAGCAGTGTCAAATGTGCCGATTCCTCCACACGCACCGCCACCGGCCGAGCGCACCCACTACTCTGCTGGAGCTTACAGGCAGCTTTATTTTTCATTTCCTAGATTCCTCCTCATCCTACTGGAGCTTGGGCCTGCAGCACTCGAGCACTTCACGCGCATCAGGCAGTCCGCGGCTACAAGCCCCTCGCGTCTCCCACACCCAGCCCGCTGTCAGGAGCGGACACCTGAGGGCAGGCGGGGCCGCGCTCCGCGCCGCTCTACCCGAGGCGGCCCCGCTGCCGCCCCAGCGCCCGCCCGGCGGGGCTCGGCACCGCTCCCCTCGCCCCGGCACCACCCACCGGCCGTCCCGCCGCCCCGGCCAGGCGGCTGCTGCGGCTCCCGGAGCTCCCGGGGCTCCGGCCCGCGCCGCCCCGGGCGCCGCAGCCTCGGGAGCGCGTCCCCGCCGCCGCCGGGCTCCATGTTGGGCCGCTCCGGCAGTGACGCGGCGGGGCGGGAGCGCGGCGGCCGCCACCGCCCCGGCGTGAGGGGCAGCGGCGGCGCCCGGCCCCAGCGAGCCGGGGGGGACGCACAAACAGCTTCGGGAATCGCACCGATCCCTCCTGGAGAGGGGGAGCAGTGCCGTGTACAGCCGAGTGCCGCAGCGAAGGCTGTGGCGCCGAAATGATTCAGAGGGGAAAAAAAACAACAACAACAACCCACCAAAACCAACCAACCAACTAACAACAACAAAAAACCTAAACAAAAATCCCCGACTCTGTGCGTAGAAATGTTTTCCTCATCTGCCAACCAGATGTTTCCGCGGGCAGATGTTAGGGAAATCTCAATTTTTGTGACACAAACCAGTGGTTTAGGTTAAAAATGATTGGGACATGGTGGTAATAACACCAGTCTCGTTGGTTCGATCCTCCTAGGGGCCGTTCGCTCAAGGGTTGGATTCCGTGATCCTTCTGGGACCCTCCCAACTCGGAATATTCTGGGATTCTGTGAAGTGCAAAGCTCTAGGAGGTTTCCAGAGCCACGGGAATCCTGTAACACTCAAGACTGCAGCTCGCAGCTGGAAATAATAAACATGTTTGCATGACAAACTAGGTAAAAGTTAAATAAACTAAACTAAACTAACAAACAAACAAAAAAAGGTTTCAGTTCTGTAGTTGATTTGTGCACAACGAGACACAAAGTCACATCAGCATATTCCTGCAAATAAAATCTTGAAACCAATTATATTACCAGGGCTTTCTTGTTTATTCATATGGACAAACTCAAAACTTGTCAGCTTTGCTGGCAGATTAACCTTAGGTCTGGTCCGTATAAGAATACTCTAAATATTCAGAGTACTGTGAATATGTGTACTGTATTCTGGGGTGTGTTCAGTGATTAAGCATTTAATATGGCTTTTTAAATTGAAAATTGTTTCTAATAGTAAAGATTCATTAGGTTAATTAGATGATCCACATGATTGTTACAAAGCCTGCACTTTCTCAAAGAAAATTTTGTGGCATAACATTCCAACGAAGGCAAAAATCCTACCGACTTCAATGTAGAAGTACCTATCCAATACAGCAGCTGTTACATACAGCTTTTCTTTACAGTGGGATTAAATGTAGAAATAGTCAATAAAAGCACAGATTATTATAAGGGAGATTGATGAAATAAAAACCTAATTTCAGTATGTGTGTTTTACTTACCAAAATCATATTTACAGTCCTTCTAGTTGTATATAGATTAAAGTTCAAAAATCCAAGCGTTTAATAACCTGATTTTACTTTTCCTCTCAGAAGGCAAAATATTTTGCATTAAAACAATGATTATGAGAAATGCGTGAAATTTTCACTTACCGCATGCATTCTTTGTATATTGTGCAGCATTTATCAACAGAAATACCTTGCAGATACTTCCTCTGTAGTTTTATGTTGAGAAAACTAGAAAATCAAAAAGAATGCAATGTAGGCTGTGGTTAAATAATTATGTATTTTATCAGTAAACCCTAAAAAATTTTAGGCCATTCTAAGGGAATAAACTAACTGGTAGAAATTAATTAGGGTAAAAGCTAAATGTTCTGAGACTTGCACTGTTTAAGCAGGTCTAAACCTGCTGGATAAGTATATTTCCCTAAATATACTATTGTCTGTTTTATTAATGAGTGAGAGTCTAGGGACAAAGGAAAACAGGGTTCTGGTTATTTTTTTATTACTGCAGATTGAAATTGAGTAAATTCAGCCTACATGATACAAGAACAGAAAAAAAAATTATTTTTCTTTCTCTGCAGGAAGACAGGCTTTCATTTACATCTGAATTTCATGTGAGAGGTGTCATAGTAAGAAATTGTTTTCCCAGGCTTAGAACATGCATCACTTGAGGACCAACCACATTGCATCCGTAGTGACTACAGGGATTATTCTCTATGTAGTTCAGTTGAATATTTTGAAGCTAGCAGCTCATGGGAGATCAGAGCTCTGCTTTCTTATCAATGAAATAGAGGTTTCTTTGTTTTATTTCCTTTGAGTGAAATGACTACCTCAGCCTTCACTTTCATCTTAGTGATTCAAATAAGAAACAAAGGAAATCTTCATGCACTTCCTTTGCAGAAGCTATTCACAGGATATATCTTTGATTTAAACATAGCAATTAAATAAATATGTATGCTTGGAAAGGTTAAGATTTGTCAGTGTTGTTAAACTGAACACTTCTGTTTACCTACAGAATAGGTATTGTGCAAAGAGCTGAAATAAGAGCTTCCTTCCTGGACTCACTATTGACCTTAACTGAGACTGCTCATATTCTGTGTTTGTAGAGCTGAAGGGTTTTCTGTGATCTTCTCACAGACCTTCTCTGATTCAGAAATTATTAATCTGCCAAAGAATAGATAGTGATCAGGAGCTGAACTGAGACTGTCACAAAATGAACAACATAATTAACAAAGCACCTAATCAACGGGCCTGTTATGGATAATTAATTCTTCCACGTTACTGTTTAAGAATCCCGGCACAAATGTAAGGAAGTATTTTAAAATGCAATTCTTGATGTGATAACTTTAGTTAAAAGTCTGTGAAATAAATTTCTGAATTTGAAGATTCAGGGAAAGAAATGTTCACATGGCAGAGTTTGCAGCAATTTTTTTTGTGAACTGTATTCCTGGTCTCTCACAAAATGTGATTCAGTTTCCACATTTTGGAAACTGAATTCAACAACTTCACCTTCTTTTATTTTAAATAGAAAAAAATGCTTTGTATGTTAGTTGAATATCTTTAAATATTCAGGGTTTTTTGGTTATAAGCTGAATTTTGCAATCTATTTGGATATTTTGAATTTTCTCATTGCTCACTGAATATATGCTGCTTAGTGATTAGTTGGTTATATGTTGATTTACAAGTAATTCTTAATGACACAAAAATGTGGTAGTTTTTTGTGTTTCTTGACTGGATAGAAATAAAATCTAGAATTGGAATTCCCAGTTAAATTCTCACTTTTAGGAAGTCAAATTAGTTTTCTAGGATTCTAGCCAATATTCATAACTTTTTCCCCATCACAGCAATCCATAGCTAAATTAGCCCAAATGTTATTTGTTCACAAAAGACCTGGTTGGAATTTTCTTTATTCCCTATCTAAGTAGGGTGGGCTCCTTCATATGTTAATTTTCAGCTGAAGTAGGTTGGACACAATATAGATGTATTTTTTAATTTTGAGGAAATATTGTGCTATATAGTCTGTGCTTTCTGTTCATGAACTGAGTAAGAATGAAGTCAGTAGTAATCTGCTGCTTATCTTCCACTATCAGGAGTAAAAGATTGGATGGGTAGAGATTCTCAGTCCTTTCTGAACATTGTCCTTGGACTCGAGTATTGTGCATCCTCTCTTACACTGGGTGAAAAAGTAAATACATTGTCTGACTCATCTAGGTAACCAAAAAAAAGCCTCCAAATAGTACAAACAGTTCCCTTGCTTTCATCTTGCGTTCTTTTAACTATTTTAAATTCAGTACAATGGAAAAGGACTTAAAAGCACTTGGTGTGAATAACTTAATGCAGATCTGAGAAACAACTGCCGGGTAAAACTCAATTGACTCTGAATGTGGTCCATATACAAACTCCTGAACTCAAGCTGAATTCTCATGCGAGTATTAAATTGCTGAGCAGCCTTGGATTGACCCTTTAGGAAGGAAACAATACATAGAATAGTGTGTTTGATACCAAGAAGGCTCTATATGTAAGCATGCAAGCATTTGAACTTCTTCATGAAGAAAAAGAAAGCAGAAAATATAAAGGCAGTTTAAAAGGTGAATAGGGCGTCTAAGAGAGCAGAAAAAAATGCAACACATAAAGACATCTAATTTATCTAGGTATGTTATTCCTCACCTTGAAAGTTGTCAGCAAATTACAAAAAAATCAGCTGAAGTATTTATTTGATAGAAGACCATCCTAAGTCTTAAAGATGTTACATAGCGTTTGACACTTGCCTTTTTATAAACAGCAATACAAATATAAGAAGACTGTTCTGTTCATTCCATCTTTAAATGTGCAAACAAAATATTTATCCAAATATCCAAAAATCATCATATTTATCCAAATTAAATCTGGATAAACCATTCTCCTAGAAGTGGCTAAGTAAATTTTCTTACTGTCTATCTTCTAAATCATTTGTTGAATTTAGTTTCACTTAACTATGCTTACCTCCTTGAGGGAGTACAATGGCTCTCAAAATGTTTTCCCAAGACTACAGTTTAATGATACAAAGCACTTGGCAGCAATACTCCAGCTATAATTGTTCTTGACTACTCAATCCCCAGTAGTGGTATATAATCCCTCACAGTTTGAGGATTTGATCTGGTTTTAAAAGCCTGCAAAAATGCAGAGGGTGGTGTGGAGAGGCAAAAACAAATGGCCAGATGTGGGAGGGCAGGAACAAGAACACTTGGGACTTACTGAACCTGATTTCTTTACATAGGAAAGTCTGTGCTACCATGCATCTTTAACCATACGACAAGAATTTCATATTTAGGGCATTTAGGAACATCCTAAAGTGTGGTTTTTGAATAATGAACATCAGATCTGATTCACAAAGGAAAGACTATCAATTGTGGGAATGGGCATTCAAGTTCATCATTCAACATTTCCTGTACAGGAGTATGAGTCTTTTTTTTGTGTGATGGTTTATTTCTCTACTGGTAGGGGTTAGCATTATTTTAGGCTGTGATAGAATATTAACTATTGTCTTGGAGATGTCTAGTGTCACCACTGCCTGTGATTTGACTGATGTACTAAAGCAGGGACAAAGCTTCTTGGTCATGGATCTCACTGTTAACAAGAAAGTTGGAAAGAACAGTTCAGCATAGCAACAGCTCATTGCTATGTATAGCGTGGGATTCAGCTCATGCTCTTTCTGTGGTCTTGAAAAAAAAATAAACAAAAACAAAGCTCTTACACACTTCATTCGCGGCAAAGGTTTTCTTTACCATTGTCCTTCACAGTCCATTACCACTTACATATTCTGTAGGGTCAATTTTTCATGTATTTTGAACAGGTATTGTAATTTATTGGACAACAGAGTTAGAAGGAACACTGACTGGCTGCTAAACTGTCCAAGATAGACAGGAAGAGAAAGATATTTCCTTTATGAAGACTGAATTCAGCAATTTGAATTTTTGGCTGGAGGATGATAGTACAATTCCTATTACTGCTTTGGCTAATCTGTGTAACATAAACAGGTCTTGTTTATGAACAATCATAACATAAGAACATAACTGTTGCCATCATCATTGAGATGGCCACAGCACTCATGAGGGCTCCAAGTATCTGTACCTCGTTATCTAAAAGTCTTTCATACTTTTTCTATGTTGCAGTCCCATGAATCGCTCTACACAGCTCTGGCTCTTTCCTTCTTCTACATTTCTAGCCCATTGCTTCCTATCCCTAGCACAGCCATCAAACCCTCTCTGTCCCTCAACAGCATTTTTTCCTTTCTGTCCCTTGTACAACCTCCTGCCCCTTCCTCCTTGCAGCACAGCCAGCAAACTCCAACTGACTCTCTACCAGCTGATTCACTCTTTTATCACACCCATAGCTGTGAGGGCAAGGCTGTTCCCATTCTTTGATAACTAACACAGCTGCAATGTATGGGGGGCAAGATTGCCTTTAGCACTATCTCTATCTGTCTCCCCACACATAAGAACATCAGCTGAGCTCAAATTTTTTCTTCTCATGGAAAACTTAACCAATGCTAACTTCTAGAATGACTTCAGTTCTGAAAGTTCACCAAAAAAGCTGAAACTTTCAAAGGTACAATATCCGAGCCAGAATTGTAGGAGCAAGAAGCAGGAGGAAACATATTTTCATGGTAAGAAAGAACAGTCTAGGGGAAAACCCTGCCTCATCCACAGAGATCGAGCCTTTGTCACGTATGGATACTATAGTGTGTATTCCTCCTGGAATTCCTTCTCATCAAGAGAAAAGGCCAGTAGAAGGGCAAAAAATCTGAGTATAAAAGTGCACTTTGTGCTTTGTGTTTATACATTAATGGCTGGATGGTGGAAATGCGTTGTGTTCATTGTGCTACTGCAAGGAGCACAATGAAGGAGTAAACACACGGTGATTTGAGCCACATGTAATGCAGGCAAAATTCTGGTTCTTTTTCCTTCAGGTTCCTTTTCTTTGTCACCAAAGTGAGATGTAGTGATCTGAATACTTTCAAGTGGGTTTCATGCTGCCTGAGAGGAAGATCCCATTATGTTTAAAAACACCTTTTTTCTGATAAACTAAATATATGTGAGTTGAGCTTGACTATAATTGGGCCTTAATTAGGCTTTTTATACTAATTTTGGACTAATGCATTCCACATTAGAGTTTGAGAAGAGGGGTTTAATTGGTGGGTAGGCATACAGACACCAGTTCTGGTTTTCTGCTAGTTTCAAGTGATTTCAGGAACTATAAAACTACTTCTGTTGGAAGTCAGTATTTTACTTGTACTGTAGCTTAGGTATGAAATTGTGTAGAAAGAACATTTTCTACTAGAAGATACTAATGAGAAAGGCAAAACACACAAAAGACTGGACAATTCTAAATATTTTAGAATAAATTTTAAAGGGAAAGATAAAAAAAGATGTGTTTGGAAAGGACTAAGATCTGAGATCTGCAGTCTTGAAGAAGAAAGTCCAATCTAAGCAAAAAGCTTGAAGGTTTTTTAGCCTTTGCTGTGTGAGAGCATAAAAGCATGAGGACTCAGGCGCAAAAGGAATTACACCTGAGAATTGCAAAGAAAAGCAGTAAATTACAACGGGCAAAAGGAACTGTTCTTAAAAGTGCAAGGGAAAGTTACTAGTAAAACTTCCTCTAGTCCAAGTGAAATTTAGAATTCAATATAAAGTAACCCTTCCTGTAAAAGTACTAATGGGAAACATAATATGCAGCTTCTCTTGGCTGACAGAGCAGAAAAGAAACTTAGAGGACTTATTCCTGTTTTTTTCTTAAAGGCTAATCTGGGAGAAGAAAGGAGTAAATGTTGAATATATTGACTGATATCTTGTAACCTGTGAGCACAGCTCAATGTACAGAACAATATGCCTTTTTTCACTTATCTTGCACAAAAAGTTTAATATTTGCTCTCTTATTTCCTTAATACGGGTGAGTGTTACAGCCTTAAAAGTTTCTGAATGAAATAATGTATTGGGTCTCTGTATCCTGTGGTCATCAGCTACGAGCCACTACTCATGTCAGGCTCTGACTACATTGTCCTGATGCAACTGGATTATAGCACCAGGTGGGAGGATCACTTTACACCAGAGAAAGAACAAACTACTCTAATGCACCAGGACAGTGGAGGGTTGAGCACAACAAATAAGTAGCTGTCCTTTGAAGCTTTTTTTCTTCCAGTGATTAAAGTCCCTGCTTAAGTGCTTATGCTATACTCATAATGAAAGCCACTAGCTTTAAACAACTTTCTAATTTCCTTCCCCACCCTGCCACAGACACTCGATTTTCAATACAGTATTTTAGAAAGGAAAACTTTAACAATAAGGTATAATTATGGAGCTATGTTATGCTGTTTAGAAAATCACTGAAACATATTCTGGATTAAAACAAAACTGGTAAATAAGCTGCTTAATTATTGAATAGAAATTAGAGACACAAAATAGAAATTTTCTGTCTTCTTGAAGGGTCCTCAAAGATCTGTGAGGGATTATGCCTCCCTCTGAAACAACTACCATCAAATTTGTAGTAACTTCAATCTGATCAAGACATCATTAGTTGCAAGGAGTAAATTAAAGTCCAGATCTGTTGTAAGGGGAAAAGCCAATTTCAGTCCTCTGAGCACTTTATTAATTGTCTAATGAAAAAACAATGAAGTCAGAGTTTTTTTCAGTGGAGAGCTGCATGTCAATAATGCAATTATGCATAGACTGGAACAGCACTTGAAGCCCTCTACAATTAGAGGCACAGACTCATCTACCACACTACAGTATTCCCAGGACCACCCAGAAAGAAAAATATGCCTACAAAGCATATTGCTCCCCCTCCCCTTCTTTCTGCCAGCAGAGGAGGAGAAGGTAATACTACTGCAGCAACAGACACTGAGGTTATACTGTCGTAATTATAACAGGGCTTACTCGCAACACACTCCCACTACTGACTGTCAAAGAGAGGCATTGCATTAGGTTCATGTCTGCCAAATCATGAGGGGAAAATCTGAATGTCAGCTGGTGCCACTTTATCCTCTACACAGAGATGGGAAGTATTTACAGTATGTTTACAGTATGTTTGCTACTGAGGAGTACACTGAACCTTTAAGAATCATAACAGTTAAAGCAGGAAAGAAAATTACGAGGTCACATCAGACTCTGATAGCTCATCTGCATACTGTTGATTTGATATTCCTTATTTCCAGCTTTCAACTGATCCATAGTGTTTGAACACTTAGCTTCATTCAGTGATCACTGCAGTAAACCCTGAGCATCAGACACCAGAACCCTGCAATGATAGGAGCCAAGATTCTGGTTATCTGTTAGACTGAATAAAAAGAACTGTTGCATAGCTTCAATAAACAACTAACACTGAAGAGATCCTGAATTCTTTAGGTGGTTTCTTGCAATTTTTACAGTAAGACAAGTAACCAACAAGACCCAGTGTGTCACAGTTAATTTTTTAGTATTTATACCATTAATATATTCTATATTTCTATAAATTCAGATATTTTTACTATGGAGTTTTATAGAAGTCTATCTTCTTGAAATCACTAAGCAATTTTGAAAAACACCATATGACCTACTGTTAAGGCTGTTTTTAACAGACTATGTTATTATAAGAAACTTCCTACATGGAAGTAATTTTGCATTTAAGTAAAAACCTATAAAACTTCAAGTAACTTTCCCCAGGCAGCTCTGTCTCATACATACCTGTACCATTTCTGACCTAGCTAAATTGTTTTAGTGACAGCAATGCAACAGCCTCTTCAGATAATTTGAGGATTTATTATGCAAGTGACAAGATTCATTATATTTAAGGTTGCATTTTGAGGTAATCTATCTCATCAGTCAATTTTTAGTTCATGTAACCCCTTCTATTGAAGTCAGTTGCATTACTAATCAAGACTTTTCAGTAGCAATGCACGTACAGGTAACTCAGTCTTTAAATTTTCACTGAATGTGCAATATTGCATACACAAATCCGACACATTATTAATGCATTTTACAACATAGAATCAACAGTTTATTAAAGGGTGCATACACTATCCACAGCGTGTACAGTGAGTATCAGTCTTAAAAGTTTGAATTTTAGCATAACAAAACATTACACAGTGGGGTTTTGAATATGAAAATCCTATTTGATCTGAAAATAGTTCCTGCAAAAAGCCACACAACCTGAAAAACATTCATGCCTATAAATTATATTCATTACTGTAAGAATTTTAATAGAGCAGGCCAGCAATTATTTTCAATGCCTCTTAAAACTTGTACCAAAAAATATACATTTTCTGTAAAACCAAAAAAATAAAATATATGAAAACATTCTGTGATAAATCTAGAAAAGGGGAGGAATCCAGTATTAAAAGTTAAATTCTGCTTTCACATACACAATTTAAATTGTTACCAATGCATATTATCTGCACAGCTGACAGAAGTTTGATTCTGTCTGCAAGATTAAAATGCAACAGCTATGAAAACTATGCCAACTGTTTATTTCACAAGTTTCACTTTGTCCTTTAGAACTCTAAATTTGGGATTGTTATTCACTTTCTTATTGAATATGACTAGGATCTCCTCTTCTGTTTTGTGATGTTCACCAGCTACTGCATAATATTGAGCTATCACCTGCACAAAGACAGAGAAATGGTTTTTAGTCTGTGAAGATGATTCCATTGTAAGCAATAATACATTTACATTACTGCATTAGTTGCATGGAAGCTACTCTGCTATTATTCCTTTGCAGAACTAGCACTGAATTTCTTGTGTAATTCAGTAAGCAATAAAGAACCTGTCCTTCAGCTGACATTCTGTTAATTGATATTCCATTACAAGTGTCAAATTTTTTTGTTTATGCAAGCCAGGATTTTCTGAGCTTCAGCATTACACAAATAAATTCACAAGACCAAAGGAAAATAATAATAAAAAAAAGTTGTACAGTACCTTTTTTCTTAGTTTTTTAACTGAAATTTCATTGTCTGGAGCCTGTTTCAGAACTGCTTTGATGGTTCCCTTCCAGTTGAATTTACCTAGAAAATAATTAGGGGTACAACACTGTTAGTAAAAGAAGGTATTCTGGGTCTTCTTCTCTACTAGTAACCAGCCATCAATCTCTTAATTTTGGTATCAGTTTGGCTACCATAACAGTTGTTACCTCGCTCACCCTACAACAGGAGGGTGTTTTAAGCATAAAGGCATCAGCTGTGCCTGAATATATAATGGAATAGAGATGAAGAATCAACACAGTACTGAACAACAGGGGTCAGAATTGTTTTTACCTAACTTCTGCACTTCAGCTATTAAGCAGAAACTCTTAAACAACACAGGAATAGTTAAGATCCTGTCTCTTCACACTTAAAGCACAGGCAGTCAAATTTGACCATACCACCTTCAGGTCATTGGTGGTTTCCAAATAAATTATCTGTATGTTCAAACACATTTAGAGCGTGTCAGGTGATAGACAGAAGTAGGTTTATCTAAGCATAAACTAAGGTCCAACGTACCTGAAGTGCAATTTATGGTTCACTGAGCAAAAATGGGGATATAAGAGATACCAAGAGGTCTAAGAGTTGTGCTGTCTAATGTGCACGGCAGCAGGGAAAAGACCAAAGTGCTGAAACCTCAGTGTCCACTGAAACTAAGCATAGCCAAAGGCCAGCACAGCACAAACTATAAAAAACAGAAGTATTTCATTATCAGGTGTTAGGAGTAGCACAGGTTACTTTCTCTGGAACAGATGGGTATACTGAATATACACACATTTACGTATACTGAGGCACAATTTATTTTATGGTTTGCTACAGAAGCTGTATTTCTATCATGCATTAGGTCTTTTGCAGAGTAGTTTTGTAGTGACCTAAATCGCTCCTTTAAGAATACCTTTATCTGCTCCCACATTTTCTTCATTGTCATTGATGTTTTCTGTTTCCATGTCCTCTGAAATGCTTTCAGTTTTCATTCTCTTTGTTTTGGTATGAGATTCCTCTAGAGATGGAATTGAATAAACATACATAAGAAAGATTTAAAACTAGAAGTTCTGACATGACTTAAGTTTTTGTTCTTGTAACATGAGTTTATATTTGCAAAGTGGTTCAGATTTTATAAAAGAAATGTGCAATCACTGTTAAAAATAATCTAATTTTTATATCTAATGCACTACTTTAAAATTCTGCTTAGATTATTGAGCTTTTGAATTGGGATAAAGCATCTTTAAAACAAACAAGAATGTAAGTTGTATGATGGATACCTTCTACATGTTTATGTTTGCGTTTCTTTACATTTGTTTCCTCTTCTGTTTCACTGTGATTGCCATTTCCATTTATTTCAAATTCATCCTCCACGGTCTCTTTTCCTTTTTTGGACTTTTTATTCTTTTTCACTTCTGCCTGGTTTTCTAATTTCAAATCTTTTTTCTCCTTCTTTTTGTTCTTTTGTCTTTCTTCTTTTCGTTCCCTCTTACTCTTTTTTCTCTCTGTAATTCCATTTTCTTCTGCCTTTGTATTTTCCCCAGTTTCTGCAGCCTGCTGATCTTCCTTCTGTTGTGGTTTGTCTTGTTCTTTTTCATTTGAAATCTTTTGTTGGAAGAAAGATTATTACAGTTTTTACATGCATTTTTTGACATTGCAACTTTCCTCTACTAGATCATTGGTAACTGTTCAGAACACAGATACCCTGAAATCAATTAAATTGCTCACATGTGATGTCACCAGTTACTTGAGAAGCAGCACTAGTGAAATAATGTGCCAGACTCTTCTTTTAACTTAACAGACTAAACGCTAATTAACGCCACAGAAGAAATGTTATCTTACAACATATGTAAATTCCTAGTTGAAGTAAGTGCCTATTGTGTTTCAGGTTATTTGCTAAATGTAATTAAGGAAGTGACAACTCTTTAATTTACACAAACAAAACTACAGCACATTACAGCAAGATGCAGAAGTTATTCCCAAATACACAGCCCTTGAGTAATAATCTCTTTTGCCATCCACTTCCGTTTCTTGGATGTCTCTGGGACAACATACCATTATGGCATGATGCTAAGAAAGGCACTCCTGGTTGTTTTAATCGTACTTTTCTCAACATGTTTGGTTTTCTTTTAATGTTCCTGGGCTTATAATGATTTTCTTGTACAGAAATTAATATATTAATGAAAAATTTAATGTTCAATTGAAATTTTAATAATTACAAGTGGAATACAATTACCGAAATGTTAGTGTAGCTATTTAGAAAGAGAATAGATCTTTATACAAGCAATTTAACATTTTTATAAAGAGTTATTGTAATTAAATTCAAATCCTACTTAAGAATTTCCATTGAGTATATACACTTCCAGGTACATATTACAAATCATATCTTTTCAAGAATTCTTATAGGTAAGTATGTAATATATTTTACTTAAATGCTATGCTACATGGATAGTGTAATTGTTTAAATTTGTGATTAAATAAAAGGTTTGCAGATTGAATATTTTCTTCAAAAAATAGTTTAAGTGAAGGGAGAACTTTTTATGACTTTAGTGAAGTTGTATCAGTATTAATGCCCTGGCAAAACCGTGTACTTCAGTGTACAGAATTTATGTTATGCTCCTATCCTTTTGTAAACATGTTTCTTTCTTTCCTGGCTCTTATATTTGGATTCCTCAGAAAAACTGCAAATAAACTTAACTGGAGTCATCAAATCAAAAACACAAAGCATCTTTAACAGGGATTCATGCCAAAGCTATGCCTACACTCTTCCTCAAAAGAATGTGGGGGAAAGGGGGGAGAGCACCTTCACATCAGCTGAGAAATGAGCTTGTCCAACAGCTTTTGAGTAGCAGCAATAGATACAAGCAAACACCCTACCAAAACACACTAAGCTAGTAATGAAATACCAAAGAATTAGGCACTGACAAAAGGTCAGTGTGACCCCACAATATGGAGAAAGAAATGGGAGGAACTTGCACCACAAACTGGAGAATCTCTCTCCCTACTAATGAAATAGGTAAACTATGTGCTTGTTGATTTCTCACTCCAATACACATAAATTTGAGACCAATAAACTCTGAAAGATGTTTTATGCCATTTTAGTGTACGCTAAAAGGTTGGAACAAAGACAAAGGCAGTGCTTTTTCCTTTTTTTTATGTACTGGTAGCACAAATTAGCCTTCTGATTATCATGGAACCATCATGTCACCATGTCCAAGTTTTCAATCACAACCTACCCAGTATGAACAACTTCAGCAACAGTTTTGCATTCCACAAAAAAACAATTTAGTCAAGAAATATTACATTGTAACATAATCTATTGGAACAATGAGAGACAATGTTTCCACTAACTTCTGCAAATGGAATCTGAAAGGTTTTCATTCAAACATTTTGGAGCGCTTTCCCATTCTGTAATGCTGTACCTCCGATTAAACTTACATTTCTGGTTGCTTCTGAAAAAACTTCCCACACCTGATCTTGCAACCTGCTGTCATTAATTCTCAAACTGTTCTTGATCCAATTCTGTGCATAGAAAAAAACAATAACTGAAAACACTTAGCTCTGATTTTCTTTCTTCCTTACCATATAATTAGTTCTTGTTTTTTATTTTTCATGTAAGAATCGAATCACTGCTTTTGACCAAGATCTGATTAGAGGTTATTCCTATCAATCTCTCAAGCCTCCTTGCTAAATTGTTTCACATAATGCCTAGGTACTGTTAGGATAGTAAGTGGTAAATATATACAGAAGATAATCCTCAAGCTTTTGATCCAAGTGGCTATGTTAAGGTCCTACCAAATCATCTGACTGTTCCATGAGTTAAAACATTAATGACCTGATCTTATTTATTTGTGTACTGGACATAAGGTCACACTCCTAAATGGATATCTTAGATTATTACAGGACAGTATGATTTAAGTAAATATTTCAATGCAAACATTTGAAAGCTGTTTGGGTTACTGCAGGTATTCCTGATGAAAATGAAAATATAGCAGTAAATTATGCTGTTCACACTACCTGCAAGAGATCAACTTTTAGAAATGTGGAATTCAATGTTAGATGTAAGGCAAAAATTTTTGCATTGCAGTGAAAAACCCAGGAAAGGTGCAAATTGGAACAATGAACTGCAAAAAACTTTGATCTTCCACTTCAACGTATCTTATAAAAAAGAGGGCTTTCTGGAAAATACCACTTTTCCTGCTCAGAACATGAATTCTAACCTTCAGCTTGCTAGCAGCAATTTCATCACAGCTCTATTGAGTTCTATTTGAGCACTTTGGAAGCAAGCCTGATCTTCTCTCAGCCTCACACTCTGAAGCCCAGAACAGAGCAGGGGGGAAAAAGGCTAATTTGTGAGTAATTTTTTACTTTTAATGAAATTCTTCATACACAGTAAATTCTCCACATCTGTAATTTACTTTAGTGAAGCATGCAGAGCAGGAGATCCTGTCACAATACTGAGTAACAGGAAAACTCTCAAAACAGGATCTTGCCTCCAGGAAAAAACAAAGCCAAAGAAATAAGAAATCTTTAAAAGTATGTCTAAGAATTTGAACATTCAACAGAAATAGCAAATAGTCAAAAAAGAAAGGTGTTAACAACAGAACAAATGGAGATTAAACTTATAAGGTAAATCTCTGGCTTAATATCTAATCCAGCTGGTAGATCAAGAATCCTTTTACGCAAATAAATGTATTTTACAATCACTGCCTATTTGAAATTCAGTTATTACACAATCTATACAAATGCCCAAATAAGCAATTTGTCCCACCTTTGTTAAGAGAGTGGCATTCCCTAAAAAAGTCTATTTTTATGCTTACTCCACAGATTACTACAAAACTCTACTAAAACATACCTGAAATTTTACTTTTTTTCTTGGAATGTTATCAAAGGTACGCATTTGCTCCAGGATGTTCCGCACTTTAGGGCTTATGTTGGGCTTCTTCATTACTTCATGAATTTTCTGAATGAAGAAAAACAGAATTAAATCAGCAAAGCAGCATAAGGATCAAATGGTACATGTCAGGTGTGCAAGTCTGAAATACACTGGGGAGAAATCACCCAGAACTCTACAGCTGGTATCGTCTGCTCATAGGAAGAGTTCAAAACACATGAGAAAAACACTGACCTTTGGTTCTATCACAGCTCATTAGATGTGTCAAGGTTATCTATATAAACACTTATACCTATGTGGTAAGCAGAGGCAAGCAGGACCGCTCACCAGCGCTTTCTGATGAACAGGTTACAAACTGTAATAAAAACATTGCAAACTAAAGTAGCTGTTGCAGAAGGGATTCTTACAGCATGAAAATGACCTGCATTAAGAAAGGCAACTTTTTGGTTTTGGAGATAATTATGAAAAATCAGGCTTACTTTTGATGCCATAGCTGACATGCATTTCTTCTAGCAGAAGAGCCAGCTTCAACTAGCATTTATCCCTGTATGATAGCTCTGGATATTCCTGTGCTATGGGTGCTAGCACAAGAAGAGAGATTAGACCAGGGCCTCGTGGCAGTCCCTTGAACAGCACTGCTGCTTATGGGGGGAAAAGGCTCTGGGCTTCCCAGAGTGTGCAGCCACTGGACACTGTAGGGCCTATGTGTACTTCTGAAAATCTGATGAATGAAAGGCTTTGTGAATATGTTAAGACTATCAGAAATAGGTGTCTGGTAATAATCCCTCATTCTTCCACTGAGGAATTACTTACTATTGAGCCAGGCTACCAGTACCCATAAGCAACAGCACTCACATCATGCTGCCTTTACAAATGTCCTCAGTGTTCAATCTCAACAAGAGCACTCATTTCTGACTTTAACAGTATTCATTATATGCTTCAAGTAAGCATGTAGCTTAGCACCTTGTTAGAATGTGTTCTACATGATTGAAACCAACAATTCCATGCATAAATGAGACCTAACTTATTACTAACAGGGTTTTAAAGATGTCTTTGAGGCCCTTCCAAAAACCATTGAAGGACAGCCTTAAGAAGGTAGGTTCTAGTGTAAGACAGAAAGGGTAGGAGGTATTTCTTTCCATGCTGGAGCTTCTCCTGTTCAACATATTTACAAAATATCTGACAAGAGGACAGAAAATTTTCCCAATGGTATGCTATTCAGGATGAGGACTATGAGGATTCCAGAAAGATCTTAAGGAAGTGAGTGACCAGGTAATAAAAAGGTGAAATACATTCAACACAAATTCATGTAAAGCAAGAAGAAAAGAAAAAGCAATCCCCATTTCACATCTAAAATAGCAGGCTTTAGTTGACCATTGGAGCTTAAATACAAGATCTCAGGGTTAAAATAGCCAATTCCATGAAAATGCCAGCACAATGATCAGCAGCAGTGAAAATAAACCCAAACAAAAAAACTACACAAAAGTAGATTAACTGACAAAAAAACAGTTAGAAAGGAAAAAAAAAGACACAGAAAACATAATTATGACATGTGGTAAATCTATGGTTCACTCATACTTTGAACATTTCACACGCATACAGCAGTGTGGGAAGATTTTACAAGACCAAAGATATAATTTTACATATGAAGAACAACCGAGCAGGGTAGAATTTTTGAGCCTTGAACAAAGAATATGAGATAGGGAGAGACGCCTGTAGACATAAAAAGGCATAAACTGCATGAAAGGTACAACTAACCAATGTCTCTGTATGCAGTTGAGAACATTAAACTAGATCAAACCAGTAAGAGATAGATTCAAAACAAAAGACACATTTCTTACCAGGATAAACACAGACCTACCAAGGAAATGCCAGAAGATAGCTGGGGATATTGGTAAAAATAGATCTCTGGGTGGAGCTAGTAAAGGCTCTTTTCTGTCTCTGATAATTACAGACAATAGTTAACGCAGGTGTACACAGTACAAACTGTACCTGAATCCACTCCTGCTGTTTAGCATCTCCTTTGTTAGTTTTGGCTTCAAAGCCTTTCCCACCGTATTTCTGGTCTTCACTTACACACTTCACGTGCTCCTTATAGTCATCACCCCTGAACATAAGAGATTTTTAACCACAGGTCACTGAAATGCTTCAGTCCTCAAACTGTGCAACACTTAGCTAACCAACAAGCTGAAGTAATAGATGATTTTAACAGATAATTTAAACCTTATTACTGTCAACATTTAAATTATTAAAATGTGATGTGCTTAAAGTACATGCTTGTAAGACCACAGACATTTCTGTCATGCTACAGCTTGCAGTGAAAGTTTCTGACTTGCATCTCTTGTATTTGTGACAAGAGTGAGCAAGGCTATTTCCCATCTTTTACATACCAGAAATCCTTGCCACAATCCATGCAAGACAGGCACTGACAGTTTCTGCAGATGTTCACATGCTTTTCAACCTGTGCTTTCTTCACAGCTTCTCCACATGCATTGCATGTGAAAACTACCATCTTGGCGAGTGGTCAGGAGCGTCCTCCTTCCCACAGAAGCGCAACTCTAGGAATATAAGAAGATCTTAATTTTTCAGCTTGAAGGAAACACTTGGAGGGCCGGAGTGAAACGCACCAGTGCAGCCGCTGACAGACTGGGTGAGAGCCCGGGGCTGAAGTGCAAGAGCTCGTTCCACCTGATGCCCTCCCTGAGTGCAGGGGAGATCAGAACCCTGGGAACCAGCAATCCCTGTATCCGCCACTCTAACAGGGAACCAGTAACCCCCGTAGCCGTCACCCAAACTGGAGAACCAGCAACCCCCATACCCATCACTCATCCTGGAGAACCAGCAACCCCCATACCCATCACCCAAACTGCAGAACCAGCAATCCCCATACCCATCACTCAAACTGGAGAACCAGTAACCCCTGCACCCGCCATCCCAACCTCGGAACCGGTAACCTCCATACCCACCACCCGAACGGAAAAACCGGTAACCTTGCACGCACCACCCCAACCCCGGAACCGGTGACCCCCGTACCGCCCCCCACGCCGATAAGCCGCGCAGGCGGACCTCCCCGTCCCCCTCCTTTCCGCTGCGGGCCCCCGCCGCGCCCTCCCGCTCCCCGCAGCTGCAGACCGGTCCCGGCCGGGCCCCGCCGAGCGGCAGCGCTGGGGGGTGGCCGGGCCACACGGCGTGGCAAGTCCGGCTTGGCCGCCGCCCGCGCTCCTGGGCGACAGCCGCTGCTGCCCCGCAGTGCCGTGCCCCGCCGTGCCGTGCCCCGCCGTGCCGTGCCCCGCCGTGCCGCCTCGGCCCCGCTCCCGCTCCCCCGCACCTCATCGGCGGCCGCCGCCCGCCGCAGCCGTCCCGCGCGGCACGTGCCGCACCGTCCCCTCCGGCCCGCGCCGCCCGCGCCTGCGCCGCCCCCGCCCCGCGCGGCCCCGAGCGGCGGAAGGGGAAGGGGAAGGGGAGGGAGCGGGAGCGGCGGCGGAAGCGGCCGCAGGCGGGGATGGAGCTGGGAGGCGGCCGGAGCCGGTAAGCGCTGGGCTGGGCAGGGCCAGCTCCTTCCCTTCGGCCGCCGTCCCGCCCGTACCAGGCCGCGCCGCGGTCCCCCGCCCGGGGCCGTGTGTCCGTGTGCTCCTCCCGCCGCAGCCTCGTTCCCCGAGCCCGCCACTGGCCGCTCGCCCGCCCTGTCCCCGGGCAGAGCCGGCCCGCAGTGAGGCAAAGCCTCCCTTCTCCGTGCGGCACCTCGAGCCTGGGCTCAGCTGGGCGAGGCTGAGGGGAACTGAACCACAAATAGCGGCTGTGCCGGAGACGTTCCCCCTGTTGGGGAGCGGCTCCCCGTGCCCGCCGGCCCCGTGGGGAGACGCACCTGATGGATGAGAGGCAGTTCACTGTCCAGTTAATTGCAGGGTGCCGTGGTGGGAGATGTTCACAGAGAAAGCAAATTGATATGCGTTCTTTATTTTAAAGCCTGGTCAAAACATGATAAGCGTTAATAGAGAAAAAAAGCACAATATGATAGGTCCCCCATTTAATACAGCAGGAGGCAGGGAATCAGGAGTAAAAGAGAATAAATTAAAATCTGGAACCTTATCGTTTATGAGATTTGGAATGTGTCGACACTATCTGGTCACGCTTAACAAAAGGTGATTGTCCTAGTTCTTTCCTTACAATAGGGGGATTTTCCTCCTTCATTCCAGGTTAGAAGACTAGAAATTTTGATTGTCCTAATAGCTGGAATTGTCATGTTTAGAAGCGCACAGGGGAAGTGTTACATCCTTGTTAGGGGGGAAAAAAAAGGAAGTATAGGATTCAATGTAAATGTGTTGTGTTGGAATGTGACTTGTATTTTCAACCTGCTAAGAGAGGATTTTTTCATTTATGTATTAAAAACAATACCATGCTAATTAATCAGATCCACAGTGGAAATGTACAATAGCTAGAACAGCAACAAATGTCTCAACTAATACTAGTACTATGTTCTCCCTTTTCAGTTTAGAGGATGAAGAAACAGAGGTTTTCCTCTACAAATGCTACTGATTTTGTACATGTGATATGTTTTTGCATTAGCATGTAATTATTGTGGAAGTTGTCTAAATTGGGGTGCATTTTTTTTTGTGGTTATGGAGCTCAGTTTATTGGCAGCACAATTAGATTTTTGCAGATGCTCTTTGTTGTAAGCAAGGCTTTGTTAAAATTGGTATTTCGTATGTGTGTCTGTTGTATCTGTTGGTGGTGATACTGTGACTCATCTTTAACCAGAAAAGTGTCATTAAGGATCAAATTGCAGATGTAAACTGAAGTCTGTTTCCTTTGAAAGCTAAAATAAATTGTAAAAATGTTCTTAATATTTTCAATTAATTTTTCAATTTAATATTAACCTTAGCATTTTATTTCATTGTAGGTAATTTAGGTGATTTTCTAGCATGGACACTGTTGCTAGCCATAGCTGTCATCTTCTCCAGCAGCTACATGAACAGCGCATTCAGGGCCTTCTCTGTGACTGCATGCTGGTGGTGAAGGGTGTCTGCTTCAAAGCACACAAAAATGTATTAGCTGCTTTCAGTCAATATTTCAGGTATGTGGTAGAAAATAGTTCTCTTTAAAAAGTTAACTAAATGCTGTTGGCTGAGGTTTTCTCTGAGAAGGGTTTTTTTTCTGTTGGCTGAGTAATTCTTGGGAGTATAAGGAGAAATGGGAAATTGGCCAGAGATAAAGCTTTGTCAAGTATTCATAGTATGCTCTTTGATTTTGACATTTTCTTGATTTACTTGCTTACTTGCTTCATAGAATGGATTCTGGCATGGACCTGCATTCAGCATTCCACCAGAAAAAGATAACTGCTTACAAGGAACATAGTAGAGTATACGAACAGAGCCAGATAAGGGATATAATTGATAAAATGTTATCCATTTCCAAATAATGGGACTTGTTTCATCAATCATATTCTAAGTAAAATATAGATTATTAGCAAATCTGCTTATTTTGATTCTCAGAGACAACAGCTGTACTTTAAAGTACACAGGTGGCCCGTTACACCACATCATTGCTTTCTTCCCCTTCTGTACTGCCCTCAATTGTGCCTCCAATCTTTGGAGGGTGCTGGATCTCCCAGCTTTTTATGTATTAGTTATGAGTAAGCTGTTAGATCTGACAGTTTTTAGACTTTGTTTTTAGAAACACCTCTAAAGCTTGACTGCTAAATCATTTGTAAGAAACCTATTTTTATGTTATGACCAGAGAAAAAAGATAAGAGGTTCCTTTTTCTTCTCCAGTGGTGTACTGCTGATGAAGTGCAATTATGCTCAAAGACCAAATTTTTAAAGTTATTAAAAAGAACTAAGAGCTTAACTCCTATTAAAATTCAATAGGATATAGGTGGCTAATTAATTCAGGCTCTCAACACAGATCTGTTCATTATAGTTCTGCTTTTAATTTAGATAGGATGATCTAGATTTATGGAAGAATTTGGATGTGGGCAGCACTGGCTTCAGAGTATCCCCTGTATTTCTAAAGTTTCAGCATAGACTCACATTTTCTTAAGATTTACAGCTCATTGATATCATGGCCACCTTTGGACAAAACCAAATTTGAGATTTAGCCCACAAAGAGAAACCATCAAGTTTGGGACATTTTTTAGTGTAGGAAAGTAACTACATATGAGTGACCTGATCCCATTTATATGTCATTGTTTACTGTGGGAGTATCAGGATTTTAATGGGAAGCTATCAAGTTCTTGACAGAGAGAGTATGAACCCACTTAATATAGGACTGCTTGTGCATGTGGAGAAACTACATGTCTGATGCTGAGAATACTTTACATCAAGTAGTAAGAACTTCTGTGAATTCATTCATTTTAAGGGTTCAGTGACAGTTCGGTGGGTATTGGTTGCACTGCTGTTTTAGGATTATGTACCTGTACTCTTTATTATTCTTTTACTCTGGTTCTTATCCAGTACCAGTAAAAAAGTACCTTTTTTTGATGTGTGAGAATAAATTGAAAATAATGCCATCTTCTTGTTTAATATTACCATCCTCTTGTGTATTTGTGGAGAAAGAACTAATTCTAAGAACTTTGATAGGCTTACTGATGAAGTTGAATGGACAAGCTCAGTTGCCAGAGAAGACTTTAGCTGACTTTGAGGTCTGTCTTATCCATTTTTCTAGAAAATTTCTTATGCCCTGTTTGATTTGCCATGATGAAAGGAGAAAAAACATTCTGAGTCAGCCACTTCTGCAAACTGTCCATAAATATGCCACTGCACCTTATATGTGAAGGGCGGTGCATAAGAAGCCACAAGCATAGGGTGTTATTTTAAAACAAAAAAAATACAGAGTTAAAGTTAGATAAAGGATCATTTACTTTTATTTATAGTTCAAGTGCACTAATGAAAGACTGATATATAAGACAAGTAATTGAGCAGTTTCGAGAAATCCATCTTCAAAACCACAGCAATTTAGGTAAGGCTTTAGAGTACAAACTTGTTTCGTACCAAGCAGCCTATTTGAGATGTATATATGTTTTTCTTATTGAATTATTTGTGAATTATTTGTGTTTGTATTTGAATATTTGCCTTATTTTATCAGGACCCTTTTCCAGAATTCTTCAGGCCAGAAGAATGATGTGTTTCACTTGGACATTAAAAATGTAGGTGGCATAGGCCAGATCCTGGACTTCATGTACACCTCCCATCTGGATCTTAGTCAGGACAATGTGCAAGCTATGCTGGACATTGCACAGTGCCTCCAAGTGCAAAATGTGTTGAATATTTGCCACACCTTTTTGAAGTCTTCCGCAGCTGTGGAGCAGGCAGCCAGCATGCCGTGTAACAGCGTATTTTCACTGCAGAGTACTTTGGGTACGGATACCAGCTGTGCCGGTGACAGCTACGGGACAAACCTGTTGCCTGAGTGCTCAGCTGACACACAGACTAACAAAGTCTTGGCTGAGCACCACTCACATGCATCGCAGTCTGTTAATCTGCACACCCCATCAGGCGATGGACAGAAACCACCACAAGATCCCTTAGATGGCAACTGCACAGAGCTTCCATTTAAACAACCAAATTACTACTATAAACTACGCAACTTTTACAGCAAACAGTTCTACAAACAAAACGCTTGCTCTGATCACGAGAGAGGAGCAGAACCATCCTTTTCTTACAACCCATCTGCAGAAATAAACACAGAGAATAATTCTTGCGCTGTCAATCACTCTGAGTGCATTCTGGAAACCTCTGATCATTTACCGTCAAACTTTCTGGTTCAGTCTTCAAGTGAAGCTGCACCAGACCAAAGTGCAGAGAACACAGTTATGCAGCCCACCAGACAGATGCGCCTGAAAAAGGCAATACACCTCAAAAAGTTAAATTTTCTAAGATCTCAGAAATCAGCAGAGCAGCTGCCTGAGCCCCAAAGAGATGACAGTAGAATAACAGAAGTAATTGAACCTGTAAATGAAAGTACCACGGACACGACAGATGTTAGAGTTACTGATGAAAAAGAAGCTGAAGATGTGAATTCAGAGAATTTTGAACAAACTGTTGAAGTGGAAAGATCTCAAGGTCCTTTGGAACAAGAAGGACAATCACAGACTCTTCAGTCACAGAAACAATATACTTGTGAGTTGTGTGGGAAGGCTTTCAAGCATCCAAGCAATTTGGAGCTACATAAAAGGTCTCATACAGGTACAGTTATCAGTTACTTGGTCTGCAGACCACATATTTCAATTACAGAGAATATCTTGCAGTGTCTCTTGATTCAGAGAGGCTGGTTAAGGGTCTACTTTCAGAAGGCTGTGGTTTGTGTTTTGGTTTGGTTTTTTAAATGGATAATCCTATGGGATTAAAGAACTGTAATACTGAGTTTTGCTGGGAGTTCTGTAATACTGAGTTTTGCTGGGAGTTGTAGAAAAGGTTTCTCTTATGTTGGGGTTTTGGACTCATTTTGAAAGAAGATCATGTGAATTCAATGAAAATGAAATTTCAGTGAAAATTTTGGTTTTGTTCTGCATTTAGATGAGTCATTTCTAGTCAGTTTGTCAGGTGGCCCGGATGTGTGAGCCAGAGGATAATAAAAGGTGTAAACAAATAAATGGTACTATAAGTATACTAGAATATCTCTGTTGTCTCTGGTCATATATTTATTCAAGTGATTGGGGCTTGATAGTAATTTTTTTTTCACCTGTAGAAATATGCTTTATAAAAACTTTAATTGTGTTTACCTAGAGAGTAAGGCCCTTGCAGGCTGCAGAGTAAAATGGAATTTTGAGTTAATGTACTTCATTTTAAAAACTCACAGGTAATATTTTTAAACCCAACATTTATTTTTAAGTATCTTTTTATTCTAGGGAAAAACAAGACCTAGTTTAACTTCAAATTAATTAACTTGTTCAATTTAACCGGCATGTCCTATTATTAATGCTTCTTTAGAAGAGTTTTTAAGAATTACTTTGGCTAGGCACGTAACACCTTTGATTCAAAGTCCTTGAGATGGTATTACTCCTGGTTACGCTGTTCAATATTTTTTGCTTTTCTTTTTCCCTGTATTAAATATACAAATGCATCTCTCTCAATCTTGTCAAATAAACATCGCTTTGGAAATGATCACAAATGTAGTGGTACTTTGACACTAAATATGAAGCTCTCTTAGCAGACATTAATTTATTTTGTTAAATGATCCTTAGAATTAAAAGATAATTTTTCTATTTTATTCGTAGAAAAATCTTCCCAGAACCTGAAAATTTGGCGTTAGCTTCCTGAAGTTTTCAATTGTTAGCTTTAACTGCTTTTGTATGCTCATGTTTCTAATACTTTTTTTTTTGTTCTCCTGTTAAAGAGTTCCATATGCGTCTTACCTAAATCCTCTTTTTGCCTTGTATTTTTTTTTGAATCATATTATCTGGTTTGAGCTGGTATCATCAGGTATATTTTAATATCCCAGATTTTCAGGAAAATAGATGATCAGATGGAAGACAAAAGCATCTAGAAAAGTCCCAGCTAAGGGAGAGACTGCAGTAACATGTCAGTTTGTGCTAGAGAGACCCCAGGATTCAGGAATTCTCTGCTGCTTTTCACACACCATCTTCCAGTAGTTCTCAAAAATCCCAGACTTGAATGCTAGTTGATAAAACATTAGCATTCTAGTATGGATGTACTAAGATGGCAAAAGTGTAAGAGCCTAAGTTTAACCAATAATTAGCAGCACATCAAAGGATGGAAAAACTGAGGCAAGGATATGACTAGAAATGCATGTTTGTTTCCCTGTTATTTTTGGGAATTATTCCCTGTTATTTCCTTGTTATTCATGTTAATTTGTTTTTAAATACCCAACTAGTGCAAAAAGAGTGTTTGGAATATTGTAGTGGATAGTGAGTAGATGTTGATATTGGAAAGACCTGTAGCAGAAGGTACAGGGCACATCTGTATTGTTACTGTTAGGTACACTGGTAGTTAAGTAATAAAAGTGTATGCTAAAAGCCATTTGTGTTCATCTGCCACTTCAGAAAGCATAGCAGATTGCTAACTAATCAACTTACTTTAAAAACATTCATTTTCTAGAGCTGAGCAAGAGGGTTAGAAGGCATTTAAGTATTGCAGTGCTCACTGAAAGCCCTCCCAATATGGCTTTGCTGAAGAGATGGAGGAAACTGAAATGGACATGTCACACTGGCAAGCCTGCTTTTAGCCCAAAAATGACAATTCTTTCAACACAAGTACTGTGGTGGTCTGGCTGTCAAGAAAAAGCACGAGTGAAATTCTCTCTCTGAACACTGGGAACTGCTAAAGAATTTAAAAGTTAGCATGGGTGCATTGATGAGTTTTCCATGTGGAGGCAGCCAAACTGTGTTCAGCAGTCATTGTGCTGGCATGTCTAGCTGTTTTAATTGTGTTGCTCAAGGACATTTAAAGGAATCTCTAAACAGAGTTTACTGCACTGACTTTGGATGACTATGTATGTTATAATTGTTTTTTTATTATTATTTTGACTTGTATGAAAAAAAAGGAAGCAAGTATATCTCTTTTCTGTAGTCCATACGTGTCCAGGAACGTCCAGTGGTTTTGTTGGGGTATTTTATGTATTTTCAGGGAACGTCTCAAAAGAACAACCCAAAACAAACTCGGGCCAATGGAAAAAACTCTTGGCACGATGGAATGCAACAGGAACAGTGTAGCACTGCCATGTAATACATTGTTGATCCTCAACCTTTTCATTCTAAGCTTTGCTTGAGCAACTTCCAGCATTCCTTGCCATAGTGAGTACAGCTCCTCACCTTTGTGATCTCATCAAGAGCACCACTTCTGCCTTCATGCCTTTCTCCTCTGGAGCTGACACAACACTGCTTTGAACCCTGTTGTGTACTTTATCTTCACCTCTTCTTGCAGAATATTGAATAAGTAAGGATGCAACAGAAGATAGAAAGCACAAGGCAGCCCAAGGGTCCAAAGTAAGGTCCCTTGGATTTAAGCACTGTCTAAATTGTATTCAGTTTCTCTCTATTGCTGTTGATCCAGCCATGGATCCCACTATTGTGTACTTTAGCTTCTTGCAGGTGTTGAGCAAGAAGGATACAATCCCGGTGTTCTCAGATGAGGTTTTTGGTTTGGAATTTACTGACAGTTGTAGAATCATAGAATAATTTTTAATTGGCATGGATGTCCTGAGGTAATCAGCTCCAGTTTCCTGCTCAAGGCATATCAAATTAGATTGGGTTGTTTTGCTCATGACCTTGTGTAGTGAAGATTTTGGACATCTCCAGAGACAGAGTTTCCACAACCTCTCCAGTGTTTGACCACCCTCGTGGGGTAAAAGATTATTTTCATATATCTAATTGGAGTTTGTCATGATCAAACTTGCGTCTGTTGCTTCTTGTCCCAAGACTGTGAACCAGTAACAGCCTGTTTGCATCTGCCTTCCCAAGCCAGTAGACAGCAGTAAGACTTCCTGATTGCCTTCTTTTCTTAAGCCTCCAGATATGGTCTTACCAGTGACAGGCAGAGAAGAATAATCTTCAGCTTATTAGCTGCACTCTTACTAATACACCCTCAGGTACAGTGAGGCTAATTGCTTCTGAGCAGTAGGTTACTTGCTAAGCCCAGTGGTTTGGAATTCTGTGCAAGTGCAAAATTGTTCTCCAAAAAAGTAATCTGATGTTTCTTTTTGAAAAAAACCCATTTGTTTGATCTTTATCTTGGGGAAAAAAAAACTCCAAGTCTTTCTACATCAGTACAATTAGAATGAGGCTGCATGCAGCCTACAATAATAGTTGGAGAAATTGGAGCCTCCAATCCCTTCCCTCTCCCTCTAGTAATTCCAGAGTGATTTCCTGTTCAGATACTATTCTTTAGGTCTCCTGTAACTTTTTTTTGTATAGATAATTTCTGCAAAAATTCCTTACTAGTGTTTTTTATCCTCCATTTCATATTATCTTGATGTTTTTATGGCTTTCAGAATCCTTCCCAGTTGCTACAGATCTGGCTCCCTGTTGGTTTCCTTTATATTTGTGTTGTCAGTATCAGAATTTTTAGTGTTTTGCAGTTTTAAAGACATAATGAAATCAAGCCTCAGTGCTCTTTATAGTTGCATGACTTTATAGTTGATTTACTGGTTTCATAATTTTTATGTTTAATTGAAGGAAAGCTTTTTAAAACAGCCAGATTCCCATTCTTCATTAAGTAGAAAAGTGTCAAGCTGTCAGACTAACTGCAAGGTTGTAATCTGTGAAGTAACATAACATTATGTTTAGTCTGTTTTAAAATCTAAAGAGAATTGCATTTAGTCCTTGATCCTAGAATATGTTGGAAAAACTTTATCTGTATTTGGCAGGAGGAAGGGAAAATGGAATTCCCACACCTGGATATGGTAGATGTTGCTTGTAACATTTCCAAGGATGGAGGAAAAATATTGATGTAGAAAATACTTAATGGAAGAGAAGCCAAGAGGTCTTCTGTGAAGTCAGAAAAATTAAAATTAAAGAAGTAAATAAAAATCATTAGATGGATTTTTTTAAATCATGACCAAGATGAAATTCAGTGTGAGATCTTTTTCCCTTTGGAAATACTCTGTTTCCAAAATCACATGGTTTTGTACCAGTTTTGTTGCCCTGCACATGTGGGACAGATTATAAATATCCTTTAAATGTGCAGTTAGACTCATGAAAGATGATTATAAGTGTGACTGTCATTGAATCAATGGTATTTGAGCATCATTTTTGTTTTCAAAATTCTGATAGATGCACATAAAATTTTATCAAGAATGTAAAAATATAGGAAACTAAGAACTAAGCAGGGGGAATTAAAAAAAAAACAAAACTATATGAAATACTATAGAGGAGAAAAAGTTATTACAAAAACATATTTGTCTTAAATTAACAGCAGGAGTTAAACTGTTGTACAGTCACATTCTAGACTGAGAGTCAAGTTATTTTGAAAAGCTAAAGTGGGCTGCACCAGTTTTTACTAAAGCTGCTGATCTATGTTTGGAGATTCAAAGATACCAGTTTTACATGTATAAACTCAGAATTTTGGAGCAAAATACTTGGGTAATCTTCAGGTACTTCTGTATAGGATGAGAATTTGAAGGCAAATACATATTTTCTGGAAGTGAATGGCTATGTGCTGAGCAGAGATCTTTGGTAAACATTAAAATCAGAAAATACAATTCTTTCAAATTAGCTTCCCTTCATTCTTCCTTCTTTTTAAGAATGTGTCTCTGTGCAAGTGAAAAAACAGGTGCCCTTCCCATTGCTGTTGTTGTTGGGCCTTGTCATCTGTCCTGTTCTTCCTGGTGATACCATACTCCTTTCATTTTGAATCAAAAGTATTTTTAAAAGATTAAAACCTGCACCCATTCATATCAAAACTCTTCTACTTGTTTTGAAAGAAAAATCCTGAGCAAGTCTGCCCAACAAACTTAGTGGTAAAAGCTGCATTTTCCTCTTGAATTTCCCCTTAAATGCATGGGTAAGTGTCCTTTTGGAGATATTTTTTACTCTTACTTGTTTTCAAAGGAAGTGTACCAATTTTAAACATTTCTGTTCTACTGCAACTATTAGAAGTTCTATGTTCTGTTTCTTCTTTTAGGTGAGAAACCTTTTGAATGTAACATTTGTGGGAAACACTTCTCACAGGTGGGAATATTTTATATATTATGGTACTTACACTTGAAATGCATCTCTGTATTGATTCTAAAAATCTTGGGTTTAAGATTAGAATTTTTTTTGTTCAGAGAAAGAATTCTCTTTAGGGATAAATTATTAAAATGTCTTATTTGAAAATAACATGTTGAATGTTTTAGATTTCTTTGATGCATTCTATGTCTTTGATTCTGTCTGCTCTCAGTAGATGTGTTATGTATTTTACCTTCAAATGAATGTTTAAGTATACAGAGCCACAGCTGTATTTGAAATACAAAGAACATTAATTTCCAAAGTGTTCTTTTGCTTTATGCTTTGAGGTATGTTATGAATAGCATTTTTACAGTGTCTGAAAAAAGTGCAGGTTCAAGTTTTATATAATGTTGTATTCATAATACAGTTCCATCTTCTTAAATGTCATAAATTATTAAGTAGATTTGAGGCAGATAAAAAGAATTTCTATCTGGGCTCAGTTTCTTTCAGTGAGAACACCACCACCTGTCTGAAGTGACAAAACTCAGCTATGATGTAAAAAAACCCTTCTAGTGAAATTGCATACTTACATACAGGGCCTAAGCTTTCGCTGCTTTATTTGCCCTCCAGCGTTTCCTTCCTGTTCTGGGTACAGCAATTAGTTTGTATTTCTACAAATTTGGTGCCTAGTTGAGTGACATTTCCAAAATATCTATTTCCTTTCTGATTTTGTGGTTGAGGTGTGCACATGTAAGTACAGCAGACAATAAAGAGGTGCATAATTTTATACTAAGATTACATAATAATTGTCAAATAGCTTTGGCATTTCCCATGGTACCTGGTTTAAGAATTAGAGCTATGTGCTTTTTGCCTGCCCACCCACCACTGGTTGTGCTGCTCTTGCTTCAGTTTCACAGCCCAGCAGTGGGCCTTGTTTGACCTGCAAATCTGATGCCTTTGTGTCCTCCACCTTGTTGCTAAACATGAACATTAGACTGCATCCAGTGAACAATACTGTTTCATGGTGCTTCTTGGGCAATTTTCAGCAAAACCGGGCATACTTTTTAGGCAAAGAAGAGCACTTTCAGTCATTTTGATGGCTGAACTTCTAGTTATTAAAAGAAAAACATGGATATTTAAAATTCCATTAAAAGGACTTTTGGCAAATCCAGTGGTATTCTGTAGTACCACAGTGGGGGAAGAGGAGGGGAAGTGTATGACAGGCATGACAGACTCCTCATGAAATATGCTTTACTCCTCTTTAATTACAGAAACAAACAAAACCCCTGACAAAGCTGGTAGTTTCTGCCTTTTAATTTAACCTTCCCAAACAGCTTCCCTTGGCTCTGTATTACCTCCCTTGCCTGAAGGTGTAGTGGATAAATACTCCTGGACAGTCCCTACGCATCAGCACGGGAGCCAGAGCATCCTGCTCATGAAGGGCTCTCGCATGTTGCTGAGGTACTTGCTTTTGAATCCTGAGAGTAAGTAAGGTTCCACTTACCAGAAAGTAAAATGCAAGGATAATTGCTATCTATTTTTGCTTAAAGTACCATCTCCAGTCTTGTCCTTCTCCATCTGCAGGCACAGAAATAGAAGCACTTTTCTTATTTAAGCCTTCATGTTCTGTGCTTCTGAGACAGTGCAGCTGTTGGGCCTGGTGGGATGTCTGCTCCTGCTGAATGTAGCTGATGTGCTGTGTGTCGGAATGTGGAGCAGAAAATGAAAGAAGTAGGGGAAATTGATGTGGGAACTCATACCTGGGAACAAACACCTAAAAGTCTCTGATTTTTTGAGAAAAATGTACCATTTTAACTTCCAAGCCTGCATCTTCCCTTATGCTTGTACACAGCTTGTTGTGATGTGAACCCGCTCTGGCTGATAATCCAGGATATTGTGTTTTATCTCCTCCTGCAGAGATTCTTTTGGGGGCCCACATGCATAAGTTGCTTCACTTTGAAAGCTTGCCAGTTACAAAAGGGCTAAATCTGGTATATCTGGTCTCCAAATTTGTGAGGAGGTCTATGCGACCATTTAGAGGATTCTTCTGAGTATTTTTTTTTTTTTTTCCATTGGGATGGCATGTGATGCTTTAACCAAGGTTGTGTTCCAGCTTTAAAGCTTAAGAAAGAATACAAGCTAATGACGTTTTTACCATTTTTTGTCTTAGCACAGTTAGTAACAATCTTTCCCCTCATTAGGAGGAGAGGACATAGGCTTGTAATAAAGAAACAGTTATACTTGCTGCTTTCTGTGAAATGTTTTTATTCTTACTTATTATGCCTTTGTGGGAACTATTTCAAAGTAGTTGTTGCATTTCAAATTCACTCTCTGTCATTATCTGGAATAACTTTCAAATGCCTATTATAGGGCTTGTTTGTGACATGGATAGAAGTAAAAGTTCTGTCTTTTTTTCTATATGTTTTTCTAAAATGCACTGTGGCATAAAATCACTTGTCTTTGAAAAGCAAAAATTATTCCATGATTCATCTTCTTCTTCCCCAGAAATAAGTACCTAATGCCTCTCTTTGAGTGGATTTCAGTATTAGAAAGTTTGGCCTTAGAAAACAGTTGTTCAGTCACACTGTTGTCTGAAAAAAATTACAGGGATTAAAGGAAGCTCTTTCAGGGTTCAAACACTGACCCATTCGATACTGCCCTCTGTGTGTGTGTGTGCAGTACTTCAGTTCTGGTATATTTTAAGGTCTGATTACAGTGATGGATTATAACAGATAATTTATTATCTAAATGAGTCAGAAGGAATTAGTCTGGGTCTTATTTTTGTTATCTTACTGTGACTGATGAGGACACGATAATCTTTGCATCCCAGATTTTCTTTCCCAATGTAAGGGACTTGATGTTTCCTTAGTTAATAAGGAAATAAAAACCACACAATTATCAATCAGAAAGGTTTAAAAACTGACTCTGGAAGTATGCACAACGTGTGGAACATCTGCATCTCTTCTACAAGGTGTGCCTTGTGGTTTGAGAACTGGATTCAGTGGAGTAGCCATTCACAAGGACCAGTGGCTTTAAAACATTTCAAAAAAGTTGGACTCAGAAGGTTTTATTTAGTCATTGTCTGGTTTGCTGGCTAGACTAGCATGATTTTTAGAGGATTGAGAGAGGAAAGATATAATAAACCTGTTAGCAGTAGTCCCATTTGTTCTTTTCTGTACTTCCTGTTCTGTTTTATTTTGGTATGAGTAAATAATTTCAGGTTTGGAGCATCTGAGTATTTTATGGATAAAAATATTCTCACCCTATTCTTTTCTTTTTAACCACCTGGAAGATTAATTCAGACATCCTTGTGTAACAATATTTTATTTGTAGGACAGGGAAAGTGAGACTAACATGAACCATATTGCTAGTAAGTTAGTAAGTTTTCTTTCTCATTGCATTCTAGGTAGTGTAGTTTTCATTTATAATTGGATCTGCTTTCCAATTATAGGTCTTTCTTTTCTCTTAGCATTTGATTTCAGGCTTCTCATTTTTATTTTTTCCCTATTTCTCTTGTCGATGGATAATTGCATACATAAACAATTTGATGTTGAAGTGCATGGTTGTCTTTACTAGATAAGAATGCTTGAGTTCATACATGCCCTGTAGTCTTCACTGCCTTAGAAGGAGCAATAAAAAGCCAATCTCATAATTCCCATCACTGGTTTTTCTTATTTATTTACAACAACAGGCAAGTTGAATTTAAATGCTTAAATTGCTCTCCCTTCAGGCAGGTAATCTCCAGACACATTTACGTCGACATTCTGGTGAGAAGCCATACATTTGTGAAATCTGTGGGAAAAGGTGAGTAGAATTGTTCAGCTTAGTAAAGTTAACATGCAAAAATTTGTTCATGTTTTCTCCTAATCTTCATTATAAGCTGTGGGCCAAGAGCTAAGGCAGCATGCTGCTCAGTTGTGTTTACAAGATGCTGGGTTTAAATGTGTGCTGATGGGATTAAAATACATAAATGTTTGCAACTGGCTTGTTGTAAGGTAATCATGTCACCAGAGCTTGTGGTCTACATTTTATGTGTATTGGTATGTAGATAAGAATAGCACTGAGTGTATTTTGTTGTGTTATATGTATTGTGTTGTGTATTGTTGTATGTATTTTGAACAGCGTGAGTCACAATGAATCATGCAGATTTGTACCTTTCCCTCACTTTTTTTTTTTCATTATTTGGTGATACTTTTTTTTTTTTTACGTTTTATGGAATTCTGAAGTATGGAAAATTTGACAAATTTAAGCAAAGCATTAAATAATTCTGCTAGCTAACAGGTGGCAGAAAATACAGTAATGCAGGAATAGCATAAAGTGCAGAATGAATTAGTAACATGATAGGTAAAAATGTTTTTGGAGGTTTTTTCCTAGCTTAAATTTAATTGGACATTGTCAGTTTACAACTGTTTTCTTAATTGCATCGATTTATCTGTGTTTAGTCTTCATTCAGAACATCAGGCATTCACTCAAGCCAATTTCTATATGATGGCTTAGGGAAATAAGGGCCTTATAAAGACAATAATTGGGTTTCTTGTTGTGTTACAGATTTGCTGCTTCTGGTGATGTTCAGCGTCATATAATTATTCATTCTGGAGAAAAGCCTCACCTGTGTGATATCTGTGGCAGAGGTGTGTAACAACCAAAGTTGCTGCCTCAGGTTTTTTGACTGAAAAGTGAGGAGTCATTTTAATCTCAGAGTCTGTCATATTTTCCTAGGTTTCAGTAACTTCAGTAATTTAAAGGAGCACAAAAAGACCCATACAGCAGATAAAGTATTCACCTGTGATGAATGTGGGAAGTCTTTTAATATGCAACGAAAATTGGTAAAGCACAGGATAAGGCATACTGGAGAGAGACCATACAGCTGTTCAGCTTGTGGTAAGGTTCACTGTGCATTGCTTGGTTGTGTCTTTGCTTTTCAAAGGATGAGTAAAAGTTCCTTTGTCAGCAGAATAACAATTAATCAAAACTGTTTTACATTGAAATACCGTGCTGTGAAAGTCAGTCACAAAATGTTCTGTCTTGCATGCTTCATAGTCTTTCATTTGGTGTAATAAACTCCTTTATTTCTCATAAGTTTAAAAGAGAATTTCGGTTAAAAATTAGAGAGAGGAAGTAGGAGGAATCAACATTGTATGTGTTTGCTAACATCTTTGTTAAAGAGCTGCTCATAGTAGCTGCTTCAGAAATAGATTTATTTTCAGAATAGGCCTTTCTGATGGAAAGTTAGCTTTGATATCACTTGGCTATTGATAGGGTCTTTTTTTTTTTTTTTCTAATTGTATACCATTTGATTTTAATTCCATTCACCCACAGATTTTAATTCCATTTACCCACAGAGTTTGATAGTAACAACCTTTTGTTACTTTGTTTCAGCCTCTGGAATAAAATCAAAACTTGATCAATATTTCAGAACACCCATTTTCAAAATCTATTAGATAGGCCATACTGCCAGGAGGTCTGAAAATTGCTTTTGACCAGGTCCATCCTGATCTCATTGGTTACTTAGCATCCTATATAGTATTTAATTTTTTACCATTATGTGCTATTTTGACAGAATTTCATTCATGTTCTGTGGAATCAGCTTTGGAGGAGGGTCGCTTCGTATGTTAAAATCCAACTGCAGTTTGTTTTATTTGCACTGTCTTAAGACACAAGAAAAAGCCAATATTATCAGGGGGGCTTGCATCAGAATGAGGAAATCAGTTGTGTTGTCATGAAACAGGCTTGTTTTCATTTTGCCTTGTAGTGGTCTTTTGAGTATTTGTGATTTTAGCCAAGTCATTTTATTCTGAAAAGTCAAAAATTGTGCGAAGAAGATCTGATGAAGCATTAAGAAATCATTCAAACTGTGCAAAAAATCCAGATGTATTACTCCAGTAATTTTTAATCCTATCATTACTGTTTAATGGTTGTTCTGAAGAGAAATCAGTGCAGCAAAATAAAATGTATGCTGCTGAAGATTGAGATTACAGTCATTTAATATGGTTCATTTCAGTTGGTATTGGTCCTTGCAAAATAAATGAGATAAAAATCACAAGCTTACTTCTGCTGTTTTAAAGAATGTGAGGTGTCTGAGTCATGTGGCAATTCTGGAAATTAATTCCTTTTTTTTTCTGCTTGTTCTTCTACACTTTGCCTTGGTTCAGCCTCAGACTCTTTTCTTAGCTGTATGGTGATTGAGCTTATTTGAGTCTGTAGCTTTGAAGACAGACAAACAGTTGAGTATTTTTCTGTATTCTATAAAAAATTATAGTTCTCACACATTCTCTGGCTAGACTATAAAAAAGGACTGCTGCATTATGTTAGCCTAAAGTTAACAAAAAAGCTAACTTTGTCAGCAGTTTGAGAGTAGTTCCTTGGTAATGAACAAACCATTCTTTCTATGATGCAGCTCTCACTGGAAGAATATATTTAGACCCTTATCAGCATACTGTATTTCTAGACAAACAAATTAAATTGATAGTTTAATTTTTTTTTGTTTTTCTCCATGAAGATTGAAACAAACTGAGAGGACTCACAGCTTTCAAGCACTAACAGATACTCCTGTCTCTGGAGACAAAAGCTAAACCCATTCATTGGGAAACACAAGTTAGAAAATCAGATCAAGAAGAAACAAGTTAATGGAATTGTAAAAATAGATGGAATTTGTTTGAACCTGTTCTAGATAAATAATGAGCCATATGGTACCTTATCGCGTGATAGTTTCTGTAATTAAAACACGTTTATTCACTTGTGTTGAGAACAATATCTGAATCTATCACTCGTGTCTCGTAGGGAAATGTTTTGCAGGCTCTGGTGACCTGCGCAGGCACGTGAGGACTCACACGGGGGAGAAGCCCTACACCTGTGAGACGTGTAACAAGTGCTTCACTCGCTCGGCCGTGCTGCGGCGCCACAAGAAGATGCACTGCAAAGCCTCCGAGGAGGGGCCCGGCGCACTCGAGGAATTTACTCAAGGGATCGAAACGTCAGACCTTGACAAGTCCCAGAGTTCTGACTCCTTTGGCCCAGAAATGTCTGTTACATTATTACCAGTGTCTGTTAAATTTCCCATTCATCCAACTGGAAACTCTGCTGAATTTGACGGTTCCGCGGATTCTTACTCTAAGCTGCGATCAATGATCCAACACCACGACTCGGCAAACGCAGAGAAACTCGGCGTGGACTCCGCTAAACTCCTGAAAGCGCAGGCACAGCAGACTCCACCCCCACCGTACACTTACACGGACGTAGACGTGTCTTCAGCGGAGGAGCCCTTGCAGGCCGATGGCATTCCCATGATCCGCTCCTCCGTGCCTGGCCTGGACGGCCACTGCAATGAGCCCCTGGGCGGCCGGGCCTCCTCCGCCGCCTACAAGAGTAACGAGGGCCCCTTCTTCTCCAGCATGACCCTCTGGGGCTTGGCGATGAAGACCTTGCAGAATGAAAGCGAATTGGAACAATGAGGGCTCAGCTGACCGTACCAAAACTTCGCAGAGGCGTTTCATGCTAACGTGGTTGCAATCGCACTGCAGCATAGAGAGATCGCAGAGGGTTTTTAAGTCGGGTAGCTTGGACGCTGACAGGAGTCAAAGTGCTCCTTCCCAGAACCACGTGTAGGCTGCCTTTATTTACACTGCTCAGCACGGTTTAAATGCACTGCTGGGGACATTTGTTGTTCTGTGACTGCACTGCGTAGCTCCTGTGTTATTGCCGTGATTTACTAAAATTTGCCGCCGACTAAACTTACCGTTGAACTCGGAATTTTTTTACCTGATAATGGAGGAAAGGATGGCCAGTGTCTAAGTTCATGATAGGGGTACAGTTCCAAATACGGGTCATCAGAGCTGTGTAAGGGTGTAGATATGACAGGAGGAAAATGCTTAACCAATCCCTAGTGAGCCTGAGTTTCAGTTAGTGGCTTTCTTACCAGTAGGGTCATCGGTTTACAGGACCTGAGTATTGTGACATTAAATTTAAATGTTAAATACTGGGCAATATTTGTGATAGTGCAAAGTAACTGTGTATCTAGAAATTTTATTTTTTTACAATAAAACCTTTTTTTAGTATTTTATAATCTATTTTGCACAGCAGATTATTTGTACAATGAAAGCTAAGATCGAGTTGTGAATAAAGGGAAATTGTTTTACATTGCTTGATGTATTTCGTCTTTCTATGAAGGATTTTCAGCAACAGTTCCATCTATTCCGGGTATTATCTTTACAATGCTAAAGGGGATGCCATCACAAGAAGAGCTGCACTAAAAAATAAATGCAATCAATTTACCAGTAGGTTGTCTTGTACTTGAATGAATATAAAACATTGGCTGATTAATGGAATAAATAGACTGTTACAGGATAGAAACATCGCTTAGAGGGTTTTTTCTGCTTTGGTGCTTTGAATAGTTGCTGCATTTCAAACTGCTTGCTACAGATACTTGACATTCTGTGGAAGTTTAAAGCTGGGAAAATATAGTATTCTGTCTTTTTAAGGTGCTCACCCATTTTTGCCCCCCAAGAATTCAAAACTAGTTATTTAATCTCTTGTTGTGTTAACCACCATACACTACGATTTGGGGCTTCACTTCCTTACTTCCTTTACTTGGTCCATGTACCTGCCTGAACTGCTTTCAACCTGAGTTAAAATGAGAGAGTGTTTCTGGCCAGAAATGCTTTCAAACAAAAGTGGCAGTCCATTACACTGTCTGTGTGAGTCTCAAAAGGTACACATTTCTCTCAATAGTCATTTAATGTTATGAAAAACTTCTTTACTACATTAACAGACCAGTTAAAAAAAAAAATAAAAAAATTAGGTGCACTGGAGAGCAAGTTGGGATTATTTTTTCACCTTTCTTTTCTTGTAGTGCACATATACTGGAAAACTTAAAAACATTATTTTTCCAGTCAGTGAAGCCAAACACAAAAGCTTTTTGCAGGATGTGTGTGATAAAAATAGTACATAGTCTAGCTGAACAGAGTTCCACATGGATAAAGCAGGGAACACTTTATATATGTAAACTCTTAGCTCTCCCCTCATTCTTTGCCTTTTGCATTGTTTGCTTTGGAACACTGCAGTTCCCTATGGGAACTGTCCATGTGCCATTCTGCAGTCCAGGTATTAGAGTTCTGTCCCTGACCACATGTGCTCATTCTCACTCTCTGCTTTCCTTGCACTGGTGCCTGAGGCAAAATGTGGGTATCTGCCAGTCACTAGCTCTGTAGGTTTCCTCTTGTTGGAAACTATTTTTAAATTTACTTATCCCAAGAGAAAATAGAAATTTGACTCTGTTCCCACGAGGATTTTGTTGCTTGGAAAGGACAGTTCTGCAATTTAAGAACCTCCTACTTTTTAGCTGTCTCTGATTCCACAGTGGTTTTGCTTTCTCTGTTGTATTTTTGAGGAGTCACTCTAGGCTAAGTTTAAACCAAAATGTGTTGCAACCTTTGTACTCTTCTAACAGCGTGTTGGAGGTCGAGTGGAATGTGTAAGACTGTCACAAAGGAAAAGTGACAGCTTGAGATAATTTTAAACACATAGATTAGATCAGATCATGGATTAGTATCAGGTGCTTTGTGCCAAGAGGATAGCTCTGCTGCATTAACGATTATTCCCCTTGCTTGGCAGTATTTCTGTGAGAGTTGTTTCACACCAGAAACATGAAAGTTCTCAAAACTGCTATCAGACTGTGAATGCTGTTTGCAGTTTGGATGGTGTGTTAAAACACCACGTTGCAATGTGGCATCTTTGAGAAGGAAGTAGAGCAAACACTGGTAGGAGGAAGTTTTCCATCTGAGTTTGTGCAGCTGGAACCAGAAAAAGGAGTCACAGCACTGGGAAGGAGCACTAAGAACTGTTGTTTCTAGCTGGCTTGAAGGAAAAGCTGAGCAAGAAAGAAAATTCAAAAGATTAGTAGGTGGATGGAGTCAGATGTAAGAGAATGAATTTTTATGTACAGAATAAGAAGTTTTGGATTAAGAAGCCCCATCCCTGCAGCCGCCCTGTGGTGAGAATATCACTTCCTGACCGCAGAAAATGTATTTTGCTGTTGTGTTCCCAAAATCAAATACAGTCTGTTGTGTCAATTTAGTATTGCCTGAGCTTTCGTCAGGGAGACCTCAGTAGAAAATAACCTTGAAAGACGATTTTTCCTCTATCCTAATAATTTCCTATGCCAACCTGAAGGTCTGTAATGAAGAGGATATTTGAGTGGGAACAGCAAATGTGGTTTGATAGTTCTAATGCTGCTATAAACCTGGCTGGAGAGGAACAGCTACCATGTGGCTTTGAAGAGCAGGTGGAAACCATGACTCCAGTGCTGAGCCAATGGTATTTTACAATCAGCAGACACCCATCCATGGCTATTGCTCACAAATGCCCATAGCCAGGGTGCTGAGGGGGCTGAATAGGCACCGGTCCTTTGGCCAGTACCAGACAGTGAATTATTGTTGATGTAAATGACGTGCTATTAAAAAAAAAAGAACTTGGGGAAGAGGATGTTAACCAACCTGTCCTAGTTAAATTAGAAGACTGTTGCTATTTCTTGCAATAATTATCCTGCAGCTCAGAGCTGCTTTTTGTCTTGCAAACCTGAATCAGTTTTTTTTTTTTACAGAAGGTGCAGGTGACCACTTAGGGCTTTGTTTAGGTTTGTTCAGGGCAGACATATCTGTCATTTGACTCCTGAACAATATTTTAAAAAATCAGATTAGTGTTTTGGCTTTGGAAGGCATGATTGTGGTTATTTTGATTTATTTTATGGATTTATTTTGATTGGGGTTTTTATTTCTTTTATTAAAGAGCATTAAATCTGTAGAAAACATAACCTGCCATTTTTATGGGAGAATGTTTACTGTGTGCACGTAGGAAAAGAAGACATCATATAATTACATCTAAGTTCAAATAACTCCCAAAAACCCCCTCAATCCTCTGCTTGAGACCTATTTTCTAGTTTAGTTAAACTGAAAAATTGTGTAAGGAAGAAGAACTTCATTAGGAAGGACTTACTGCTTGTTTATTACTTGTTGCCATTATTACTTGTGTTGAGCACAGAGTTTTTTGTGGTCTAACACTTGATCTGCATTCTCTCACACTCTTTCTAAACCTGGCCTACTAGGTGTTTCTCAAATTCAGAGGTCAGGCTTTAGAACAGAGCACTTGTGCTTTGTTTCCATGCCTTCTTCAGCAAATTCAAATACACTTAAACTCCTGTTGATAATTTTACAGGGAAGTAATTACTACACATGAAGTATTCCCAAAACATCTAAGTGGCATATACAAGAGCAAGCCAAATTTAAGACAAAATCAGTGTGAAGCAAATGGAACTGGCCCCATAGGCCATTTGCTTCTGGAATCCACTTTTTTCTTTCCTTGCATTGTCTTCCCCACTGTGGGTAGCTCCATTCATACGTGGACAGCTGCATTCAATTCTTGCTGCTCACTTCATGCCACTTATCCACCCCTCATAATCCAGACCAGAGGTTAACATATTCAAGCTCAGCAAGGAAAAGAGGCATATAGGTAAACAGAGTTGTAAAACTTTATAAATTCTCCAGGCTCCAGGTTTTGGAGTGTGTGCTGGGACTTTGGATATTTAGCTTTCTTTAGTTAAAGAGCTTTTTTGAGAAGTAGTATGTTGGATAAACCTGGCAAGACATGTTGATGCTCCTGCTTGAGAAGACTTAATAGAAAGCAAATAAACATAAGCTTTATAGACAGATTCAAAGGAAAAAAAAAAAAAAAAAAAAGTGATAGCTTGGGTAATGTGTTCTAAGGACAACTGAAGTGCCTTAGATACAGCCATTTGGTAATTCAGTATGCTAATGACTTCAAAGTGACCTGTGCTCCACTGTGCTGCAAATAGATTTCTTTGTACTGGTACACACAGGCTTGTGCTTTCTGTTCCATAGCCTTATTCATTAATCCTTACTGACATCTATTATTGAATTTGCCTTCTCTAAACAGTTGGTTTCCACCTCTGCTATTAAATCTCCATCCTAGAAAATAGATAAAAACTACCTTTAAAACACAGCCTAGTGAAGACACAAGCTGGTGACTCAGGCACCCTTTTTTTTCTGAAGACAGTACCCCTACTGTTTAAATATATTTCTTTTTTTCTTTTTTTGTAGTTGATATTCACATGTGTGTTCAGATCTGACAACAGTTTTGTTCACTTGGTGAGGGAATTTTTCCTGGAAGGTTACAAAAGCCCATTAATAGAAGCGCACAATGCAGTGCTGAGGAGCGTGCATGCATGAACTACAAGTCTGCCAGGTTTTTGTGAAGCTCTGCATGGGGCAGTATACTGAAATAAAGCCTTTCAGACCCTTTTAATGTAGTTCTGACCTTCCACTCTATATTAAACAGATGACTGGAACCAGAAAGATAGGTCATTGTGATTGCAGTTAATATTTGTAAGGACCAAAGCAGCTCTCAGCCTTTGAGGTAGAAGGGAATCATCTTAAGTGTGAAAATGTATCATCACAAGAATGGAGAGGATCAAAGGAAGGCCAGCTGGTGCTCGGACATCTTTTCATAACCTTTATTACAATGCTAGAATACACTAACCTCAATGGGAAGTCCATTCAATTCATGTATTTCAAATAGATAATCTGTATTCTGGTGAAACAAAGAATGTGAAAAAAAGCCCTTTCTAAAAAGGGGGTGGTCAGCACAAATTGCCTATGATTTAATCATTTTGGTTTTCCTAAAATCAGCTTAGCTTTTTCAATGCAAATATAGGAATGTTTAACATGCTTATTTTAGAAGTGATTGAAAATTTGTAAAATTTATGTGCAGAGAGTTCTAGCTGATTTTACTGTGGTTTACTTCCGCTTCAGAATAAATGCCCTCCACATATTCACTTTCCATGTACAAAAAGTAAGATATAGTATTTCAGGGGAAAAAAAAAGCCAACAGAACAACCATAAACATTAAATCATCCAGGAGGCGTGTATATGTGGAGTTGTAAAAAGGCCAAGATTAAGGCTGACTGGTGTTGACAAATATTCAAAACTTAAATTTGGGCCTTCGGGGAACATCACATCACTGTAAACATATATAAAATTAGCAATATCAAAGCAGAAGTTCAATGACAATTGCTCTTTGCTGGTCAGCTGCCACAGTAAAGTCCTGTACCCACAGGCTGAGGTCCGTGATACCAGATCCATGCTAAGTGGACAGGGAAAAGCAGTGGGACCGTAGGTACAGACCAGAGGTGGGAACTTCTGCCATGATACTTTTTGGACGGGAATGTTGTATATCACTAGAACACCAAAATTCAAACTCAGTTGTTAAATTGTTTAGTCATTGCTTTTGGATTTGGATTTCAATCAATCAGCTTCTGGATTTGTTCTGTGGATGCAGATTGTTGAAAGTATCCCTTCTACTTGTTGAGCAGGAACTTGCTTCCAGCCAATTCTATTTAATTTTTTGACTAAAGATTGACCCCAATGTCCAAACTGCATTATTTATGAGGTTAGGACTTGCCAGGAAATGCAGCAGCCAGTCTCTTAATATTGCAAAATGCTAAATGGACAAAAGGATATTACCTTTTCCTACCCAGAAAGTGATGGCAGACAGTCATAGCATCAGTTGGATAACAACAGTAGCCTGTGGAGCAGATTTGAGGGGCACAGAAATTCCGACAGCTCCAGGAGATGCAATTTCATTTCAATTCAAAAGTCATTAAAATAATTCCTAATTTTTAGAGCTCAGAAGAAATGGTATTTTTCTTTTTCTCCACGTAATTTGCATGTCAAATCTCTCTCCCCCTCTCTCACACACACTCTCCCCCTCTCTCTCCTGTCAGTGATGTCTCTCTCAGCAGCTGTCTAGTCATGAATCACTCCCGTCATCTGAAGCATATTTTTAACACTTCTGGACGTGCTCTAAAAGCAAATGCTGTTAAGCAAACAATTTGCACTGGTTTTCCATGCACTTCCTTCACTTCCCAAAACCTTTCATAATCATGACTTTAAAAGCTGGGTCACAGGGGAATCAGGTACTGGAAAATAAAACCTTTTGTACTTGCGAGAGTATTATAATGTTACATCAATTTCTCGTGTAATGCAGATATTGTCTGACTTGTAGAAGACTTGAAGTTGCCTGAAGCTCGAGAATTCAACTTCATTAAGATTCATATAAATGTTGCCTTTGGTTTCACCCATTGTATTCTGCACCCTCTCAAGCTCAAACGTCACTCTGAGTTTAGGAATTGAGCAGACAAAAAGAAAATCACTGTCAAAGCTTCGTTCAGCTGCTGTTATGGTAAAGTAGATTAGATTACACAATGTTTGCTTCAGAGCAGTTACTTTACAGCCTGAAATGGAGAACATAATCATGGAGCTGATAAATTATTTTCCTTGTAATCATAAGTTTCAGAGTTACCAGAAAAATTACATTGACCAAAAAGGTTTTGATCTTAAAAGCTTCTCTGTTTTCTCATTCTATTCTTTGGCAAAAGGATGCCTGCTGGGGCCTTAGGGCACCAAGGATATTTACGAAGTGCCTGGAAGGCCTTTGGAACCATCCAATAATAAGCCAAAGAGGAAGAAAATTTTGTTCTTCTGCCACTGGCTACTAAATGACTCTTCTGGTAACTTTAATATTTGTCAGGAATACAAGTTTTAGAGCTCCAGCTCCAGCTCCAAAATGATTACATTGCCACATGGGTGAAACAGGAATCCTGACTGTGCCCAGCTGGAAAGCACTTTCTTTTTCCAAATAAAATGTGGCTTTTAAATACACAGGACCAAGTTATGTTTACTTTTGCAAAGACTAGAAGCAATAACCCTGAAGGATGCTTTCCTCTGAAGTCCTAATGAAAGTGTCATACAAACTATGAGACATGTATGTCCACTTCATGTTTGCATCTGGAACTTTTCTTTCTTGCTGCTTTGATGTCACATCCCTTTGTATTTTTAAGCGCTTAGAAGAACCCTTCTGTGACAAAACACTAAATAATACTCCAAGTATGGAAACTATCTAATATACTTCTGATAAGGAGTGCTATTGTATGTGGACTGTGATATGGATGAGCACCTTGAACACTCTGACTGTCCTGAGTATATCATTTCATCTTTCTGAGTAGCCTGGCCATAGTGGGATCATCAAAGCTTTATCACGCTGGAAAGCTTTGTCCTAAATAAGGAAGCTTTGTCAGCCAGCAGTATTCATATCAGCAGTATTCAGAAGCTGTGCTACTTGCTGTTCTCAAAAATCCTTCCCTTTGGAAAGAGGATTAAATAAACCTGCCTTTGAAAGAGGTTAGCCCTTGTCATTGGCAAGAAAAGCCTAAAATAATTTAAGTGCCTAGAAATCAGAAAACAAAAAGCATTTTAAAATACCTGTGGCCATCCGTAGGTCACATTCATGATGCTTTAGGATATACCCACATGATTTTTGAATGTGTGGTCGGTATCAATAACAGATTCTTTACCTGTCCTTTATTCCTCCTTGAGTGCAAGCTGAGCAGTTCATTTTCTCCCGCGAGTGCCCAGAGCCCGCGCACCTGATGCACCACTCCTGGTCTGCGGGTCCAGAGCCCCGCTTGCCCGCCGGGTGGCAGTGAAAGCCCGAGCTACAAAGGGCTGGGCTGGGCTGGGCCGGGATGCGATGGGCTGGGCTAAACTGGGCTGGGCTGGGCTAAACTGGGCTGGGCTGGGCTAAACTGGGCTGGGCTGGGCTAAACTGGGCTGGGGTAGACTGGCCTGCGCTGCTCCGCTGCGTTGCGGCCCCGCCGGGGTCGTGGCTGCCGCCCGCACATCCGCGGCAATCAGGCTGCGGCGGTATCGGCAGTGATAAATCTCCTCCCGTTTTGTTAGGAAGCGATAATGTGTTAACTGGTCTGTCATCCGCATCTTTAATAAACTGCAAGGACATAATCTCTCGCCCTTGGGCATTCCTGCCGAGCGGAGCCGGAGATGGCGTCGCCGGCGGCAGGCAGAGCGCGGCCGCGCCTCAGGCTGGTGGATGCGGTGACGTGTGACACGGCCACCACGAGTCCTGCGAGGTTTTCTCGCTGTGCTCTGTGGCCGTGCGCTCCCGCCCCGGGCCTTAGCCCTCCCCAGCTGCTCCTCCTGCTGCAGGCTGTCACACAAAGCAAGGCAGTTCCCTGGCGCTCCTGCAAAGGTCCCCTGGGAAACACTGACCCCCTGGCAGAGCTCTGTGGGCTCTCGGACCTCTTACATTTCCTGGTACTATTTTTCACACAAACCCTAAACCATTGCCTTCACACGAAGCGCAGCAGCTCAGCGCAACAACGCTGCCCTACTTTGATGTCACTGGGAGCCACCTTCTGCCACTCCTCGATTTTCCGATGCCCACCTGCCAGCTTAGGAAGTCACACCCACTAACCCTCCCTACAGAATAAGTGGTTTAGCTTCTGCTTCTGGCAAGGACCTGAAAATATTGCACAGCTGCATTTGTTCGTGCTGAAAGGGCAGGAATCGCAGAAGCCAGACTAAGCATAAACAGTGAGAAGTGTGTGTTCAGAATAATTAGAGTATGAGTGGGAAATGCAAAATTGAAATTCTTCGGCAATGTCTTCTTCAGAACAGGAGGAAATAGGTCAGTAATAACAACAACAACAACGACGATGACGACAACGACAACAACAAAACAACAATAATAATAATAATAATATCTGAAAGTATTTCCTGTAAGAGTAAGCAAAAATTCTCTTCAAAAATTTACAAAAAGTAGACTCTAATAGTAAAGTATGGATTTAGGTCCCTCCATGTAAACTCCAAGGATGTCCTGATAACAGAGTCTTAATATTTGGCTTTGTGATTTTGGCTGTGCATCTTGGTAATAGATACAGATCAAACACTATCATTAGTTTTAAATCTAGTTACACATCTGGAATCAATAAAGGTGTTATGAATCAAACAGGATGACTCTGTCAATACCATAGGTTTACAGCCCAGCTACATTTCATTGCTGTACCACTTGGGGTGAGTGCTGGCTCTCACTGGGATTGCCCTGTTGTTAGTTCCTGTGCCATGGCAGAACAGCAGATTGCCAAAAGTGATACAGGATGTGCCCCTCCCTCTTGCTCCAATAAGGATTTGACTGCTGTAACATTTTCAGCTCGGTTCAGTTGTATTTTTCCAAGGAAATGTCACTGTGTTTGTTTGCACGTTATTGCTCTTTGAAAGCACTGTGCTTTCACAGAGTAACAATTTCCAAGAGTTTGCAGAGTGCACAGCAGTTGATAACCACAAGTACTACTCTTGCTTATCATATCGTAAGTACTCAGCTCTACCAGAACTGTCAATTGCTCTTATTAGTAGGCAGCTTTGTAATACAGATCTCTTCAAATACTGTTCCATAAAGCCCTATTAAAACAACTTGGACCAATTGTTTTCTAGAAAACAATTACTTTCCAAATATTTTTAATATTTTGGTAATAGTATTTTCTCAACTGGGTTTCCTATAAGTAATCTAAATGAGTTATGTACATTGGATGTAAATGATATTCAGGCTCTTTGTTAGACTTATGAAAGCACTGTGGTGTCTCAAAAACACCCCCCCCCCGTACCTACCTATAACCATAGAAATATGTAAAAATGTCTCTAAAAGTTGGCTTTGAGTTTCCAGCACAGCTGATCACTGGTTTTGTTTAGAGTTTGTGTACACAATGCATGTTGTGTTAGTTACACCAGTGAAGGAATACAGGTCCATATTTGCTCTCTATTTGTAGTGACTGCTGTTTGGAGTTATTATTTATTCTTGACATACATAAATGTAATTTTTCCCAAAAGAAAGGAAGAATAAGCTTGATGAGGATGAAATGTCTTTGCAGAAATGCAACTGCCATTGTGTGTTGTGTTCTGTAAGGATGATGACACTCTTTGTTGTTTTTTTTTTTTTTAAACCCTAAACTACATCCCAAACTCATATAGCTGCAGCCTAAGAACAAATCATGTTTTGAACAGGCTTAAATTACACTGAAATCCCATGAGTTAACACACTGATCCTCCAGAAAAATATCTTGAGAAAGTAATTAAAAGCCTTTATGCATTAAGATCACAAGTTTTCCCCAAAAGAAAATATTACAGACTTAGACTTACTGAAGCTCAATGTGATCTAGTTTAAAAAAACCCGTCTATATGGATTAAAAGTTCTTCCTTGCAGCGTCCTTGCTGCTGATGTCTAATATCCGGAGCTGCCCACTAGGACTAGACTGGCAGAACAGGCAGGACAGCTCTTGAATGGCTGATGTCTTCCTTTAGGAGAAGGGATGGATTCTTCCTTGTCACTGCCAAATATTTCCTTACACTCCTTTTTGATTTTCTAGGAGTCGACATTTACATATGATAATTGAAGACAGATGAAAACAAGAACAGACTACTGGGAAACAACAAAAATATCCACCTGCTCCTCTCCATGTCCATAGAGCTGTTGCTTTATGATCCTATGACTATCTGTAAATTCTTTTGCTGGTATGAGCCAGCTGGATTGAGTTCAGCCAAGCAAAATGCAGTTAGGCAGCTGGGAGTGTATTAAAATATACCACTTTGGACTTCTCTGTAGGAATTATCACCCAGAGATTCTCATAAAACTACTACTACTAATTAGTTTGGCCATCTCAACACTCTTGAAGAATTGTCCTATTCTGTCTCTCAGGCCTGAGGCCTGATTTGCTTTTCTTTTGGGATTCATCTTTGTCCATAATGGGAAATGGAACAGGGAATTGTTAGTTCATCTTAGTCCAGTGCCTTGAAGATGTAAAATATTTTTGGAAGCTGCTTGGTACAATTGCCCATATTCTCCTCAGGGAAACTAATGTAACATTTGCTCTCCACAGCCCTTAGTGGAGTATTCAAGGAGATCTCTCTTCCCTCGTGTCCACAGAAGGCAACTGGATGTCTTTACTGCCCGTTCTGATTGAAGACACTGATTCAAGAACCCAGTTTATGCAGAGTCTTGAATGTATTTGGTAGATTTCTTCAGCTGATGTTCTTTACCGTTTAGTGGGAATCCTGTCTTTCTGGAATTATTCCTCATTTCTCATTCCTGTTTTCTATTTTTCACAGTGTTTTCATTTTGACTAATTCTTTTTCAAATGTGCATCATGTTTAGAGATTTGATTGATTTAAAATTCATAAGTACTGGATTTAGATTTCTTAGCCCATAGAGTGCTTAATGCCCTCAGCTGCAGTTTCCTAAAGTAACATAAGTAATTCAAATACAGCGGTGACAATGTTGTGCATTTTACAGAATACAAATAGGGGGCTTTAAGTTCTTAGATCTCTTGCTGTGAAGCACCAGTAATCCTGTGGTAGTCAACATCTGTGCTGTCTGGATGTAGTTGGTCCTGGGTTTAATTTTTTTCAGCTAGCAGGGAAAGAATTATTCCTGTGGCAGCCAGATCCTGCAGAGTTAATACTATTTCTTTGAAGTTACAACTAAAATTGCTTGCTACATCCTTTTGTTGTTGCTTTTCAAAGTATCTCCTGTTGTACGGATTGATTGTCAGTTTAAAGGAATGCAAAATGGATTACCAGGATAGGAAAACCTCTGCTGTTTTAATGCTCTAATCTTACAGATGAGTGTGATATACAGTGCAAATAAGCTGCACTGCATATCACAGCTTTTTGCTTTTACAGTTCTACTCACAGTCAAGTGTAAAACCCTTTCCATTCAGAATATAAAACTAATGATACGTAAACAGCAGCACATTTTTAATCCAAGAGTACCCTTGTGATATTAGTTAATTAGCCACACAGTTCTACTGCATTCATTGAGTTACTTTATTTCACATGGAGGTAGTTCAAAGGTGCACCAGGAGAGGTTCCAGCTGGACATTAGGAGACATCTCTCTACCAAGAGGGTGGTCAAATACCAGAAGAAGCTTCCCAGAGAGGAGGCTGATGCCCCAAGCTGGTCAGTGTTTAAGAGGCACTGCCCTTAATAACTTGCTTTAAATTTTGCTCAGCCCTGAATAGGTCAGGCAGTTAAACTAGAAGATGAATTTATGTCCGTTCCAGATTAAATACTCTATTTTATACTGTCCTATACCATTCTTACATTCCCATAATTACCTTGCCCCACCCACCCTGAAAAATACAAATATAACAATAAGCATCTTTTTTTTTAGTAACATCTCTGTTTGCAGTTTTGTTGTTCAATATACCATATTGAAATCAGTTTAGGCACCTAATTCTAAGAATTCATTACTCTCTAAAAGGAGTAATTCATCCTTTCAGTAAAGGTGGCTGCCTCATTCATGAGCTGCTTTGCAGGCTCCCTCTTATTTTTCACTTGTTAGTCATCTGGAGTGAGCAGATGTTTTGTACATCCCCCTCTTTTGTCTTTTGACATTTAGATATCTGTGTAAATAAGCATATTTAGGAATCCACAAAAACCTGCCATAGTCAATAACAGAATTTAGGCTCCTTTGTCATTTGGTTGCTTTGGACAACATTTCCCATAATGTTACATCCCTTTCCATCCATCATTTCTTCTTATCACAGCTTTAAATATCAAACATCTTTTTAAAGTGCTGACCTTAATTATCAAAGGTGATCTTTAATTTCTTATGCCTCAGATTTTAAGTGCCCAAAAAAAGGACTGAATCTTGACGAGCTGGCTTTCTTCCCTTGAACCCTGTGAGATTCCCTGCCAAAGACTGAGATACCCCCAAATCACTTGGTGCTTTGAGCAACTTCAGTCAGCGGATATTGAAGTGAAAGTGAGATCTTAGAACTCCATCACAAGTACAAATTGAATGAAAGTGCACAGACACAAAAAATACAGAGCTTTGAGTTCACATGTACATTAGAAAATGTCTGACTGTGTTTTTGGTTTTTTTTCCCCTCCCTGGCCAAGTTCTATTTGCAAGCTGAAATAAAGCAAGATCAATGCCATGTGCAAAAACTTAAATGGCAGCTTTTGAAAAATCGTCCCATTAACCTGATGAGTTTCTAATTACAGTAAGATATAAGAGCTTTTTTCCTCATGCTATGTAGGATTTTGTCCTAACAGTTTTTTTTAAAAAGCTACCCTGCTGTTAAAATAATTTAACTGCAGTGTTTGAGTATAATTTGTCCTATATTTCTTTTGCTTTCTCTGAGGAGTTACATAACTTTTTCATTTCTAATGAGGTTTCCTAAATATAAATTGTGATGTTATATTATGCACCTCCTTTGGCTGCAAACCAATTAATTTGAAGTGGTTCAAGGCCAAAGAGAAGTCTAGGATCACATTCCAGCAGTCCTGGTGAAAGGTTTGTTTATGCAGTTTTTTGGGTTTTTTTTAAATAAATAAATGGTTTAGTGGTTAAATCCAGCTCCTGTTAGAATTGATTTTATCCTTTAAATTCATGTATTTCTCTAAATTAATAGAGGATCATTTTGGACTACATGACCTTGTGTTATTTAGCTGCTGTTCGAAATCCATTTGTATAATAGCCAAAACGTTATTGTGCTTCTCTAAGTCAGGTAACTTTAGCCATTCAAATGACTGTTTAAATCATAAGCAGGATTAACCTGGGAAGAGATCAGTAAAAGATCAACCTCCCTTTACTCCTAAAGCTGTGCTTCCTTGTGTTTAAGTATATCCCATCCCTGCTGTCTCCCCAAATCCCTCTGCCAGACAGAGCTTTGCCTCCTCAGCATAGGACTGTCACTTTTCTGCCCCAGCTTAGCAACGTGCTGGGTCTGATATTTGGGAATAACAGGAGGCCTGGAGAACAATTCATCTGCCTGTACTGATCCCCCCCTCCCTTTCCCCCCAGCCCCAGATCACTCAACTCCCTGATGTATTTTGGCACCTCTCTGCACCAAGAGATGAACCTGGAGGCCCACAGATGGTGTGAGGAGGCACAGGACACAATCTGCCTCGCAGCACAATTTATCCCTTCTGCTGCACCTGCAAGCTCAGAGCACTGATTCTCAGAGCAATCCTTCTGGCTTTTACTGCCCTGTATTTTATGTGGGTGTATCACTGCTGGGTTTGTCACCCTTTGAGAAATGCTGCTCTTGAGAGTCTGAGTGCTTAGAACTTGCTCAATGCCTCAGCACTATTCCAAGGTGTGGACTACATTCTTTCTGAAAAATCTTATTTAGATATCTATGTATGAATTCAGTAAAATTAACCTAAGGATACCAGACTTGAAAAGTGGTTCAAAGTATTTTAGAATTTCACAGCTTTCCAGGGACCATTTCTCAATTTTCCCCAAAGAAGAACTCAAATTCATCCTTTTCAGTAATTTTGGAAATAACAGATGTACATTCTTCAGTATCAATATTTTTATTTTCATTTGACAGTTCTACAAATCCAACAGTAAGTGAAAACCAGTATTTTCCATATCACTATTTTCTGGCATCAAGGTATTACTTTTGTTCGTACACAGGTTCACTATTCATTTATCCATTACCCATTTCAGTATGAATGTCACAATTCCAGAGTGGTTCACGCATAAGCCTCTCACATATAGAAATCCAAGAATAAAATCCTAAAGGAAAAGTTAAGTTTTAGCTTCCCTGCTCTCCCAGTCTGGATTTGCTGGGCAGAGGGAGGGACTAAAGGGGCTGTATAAACTTAGCACTGCCTGGTGAGGTGAACTCCTGGTTGTAGTATTCATGCTACCTGGCTGGTTTCATCATGCATTTCCTGCACCTCCTTTGGTACTTCACTTAATCCCAGTTTCCCTATTGCTGACCAAAAGTTTAATATAATTTCTGGAGTTTATTGCATTCCTAAAACAGATTGGTGAGAATGCACTTCTTTGGTATTTGAAAGTAACCTCAGATACCAGAGGGACAGGCTGTTTTAGGGAAAATAAGCTGCTGGGACACCTGACAAACAGCAATAGGTAGTGCTGCTTTCCTTCAGGAGAGTTTGTTCCCTTTCATGAATGCTTATGTTGCACAAGCAATTGCAGCATTGCACTGCATCAGCACTGTTCCTAATCCTGATTTGGAAACATCAACTGTTAGCTTGACAAAGCGTGACACATGGCATATTGAAGTGTTTTCAGCTGCACTCACACAACAAATTGTAATGGCTCCAGAAGAGCCATTTCAGTTGATTGTGTCAGTAAACTACAACCCACAAAGACGTGTGGCCAACTTGAATAAAGCACCATCAAATAACAAATAATAGATTAATTGTCACAATTTCGGCCTCATTTTTAGAAAAAAACTAATTTGCAGTTAAAAAATCCTGTAATTTCTAGATGTTTTGCCCATGATGAAGCAGAAGTCCAGACCTATGGAACATAGCAGTTTACAACATTTCCTTAATTTCCCTATGTAGAGACTGTGTGACTTTGTTCTTCATGTTTCTGCTTCAAGATGAGGGCTTGGAAAGTGGTGAAAATGTACACTGTCCCATGCAATTGGTCTTTTTCCAGCTTTTGTGGGACATGGGCCTAGTCTTATTTAAAAAAGACTTCTGTATAATTTGTATAATTTCCTAGAGCAAGTGCCAGCAAACACAAGAACACAAGCCTCACATTACTTTTTTTTTTTTTTTTCATCCAGTAGTTACTTCATTGGGAAGTACAACACCTGCTTGAGGATGAAGTGCAAATTTTCTGCTTTCACAGTCAGGCTGAGGGTACACACAGTGAATTCTAACCTCACTGGGACCATTAAGGTTTCAGAGTAAGTAAATCAGGGTAAAATCTGACTTAATGAGAGTAGCCACTAGGTCATCAATTCTGTATGTTGACTGCTTTTCCTGTTGCCCACATGCCCACAAGGAGCTATCATGTTTCCTCAGAGATAACTAACATGAGATAAAGATTGCTGGCCATGAGACTTCAGTGGCTCAGCAAGGATGCAGTTTATTTGTTAAGCACCTGGAACCTGAGTTACTTTGTAGAAGAAAGAGGACAGTTCCTTCCTCAAATTTAAAACCCCCTGAATAACCATAGCAAAATGACCTACAGCAGGAGCCCTAGAGAAAAGAGGTGTGCTAGTTTCAACGAATCAATTTATTTTCAAATAATGTCTATGCTAGTACACACCTTTTTGGCTTGTTAAGGCAGCAATTTCTGAATAGGAAGCATATTACTTTTATAATGAAGTTACTTCCTTTTTTCTTCTAAAATCATCAGTAAGTAGAAAGCTATAGTCAGTTATTTGATGCCAAAATTTAAAGCCTTTTAACAGTTCATTTTACATAGCTGGCAAATAAAGACACTTATTAGTCACAGGTATTTGTGCATGCATGTACATGCACAGAAAAGCACAGAGCTTCTTTTTCTTTTACATCATAGTACATGGCACTGAAATGAATAAAAGTAAGCCACTGAGTGTAATTACTGAGTGGCAACAAGTATAGTGTCCAGTTGCTTAACAAGAAGATTTTTTTCTGAAAGACTAGAGAACCAGGTAAGACTAGTCAGCATAAGTTCCTAAAAGGCAGGTACCATTAAAGAAATGCACAGTGACAAAGAATAATTCACTCTTTAAACAGGCTATCAAAATTTCTCCTTTTCTCTACAACAGACACTAAAACAGAGTAACCAGTGCACATGCTCACATAACTAAAAAAAAAAAAAAAAAAAAATTACCTCATCAGCCAACTGGGGAATTTACGTCCATTCATTTTAATCCAATACTGACACTTCCTCAGGCACATGCTTAATACACAACTGCCCTAAGCTTTTGACCTTCAGCCAAAAGGGCTCAAATATAAAATCACAAAAGCTAGAAATGAAGGAACCTAGTCAGTCAATTTGTTAAACCATTTGCTGTGTTATTTGGGCTCCCTGTAGTATACTGTCAAATACACTTCTGATCATCACTTGGACTTTTGATGTCATTTGGCTTCTGTATGACTTTGGCTTCACATATAAATGAATGGATTACACTCATCCATCTGTGGGTTATTCATCTGTTCTGTTCAAGAGCACTTGTAAGACAAGGGCTTTGCCAAAATTAAATAATTCAAATGTGGGGTTTTTTGTTTTTTGTTTTTTTTCTGAGAAACCCCTTCATTTCCAGTCACAGGTGCAATTTTCTATATAAAAGGAAACTCTTTTTCTTCTACTTAACACACACAAGTATGATTTATGAAATGTTACTCAGGTAAGACAAGCTTATTTTACACTTTATTTACTCAGGACAGAACACTGATGGGAGAAATAAACGAGATAGACAGGATGATCCATAGCTGGAGACACGACTTGATTTGTGCCACAGCCAGAAAGGGCCTTTGGCATTGACCTCAGGAAAACAGGACGCGTGTCGGATTGAGCGACTGGAATAAACCGCGCAGAGAGGCTGCTCATGCTGGCATCTGTGAGAAGAGGTTGGCTGGCTTTGAAACATGAGACTGGCTCTAGGCTGAGCACCTGTCTGCCTCTTCTCTCTAAGAGCTCCCTACCATCCGAGGCACTTGTTGCATCGCCCACAGCGCTTTCCCTACACTGCCTGGGAAGCAGTACACCTGCAAGACTACAAGAGGAGCATGCTGGGTGCCTCGGGTTATAGGACACAGCGCAGTGAACAGAAATCGCTCTGGGTTTTTTTCCGTCCCGAGCCAGCCGAGCTGTAAGATGTCCCCTCTCCCTCTCTGGGCCGCAAGGCCCCGCAGCACGCCTTTGCCCCGGAGAGACGCGAGCGCCGGCCCCAGCGTTGGCATCCCGCCGCTTTGCAGAGCGGACACGGGGCCGGGCTCTCACCGCACGCTCGTCCCTTCCCCGCAGGAGCGACAGCAGGGAGCAGAGCCCCGGCTCAGGCGAGGGAAGGAGCCCCTCACCGCCGCCTCGCCTGGCCAAGCCCGAGCCACCGCCGCCGCCCTCGCCGGGCACAAGCGGCGCCGAGCGGGGCAGGGCGGCGGCCGGCGGCCCCGTTAGCGCCGGGCACGGCGCGGCCCCGCCCGGGGCGGGGCGGGAGGCGGCGGCCGGGGGCTCGCACCGCCCCCTCCACCTGCTGCCGCTGCGCCATCGCCGGCCGGGGGGAGCCGCCGCCCGCTCGTCCCCGCGGGGCGCCTTTGTGCTCGGCTCCAGAGCTGCCTCAGCCAGGCGGCGGCTGCGTCACGGCCCCGGCGCTGCGGCCGCCCAGAGCCACCCGCGGAGCGAGAGCCGCCGCCTCGCCCCCCGCTCCGCCATCGCCGCGCGGCCGCGGCCGAACGACGCGCCCCGAGCCCGGGCCGGCAGCCGCGGCGGTGAGTGCGAGCGGCCCCTGCCCTGCCGGGGAGCCCCGGGCGCCGGGCGGGGAGGGGGCGAGGGCGGCGGCGGCGCCGGGGATGGCGCTCCCGAGCCCGCCGCGGGCTGCGGGCGATGCCGCACCGGGCCGCGCCGGAGGGCATCGCTCGCTCCGGGCTGACGCGCCGGGGATTTGGGGAGCCGCTTTGTGCGCCCGGTGCCTTGGGGTTTTCTGAATCTTGATAGTAGAGGATCTGGTCATCGTGCTTCCCAGAACGCTGATACCTAACCGAATCATAGCCACCGGCACCTTTTTTAAAATTTATTTTATTTTATTTTTTTTTTTTTCCCAGAAGGGTCCCCCGAGGGCTGAGAAAAGGTTTGATTTCTGATATTTTGCATTTCTGTGCGTGTGTGCCTGTGTGTGCCAGCAGAAAATCCCTCTATCCTGGAAGAATGGTGAAACTGGGGAATAATTTCAGCGAGAAGAGCACAAAGCAACCCCTTTTGGAGGATGGATTTGACACCATCCCCCTGATTACGCCCCTGGATGTCAATCAGCTCCAGTTCCCACCTCCTGATAAGGTACAGTAGGCTTTAGTTTCCACCCTGGAGAATCACACCCAAATCTCGGGCAAACAACAAAAGAATAGGTAATGGATAGAGAGCAGCTTAGAAATGACAATAAATAAGGGGTGTTTCAAGGCATGCTAGTTCCCCCTAGGGAAAAACCCAAATAGCCAAGCTCTTGAAAATCCAGTAGTGGTGATTTGCATTAAAAATCAGTGTGAAATGTTTGCAGTAAGCACGTAGAGATTTTGCTGCTGCTATATGAAACATACACTATACAAATGTAGGATTCTCAATGATGTATTGTCATAGCCCTTCCTATTCTGTATCTTTCTTTCTTGCATCTGGAAGGTCCTGTGTGTTCTCTGTGAATAATACCAATTTTCTCTGTCCAGAAAATGCCCCCCTGATGGGGGAATAGAGTCCTGCCTTATTTTTCTGTAAGATGGGCATGGGCATACTAGCAACAGAGAGCACTTCCATTTTCCTTCTGTGCTTCAGTAAGAAACTAATGCTAACCACAGACAAGCTAAAATAATGAGATGAGAACAGGCCATTGAGTTTTTTCCTTGGCAATTTATTTTGTTCAAAAATCTCCAAATAGGTGACTCAGATATCCTGTGTAGCTGGAAGGGGGCAGTCCAGTGAGCTGCTTACAGGTTGGAAGGGAAATGTGCTTCCTGCAGTCCTCATTAAATGTCTTGATTTTTAGGGATTTAATTTTAAAGATTTAGAAAGGTGATGTGGTAGCCTGTAAATATGTTTATTATCCTCACAATAAAGAATTCAGTAAGTGCTACTACATGTGAGGCACACAGGAGTAGGATGTTGTTAGAGTTTTTAGTATCCTGTTTTAATAGGATTCTTACTTGTAATTTCCCACATGCATCTGCTAATAAAAAGCTTTATGGTCTTCATACAGTTTTTATTTTTTGGCCTTTTGTCTTCCACAAGCTGAATTCTACTTCTAGTTAAACTGCTAGGTATACATTGCTCAAACCTCAAAAAAAAAAAAAAAAAAATCACATAATCTTAACTTAGGGTAAAGAATTTTAGCTTACAAAATTTTCTTCGGTGGAGTGTTGCTTGTAGGCAATACAAATCAATGTGTGACCTCCATTTTAATTGCTATCAACACCATTCTGTGTTGTGTGTGGTGACCAGTTGGCAGGCATAAATGCAGTAAGCCATAACAGCTGTTCAGGAGCCTGAGGGTCCATTTTATGCCTTCAGTTACATGGGTGTAAATCTTGTAACTGAAGACAAAATCACACCCTAAGGCTTTAGAACAAGTTAAGTCTTACCGTGTCTGATACATCTGCCAACTGCTGACTGGATATAACCAATTACCAAGGACCAGTGACCGAAGGAATTTGTTCTGTTCCTGCACTGCTAAGCAGAAGTCTGAATGAGGGATCTGCATGGTAATAGCTTTAACCTGAGCAGAGCCTCTGTAGTGAGCCCAGGGGATTCTGTGCCAGCCCGTTTGCTCCTGCTAGAATGGGGCAGGACTCCTCCCACCTGGATGGCATTTGCCTTGAATGAAAACAAATGTCCAGCTAACCTAGAAACTTAAATCAAGGAATATTTGATTGGTTCTTCTGCTCTCCACTGTCCAATTATATATTAGCTTTCTTTTCCCTTTTGCAAACAGAGGGGGGAAATTAAGTTTATTGGTCCTGCTGGGTCTTTCTGTAACTGGTTAATCATGTCTGTGTCTCTTCACTGGTTGCTAGAGACTTAAAGGCCGGAGCAGAGCAACTGATGTGGAAAAAAGAAATAGTATTAAGAAAAGATTGACACACAGATCAAATTCTTAAGTATTCAGACACTCATGTATAATGAACAGGAATACATACTTCATATATCTGTGCTTATTATTCACTTGCAGGGCTTCAGCATGGCAGTGAAGCATAACTTCTTGAACAGTAGTAACTACAGCGCTAAGGATTTGATGATTTTGACAGTTTCTAAATTAAAGGGATGAAGTGATTTAAATTCATATTTAGATATGTTAAACAAAAGAAGACATTACATAACCAAGCAGTTAGAACTGTACATTCAGTGTCAGCTGAATGTGATTTGAGTTGCCTGAGATTATGCAACATAAAGGGGGGGAGGAAGGGAACTAAAATGTTAAAAAGCATTCCAGAAATCATCAGGCAGTTAACTTCCATGATGCTGTTGGGCAGCTCTAAAGTTAAATAAGTAATAACTACTGCCTTACTGATTATAGCTGAAAATAGGTAACTAGTTTTTAAACGTATGTCATGAACAAATATGTGTAATACTGTGAAAGTGTCTAATAAACTTTATGGTACTGAGTCTAGGTACAGTTACACATTCTAGGTACCATTCAGGGAAGCGAGAGAAAGGGAACCCAAAGCTTGTCATTTCCGTGTCTGGCTACCTGAAACATCACCCTCTTAATTTCAGAAAGAGGGAGACTGTTTACAGGGGGATGTAGTGACAGGGCAGGGAGAATGGCTTTAAACTGACAGCAGGTTTAGTGTTGAGGCCAGGTGCTGAGGCCCTGGCACAGGGCCTGGAGAAGCTGAGGATGCCCCATCCCTGGAAGTGTCCACTGCCAGGTTGCATGGAGCTCTGAGCAGCCTGGTCTAACGGAAAGGGTCCCTACCCATGGCATGGGGTTGGAACAAGATAATCTTTAAGATCCCTTCCACCCCAGGCCTTTCTGTGATTAATTTGCTATTAATACTGTGGGTTGCGCTAAAGGTAGAATTTGATTCTCAAAAATCTAAAAGAGTAGATATTTATTCCTTGGAAAAAAAGAGGTAATTGAGCAAATTTTAAGAGCACCTTCACTACAATATACTGTACCCTAGCTTGAAAACAATACTTGGAAAAAGTTCCTGAAAAATGCAGAAGACAAAAATGAGGCAAATAGGTTAGGTATGTGAAAATTTTGTATGATTAGAATGCCTAGGAGAACACTAGAGATATGACTGACGTAATGAGTATTTCGGGAATACAGGTAAGGTGCTAAATTGTGTAGCTTGGGGGAGTAGTTCCTAGCAAGGAATAAACTGAAGAGCCTTGGGTGTTTGAAGAAATCTCATTTACACAGTGGTGCGTGTGTATCTTGCTGCTTGCAACTGATAATTCAGAAATTAGATATTAAAAATAAGAGTGCCAAGGGCCATAGTCTATCACATGGTGAACAGCAATTAGACTGCATGGGTTATTTCACTATTTATATGGGTACACTTCAGTCATCTTCTGTTGGTGTTTGAAATCCTATTAATGGAATTTCCTGAAGCAAATGAAGGTGGCTATTTTCAAACTATACAAAGTAGGAAGGTCCATGATTTGGATTTGACCTATCCTTGCCTACTATAAGAGCACAGTATCACCACAAAAAATTGACGCTTTGTGAAACTGTTGCATAACAAATCTTCCTGTAGATCCAGCAAAACCACTTTGAGAGGTAAGTCAGTTGATGATTGAAAAACTGAAAAAAATAATTCATAATTTAGAGCTTTCAAAGAAGAATTATTCAAAGTGGGGGATGGGAAAGATATAGTGCTAGATGTGCTTGTAAGCAGATAAAAGAAGAGTTAAAGAAAAATTAAGGTTTTTGTGGCCAGCTTTAGTTGACAGCTTTGTGATTGATTCTTTTTCTTAAAGGTTGTGGTCAAAACAAAAACAGAATATGAACCTGATCGCAAGAAGGGAAAGTTCCGTACTCCTAAAATAGCTGAATTCACAATCAGCATCACTGAAGGGGTTTCAGAAAGATTTAAGGTAAGCAGTGCTATGGGAAGATGTTAATGACTCAGTTGTGTTTGCAGAAGTGCCTAAAATCAATCGCTGATTGTAGTCAGAACTGGCTATAACAGAGTGCCTGTTGTGGATATAGCTGGACACGAGAAAAATTAATTCAATGTTATAATAGTTCAGTATTTAACAATTAGCAAAATCAAATCTTGCAGCATTACTGGTTGTAATCCCTCACTGGCAGATGAATTCCGAATGTGTTTCTGTCAGTGTCTGGGTTTCAGAGTGTGGCTTGCTGGGGTGTGTGTGGGCTGCACACGGGGAGTGCTCATGGCATGGATAAAGATCCTGTTTGTGTTGAAGGACAAGAACCACCAGAAAATTTATTTTCTTTTTGGCTTCTTATTTATCACTGTAGCCAAACCATTCTCTTAAAAGCACTGTCATAGTCCATTATGTATTTTTTTATAGTTTTATATATGACTTGGCAACCCAGGGGTATATACCAGAGCTCCTTCCTATCAGTTGTCCTGGTCCAGTTTAATCTTATGGTTTGGTGATGGCTGTTACTGTCACATGGCAGTTCAGCAAGAATCTGACCCTTATCATTCCCTTCATTAGTCCCGTAGGAAACCTGAGAGCTTAACTGGTGCAAGGTTTGAATATCCTTCCCCCTTCCCACTAGAGGGTAGTTTTTCTTGTTCTGTGTAATTAAAGCAAAGCAGGAAAGTTGGCACTTCAGCTCATGCTCCCCTGTTCTTTTAACAATAAGTTTCTGCAGGGTTTTGGTGCTTTTAATTTGGCATCTTACTCAAGCATACAAAAGCATTTTTAAGCAGTAGGAAACCACACCCTTCAATGCACAAGTACAAATACCTTTGGAAAGCCTAACATTTAGTGTGAGGGGAAAATACAGTTTCAGTAAAGCTTTGGATTATCTTTCTATTGCTCAGTTCTAAACTGTCTTCATGGTAGGAGTTTTAGGGCACACTTAGAGATTTTAGAGATTTTGGTACTGTTGTGCCTGGGCAGCACTTTAAAAGCTGCCCAGGCCCAAGCTGACCTTCAGAAGTGTAGATGAGCTCTCAGTGGAATCAGAGCATGCCAAACAAACAAAGTGAAGGCTCAAGGAGGGATTAGACTATATTTGGAAAGGAACTTTGCAGAGTGTTGCTGCGACAGATGTTTTAAGTGCAATTCACCTGGTGGAGTCTTCAGCCATACAGTGAAGCATGTAGGTTCCCAGACAGCTGTGTGGGGAACCACCCCAGACAGCCAAGAAGATGTTATATTATGGGATGTGGTAAGGTTTTGCTAAGGAGGTAAGACACCTAGCTCCAGCTTTTCCTGTTCCTTGGTTTGGGGCAAGGACATGCCATTCCTCAGGGAAAATGCTACACTCTGACTCACATTCTCTCTTTATCCTCCTGGCACCGTAGTACCAGTCCTTGAGAGTAATCCCCTTCCTCTCAGGTGAGGGTAGGGTAAATGCAAATGGACAGCTCAGAACCAGGAGAGCTGATGTCTGGCTGTCTTTGTGAGTGTCCTGGTCACACTAAGGTGATTGGAAAATGCTTACTATGTTGCAGAAGAGAAAGGAGAGGCAGTTTTTAGTTTGAGTGCCCTGATAGGACTTTGGTTGTAAGCAGCTGAGCAGAGCCTCTATCTGAAGAGCTTTGCACTTACGGTTTAACAGTAGGGCCTAGGGGATTTCATTGCTGGAACATTAAATTGTAGCTAAAGGAGGGTTTTGTATATCTTAGTCACATCTAAAAGGCTTGTGCATCCTTTTGTAAATCTGGGCGGGGGGGCGGGGTTATCTGTCTTTGTTGGGAGAGCTGAGCAAATGAGACCTTGCTGAAAACAAATACATAGCTTGTTGTGCTGTTGAGTAGTCTTTTCTAATTTGTATAGCTGAACAGCTAAAAGCCGGAGGATTTTTGCATTGTATTTTTATATACCTTTGGATGGCATAGTTAAATAAAATATCCTTTAGATATTACTTTATGAGGATCGCTTTGGGATTAATCTCATACTACAGGGTTGCTAGGTTTTGCTGCTAGGTAACTACTGCATCAGAGAGAGGTTTCTGTAAGACTTTGTATCTCTTGGGAATTGCAGGGTGATTCACAATGTGGCTGTAAGTCTAGATTTCCAAAGAAGAGTATGGGAATTGATCAGTTAGGAAAATTTTGGTTCAGTTAATTGAAAACAATGTTTATGCAGAACATTCAGGTCCTAAAAATGTCCCTTAATCTCTGTATAACAATTTTAGAATTGAATTATGCTGCTTGTAACATTTTAAAGAAAACTGTCTAGTTCTCCAGTGAGGATGATTGTCGTATTCACAACTCCCAGTAGTAAATATTACATGAATAGTTGATAACATTTCATAAATATGTAGATGAAAAGTACTGATTATGTGATGTTTTCTCTGGGGTCCTTATTAATTGTGAACCATCGTGTTAACTTCTGCTGTTGATTCTGAGAGAGCAAAAAGGTATTTGTTTGAAAATTAAATATTTGCTATAATTATAAAATGCATTATTTACCTGGTGAGATACTGACTTTGGCTGGTGTTCATGAAAAAACTTTCAGATGCCATTTTAATGACTTCAGTATGGTACATCACCAATGCACAAGCTTTCCACAAGGCAAAGCCCAAGCGTTGTGCTAAAAATAAAGCAAGTCAGTCATATTTACAAATAATTCACATGTGTATTCTAGGATGTACTTTGTGAATAATAACAAAGCAGATTGCATTTTTGGGATTCAGCCGTGCAGATCATCTAAAGCTATTTTTGAGAGGCTACACCTTTTTAACAAATACAGTCACCCCAGCATGTGCATATGTCATGTAGATCATTTAGTGTTTTAGCATCTGGTGAATAATCAATTATAAAATGTATTTTTCTGCATTCAATTCACATTACCACAGTTATTATAACAGAGCTGAGAATGTTTTCAAAGAAAACTGCAAGTATAATTTTCCTCTATGAAGCCACATTCTGAATTCAAATCAGAATCTCTCAAAAGAATGTCAAGATTTCCTGATTCTGAGAACCCTGTTGTCTTATTTTTATGGCATGACCACACCAAAGATGTTATTTTTTCACTTTATTCCCATTGAGAAACACAAGTCTTGCTTTTGTTCTTTGGACAGTGTAGGCTGATGTGGGGAGTTGGTTCTTCACATCTGGAAAGCAACATTGAACAAGGCAGATTTTTCTCTCTTGTAAATTGTCCACTCTACAGAGTAACAAAGGAGCCCTGTGAACCAGGACATAGGAGGAAGTTACAGCAGAAGAAAATTGATGATCTGAGTTACCCAAGGCCAAACCTTTGCCTCCCCCATTGACAGAGCAGTGATTTTACAACCTCCAGCTGGATTTTGTAGTGGGATGTCTACTCTGGCACCCACTGATTGGGCTACAGCTGGCAGTTGTGTACAAACACACTAATTAAAAAAAAAGCTGTTGTAGCAGAGCAGGACTTTTTTTTTCTGTTTTTGAGAAAATCTCAATAAAGAACATTTAGAAATATTTTGAAAGCAAACACTGATTTTTCATAATAAATTTCAAGCCCTCAAATCAACCAAGCTGTGATATGCCTTCAGCCTTTGGTTTCTGTTCAAAGGCAGTTCAGTTCTTCTGACTTTATCCTTGACATCTCTGCATACATCTAACTGTAAAGCCAAAGCCTCAAGCTTATCTCTGTGCTCAGACCATGCAAATTGTGTACTGTCAAGTAGCAGGCAGTGTTGAAATGTCTGCATGAGGTTATGGAAGAGGAACTGAAACTTCAAGATCAGTTCTCACAGTTTTACCTGATCCCTTTAAAACTACAAAAATGTATGCAACATATATCTAACTGTTGGGGGTTTTTTCTGTCTTAAAAGAAGCATTCTTCAAACATGTTTCTGCCTCAGCACTTCTGTACCTCTTCTTAGTAATGCCAGTGATTATTATTGCTGCAAAAATAATCAGAAACAAGGAAAAGTGTTCTCTCTTTGCTGCTGTGTGATTGCTTTCTGTGTTGAGTAGCACTTTGCTCCCACTTTAAAAGTCTGTTAAGAGCAGGAGATGTCATTCCTGTACAGGTATCACTTCCATAAGTAGATTCTGTGTCTATCACTTAGTGCTGGAAGAGTGAGAGGTACTTACTGTCACTAGTAGTTCTGTTTCTCCAGTGGAACTACTCACAGGATTAAAGTTGCTCACAAGTGCTTGGCAGGCTTTAATTTTTTTTTTTTAATTACTACTTCAAATAAGAAAAATAAAGGAGGTGGTTCTTTCAGTGTAACAATTATTTTAAAATAATCGATGTAAGTAAAGTGTGACAGCTGTCACTTTTCCTTTTTTTAATGTTTGATGTTCTCTGATACGACATTGACAATCCTCCTGCTTAATTTTTGGTTGAAAGGAATTTTATATTCAGAGCTGGAAGATTTAAGTAGAGTGGATGCTTCACACAGATCCCCTACTATAAGTCAAGTGTCCTCTGCCACTGTTTCCATTAGAAATCCTTTTACTGGAACAGAATCAGTCACATGGGTGACACAGAAGATGTTTTGGATCTCTCCAGATGCATCACTTAAATAACCTTCCCTCTTCTGTAATAACATTATGTAGCCTTTTTCCTGGCCTCAATAATATCTTCTGGGTTGGTATGGGAAGGTAGTAAGGTTCTTATCTTGGTGCCACAGGGTTTCTTGAACTGCTTCCTCAGATCCCTGTCTTTAAGAAACACAATATATGGTGCTGTGTGATAGAGGATGACAGGAACATTGCCATGAACAGCTGAGTTAAGCTGCAGTTCTAGGATCTCAAGGCCAGTGCCTTGTTAACCTGTTTTTGTGTAACAGTGTGTCCCTCAGGTTTCATTAATCAATTCCCTTGCAGATTAGTCCTGTTGTCTTGTGCTGTCGCTGTTAATAAGCTCTGGTTCTGTAGCTTCTTTTCTGTTACTGTTCTGTTCTTCTTTTCTGTTCTGTTACCTCATGAATCTGCCTGCCTTTTTTGCCTTTTTTGCCACTACTCCAAATCATCTCCAGGTATGCATCCAAGACATTCATGACTCTTTGTCATTTCCATTTGAGAAGGACAGTATTTTGATTTCTGCTGCTTTTTCTGTACAATCTACCCCCAAACTATCATCCATCTTTGAGTGCAGAGTTTTGATGAGAGTGTTGCGGTGAGGAAGCTGAGTTTAATAGATGGATACCAGTCATACAGCTAAACATGACGTGTAATGTTAGAAATACTCTTCTGAAACAAGGCACCTGCTTGTCTTTTGTAGTCACTGGTCATCCTGTATATTTCCATAGCAAGAACAGGGCACTGTATCAGGCTGTTCTGTGTAATTTACATTACTCTGTAAATGAATATGAGTCAAATGTTGCATGTATAGATGTAAATGTTCCTTTTCTCTTTCACATTGCCATTTCCCACAAGGTGAACATTTCTTAATCCTTGAGTGTGTTGTTTCAGACATGTTTTTCATTTAAACTTCCAGGGACAGGCTGAGGTAATAGCAAACAAGGACATAATTTTGCAAAAGCAGTGATAAGGGGAAAGCTGATTTTTGTGTTCTCTTAACTTGCTGTTAGAGGGCATTGTGTAGTTGGAGATGCAGGATTTTAGTGGAGAGAGGTGAAATGGAGGTCATGGCCATTAGCAAGAAAGTCAGTGCAATGTTTTACGAATTTTTGTCTGTGGGATGTAGCCAGACACAGTCTGTTGTAATTACAGGCCATCTGCCTAAAATTCTCTTGTAGTTTAAATTGGATAGCAATAATCTTAATTTCTTGTCCTGAGTGGTTGTACAGAGTTGCTGTATTTCACCCCAGAGGTCTCTGCATTTTACTGGTGAGCAAAACATTAATTGGCTATAAATCATTTCCTCTGAAAGGTGCTCTGTAAGTGTATGTTTTCACTCTTCGTGTTCAGTGCTGCCAGCAAGTCTGTGCCTCACACTTTACAAACTGATCAGAAATGAAACTTGTGTTCCCAAGAGGCTGCAGTTGAAATAGATAATGCATAGATGTAGAGCAGAGATGAGATGTGACCAAGAGCCAGTGATTGAGCAGTGAAAATCATTGCATATCTTGTTAGTTCTTCTAAAAACAGGAATGCTTCTACGTGGGTTTGTGTGCTGACGGAAGAAAAAGCACGAAGAAAGGTGTGGTGCAGAACAGCACACGTGGCTTAATGAAAGAATCTCAGACAAGAGGAGGCATTAGACAAGTGGAAGTGAAGGCAGAGGAGAAATGGATGGTACCCAGGCTTTAGTGGGACAGTGGAATAAAATAAAGAGCAAAATGCATGGAGCTGAGGGGAACAAAAAGGGTAGACTTGTGCATGCCGTGAAATATGACCAGGAAAGGGTGTGAAGAGAGGCAGGCACTGTTGGTGCAATTGATGAATTTTGCTGTAGTATTCCAGCTTGATTAAAAAGGGAGTCCAAATAAACATTAGTGGAGTGAAGAAGGAGGAGACTGCAGTAGCCAGGCAGAGAGAATATGGCTTGCAGTCTTTCACACTTGATGCGAAGTAGCGTGGAATGATGGGGAAGATCTGCTAGTTCTGGTAAAGGCCTTATCACAAGCTGTTTACATGATAGTGCTGTTGTCAGATAGGGTGAGTTTCATTTGTTCAGCTAACCGCTTACAGAGTCTGGAGACAGGTTTTTTGCTGTGGATTTGCTGAGTTCAATCATTAGTCATCTCTCATTTCGATTACTCTAATGGCTTCTGGCTAGACGTTGTCCTTCTTCTGCTCTTCACTTACAATCTATTCAAAAATCTGCCACATACATAATATCTTGTCATCTTCTCTGTTTGCCTCGTTTTGCTGCCAGATCCCCTTAAAACTAACTTTAAATGTCACACTCAAGATGAAAGCAGAATCACACTTTGAATTCCTAGTTAAAAGAAATGGTTGTTTGTCCTATCTTTTAGTTACTTCAAGAAAAGTGTTTTAAAAGCCCATCACTCTTGAGCTGTGACAGTCACCTTGGAGTTCTGCAGGATGTATGTGGCAGTGAATGATCACGGTAATTCACAAGACAAGACTTCTGCTTGTGAATGTACTGTGTGGGGTCCTGTATCGCCAACTGGCTGCCACAAAAAAGGAGGTTTTTCCTCCAGAAAGAAGGGACGAAGTGCTTGTTCATGCATTGCAGCTGCTCCTGCCTGAGGGAGAGGACAAGTTGTGAGCAATGTGCTGGTAAGAAGAAGAGAATAACTTCAGTTTATAGCGAGTGTGCAAAGCTGCTGTGGAAGAAAGCAATAAAATGACAGCTTTGGGGTTGCTTGTGGTCTGAAGAGCTGTTTGTTGCCTTCTCTTTTTTCATGCTTTTATTTCTGTAAAGCTTCTGGGAGGAGAGGGCTTAGAAGGTGAGGAACAGAGGTAGGGTTGCACCGGGTTAGTGCAGGGAAAGAAGCTGACTGCCTCAGGTTCAGAAGTGAACGTGGGGATCTGACCATTGTGGACCATCAGTGGTGGATTATTATGAGAGTGAAGAAGAATTGCTATTAGAAGAAAGAAAAGGATTTTCACTTTAAAAGGGAGAAGTGGATTGGATTAACAGGTGATTGCAATCACCTTGGAAAGAAATCCATTGCTAGATTCCATCTGCGCCGTTTCCATTTGCAGCTGTCCTTAAATAGAAGTTACTCGTATCCTGAAGGATGGTAAGAGAAGGGAGCTTCTCTCCTAATAGGAAGAAGACAAGAGCTTACTTGATTAGGGATTTGCAAATGGAGTGTGATTGCAAATCATTGGAGATAATGAGAGTAAAAATTTACATGTTAATACCAAAATTAGTAACATTAGGAAATAAAGTAAGTGAGAGAGAAAAATTCTGTGCGATTTTTGAAGCAGGACCCCTGGAAGTCTTCCCATGGCTTACTGTGTTGCAATGGAAGAACTTGTCCAAGCAGTGAGAACTCACAGCTCCATACTGTCACTGAAAACAGGTCTTAGCAAATCACCCCTGAGGCCATGGCTCTGCAGCTTGCCAGACTCCAGCAATCAACACAACACTGAGCTTTTATCTTCTTTTAAAAATCTTACTTCTCAGAGCAGTTCTAAAGCTTTGAAGAGTGATCCTGCAGTGATTGTGGAAATACAATTTTTTCTTACTGTCTTAACCTTTAGTCTCAATTACAAAACAGCTTGTTAGTGTGTGTCTCAGTATGTTCCCGAGACCTCATCTATATGTCAGAATGGTTACAGCTGGGAAATAACATTACAGTTCTACTACTGGCTGCTAGTAGAAGGGACAGGAAATATGGTTAAAATACTTTGGGACTTGAGAATATTTTTCAAACCATTTTAAACTCTTAGCTCCTATCTGTGTTGGATTCAGGTATGAGCTGAGTTGATGTGTGCCACAGCAGTTCTGTCTGATGCCCAGGTTCCATGTCACAGGTGTGTGTTCCTAGAGGGAGCAGACTTTGCTAAAGGCTGTGTGGAGTCAGAAGCCTGATAAAAAACCTATTGGAAGGGCTGAGCTAGGGCCAGGAATGGGGCTGGTCCTGGTGTGTGAGTGTTAGGTTGGTTGTTACTAAACTGGGCCACAGAGAATGACCAGAAAGGAAGGTGAAAATGAACTTTTTCCCTTGGATTCATGCAGGACATACTGAGGCATGGGAGATGTAAGGAGAACATACAAGGTTGGCAAGACAGAGAGAGCTCTCCATGTTAATTTTTGTGTGTGCAAACAAGTAATAAACTTGGAGAAAGACTAATTACATATGAAATTTGTTGTCAACGTGAAGTTTTCAGAAGTTAATTAAGAATACTTTTTTTGTTTTTGTATCCAGTGACTGTTGAGAAACTGAACATGTTGCTACTATTAACCAGAAAGGTCCTTTACTCCATGTCTTATTTCAATTGTTATTATTGCATTAATATCTACATTTCTCCTGCTAAATTACTTTTTGATCTGCAGCTCTCCTTGCTTCTACTCCAGCCTTCTCTTGCTTTGCTTATTTTCTTTCTATCAAAAGTCCTTACTAAATCCTTGGAAATACAGCACTTGCTGTTTTCTGCCCATGATTAGATTTGCTGTCACAGGATGAGAAGTCCCTTAAGTTTATTATTATCCTGAAATGTCCTAATACCACTGCCACACACAGTGTTGCAACTCTGTTAGTTCAGAGGTTTATCAAAAGGGGGTGTATGATGGTTGTTTTTACCAAGAGACAAAGCTGCAATTTTTTGTTGTTTCTGCTTTTTCAAATACCAGATTATTCTTGTTTCAGTTAAATGACCCTGATATGCCTCAGTTCTCTTTTCAGGAGGTCTATATAGCTGGTTTACTCATCTTACTTTAAAATTTAGAACATATTATGCTTTGTTTTAAAAAATGAATCATATAATCTTGTTTGTTTCTGTTTATTACTGTTTCTTACGCTGTAGCACATGCCTGCTTCTTTCTAACTTGCCAAAAAGAAAATTAATCTCTTTCACTCCTACCGTCCAGTCTCCATGACCTACTAATTTGTCTATCAGTAGAAGTTTCAGAATAATAAAAACACTCATCTGGGATACTCTCCCAGGTAATAAATGCTATTTGCTCAGCTCACACCTTCCACAAAAATGGGTCTGAATTAGAGAGCTTTGTACTGTAACTGCTGGACAGAATTTTGTGCTTTCTCTTGTCAATGGGTGATGTAATTCTAAAGGTAATTCTGTCTCGTGACACACCAGATGGCTGCTGGTTTCCAGCTGCTCAGAGTTTGTACCTGAGAAAGGTTAGCTTGATACTGACACTGATTTCAGGTTTGTCTTAAGGTGTGTCTTGGAATTCTCTGCAGCCCAGGTTCAGGGGCAGAGCTGTACTGAAGGACAGGGTGAAAAGCCATGCAAGGCTGTCAGTAAAGGCTTCTCTGTGAGCACTGTCTGTGGAAGAGGTGCCCCACAACTCCTGGAGGCCAGCCCAGTGTTGAACATGGTGAATTTCCTTACGGATCTGGCAGTGAACCACTCCTGTATAGGCTCTGTGTGATGAAGTAGTACTGTTTCAACCTATACATTAAGAAGTATTGAGCGACCAAGAATGCAGACTGGTGTTAACTATCCCTAAATTCAGAGCAGGTGCAACAAACTCCACTCCTAACAAGAAAAGGCAGACATTACTTTCTCCATGCCCTGCAAATCACCTCTGGATGACACCTGTGCTAACTTACTATCACCTGACTCCTTCTTGGACAGGCACAGGGAAAACAAACATGCTCATCAGCTGACATAAAGTAGACTTGGACTTACATCATCCACATACTGAAAAAAACCAGCAGACACAAGCTACCTTGGCGTGTCCTGGCCTCATGTGCTAAACAGAAATGCAGTCAAAAAAAGCCTTGCAGTACACAGGCAATGGGTCACTGCCCAGAGAATCCTCTTGCTTCTCTGAGAAGGGCAGGGTAGAAGCACTTATGTGCTGCTTCTCTGTTCTCCCTCAATAATTAAGCAGCTGATTTTATCCTTTGCTTAATTTTACTGTAAAGTGCATTCACAGCTGACTTCTGCTGCCTGCAGTAACAAGCAGCAATAGAATAAGCAGTGCATTACTAACATAAGCATGTTCTATTTTTCTTTACAGGTAACTGTGCTGGTCCTTTTTGCCCTTGCATTCTTAACATGTGTTGTATTTCTGGTAGTCTACAAGGTTTACAAGTATGATCATACCTGTCCAGAAGGATTTGTTTTCAAGGTAAATTGCATACCCATTCTAGAAAAACTACTTAGAGTATGTAATATTCTGTGTTGTTTTAGGCATAACCTCGATTAAGGCATGCTTTATTGCATAGATCTGGTGTTTCTTTACATCGGTTAGTGTGCTTCCTGCTATGCTGTACTATTGCACAATATTAATAGTGTCGTTTTACTAACACTGTAAACATTGAACATATGGCAAAGGTCCAAACACTGGTGTCTTCAGACTTACTTCACCTGCAGTTGTCTGGACAAAGCCCTCATTTATGGGTCATAAGGTTTAATGTTGCACGTTCCTCCGAATTACTGTGTCTTAGGAAATAAGACAATGATAAAGTGTGGCGGAAAATATCTGGAGTATGTGTCAAAGAAAAAGTAGAGTGATGTTCTCATTAAGAGTAGTAGAGTCACTTCAGGGTTATTTTTGTAGGAAGAACTTCTTGTTCTAGAACAGCGACCTCTGAGCCCTACTGCCAAAAGTGATGCCAAAAAAGGGAAAACACATTTATTGTAAAAAATACTGGTTCTAACCAAAAGAGAGGCTGGGCTCACTTCATTTGTGTGAGATGGTGGTGCTGGCTCCTTTGCTATGACCTAGGCTTCAGAAAAGTAACATTGACTTCCCAGTTGTAAATTTAGTAGAGTTGAACTTGGCTGAAATGAGGTAAGAAAAGTAGCAGTGATAATGGCATTCTTCCCTTCAATTTTTTAATAATATTTAGTCACGTAATAAATCAAATGGATACCCAGCACAAACTTCAAAAGGATTTAATAAGGGATGGCTCCCTCAGCACTCCTCAACAATCCTGTTCAGGATTTTATCTGCCACTTCAAGCACATAAATATCTTACAAGAATATAGTCCAAAATTATAATTAGTGATGTTCTTGTGGATTAATTTAGGTTTGAACATTCACTTGGTCTCTGCTTCCCCTTTGTTCAAGGGCAGAAGATACTGTGGGTAGAATACTGGGCTGCAACTCAGGAGATCCAGCTTTTCTTCTGCTGCTGGCTTTTTGTGTTGTCTCAGGCACTGAAACCCCCCTGTGTTCACATCTCTTTTTTTCCCTAAGCTTTCTCTTGGCATTGAGCAGTTTGGAATATAGAGTTATGTTCTTTTCCTGCCTGTCTTGATGTGATCCTGACTTGACAGGAACAGCCAGTTACATGTTCCTGTGTGAGTCTAGCAACAGCCTCCTGCTTCTGCCTCCTTTCACACCAAGTTCTCTTCTCCTTTGAGTTGCAGCTTTCTGGCTTCTTGTTGCTTTTCTTGCCAGTGTCACAAACATTTAGGGGAAGAACACAGTCAGGCAGAACATCCCATAGCTCATGCTCTGCTTATAAGGCGCAGCACATAGGGCTGCATCATGGTTACTCTCTTGGTGATTTTCTTGGAGCTGGTGTTTTGTTTCCAGCTGCTTGATGGCACAGTGCCAGGAGACAGTATCTGTGGTGATGTAACTCTTTTAAGAAAGAGTTCCACAGGATAATGATGTTTGCAAATGACACAAGGCTTGAAAACTGCCACTCTTAGGATGACTTTGTATTTATACACATCTTTTTTTGGGAGAGTTCATGATATGATAGCACAGCTTGGCACAGATGTCCTAGGAAACATGAAGTCTGTCACCTCGTGACCAGTGTCCCTATGGACTGGCTTCATGTTCCAGGTGGACACATCATCATTCTCTGGCCTGGATGTCCCCAGGTTTTAGATGCTGATGTGATTTCCTTGTTAAGGGCAAAGGTGTGCCTGCCTCAGGAAGCCTGGTACTGCAGGAATCTCTGCATAAAGGCTGAGCTAACCACAGCTCTGAGTCAGACTCCCTCTTCTCTGCTTTGATGCTCTCATACATGGAGCAGTTCCAAAGGTTCCTGCTATACTACGCCTCCAGGGCATTAGGGTGCTTAAAAAGGTGCTCGTTTTCCTTTGTACAGCAAACTTATTTCTGTGCTTGCTTAAGCTTTCTGAGATAGCCTTAGTACTGCTGCTGTGCAGATTGCTTCTCTGGAGCGCTCATCAGAACCTGTTGGTGAGACTCACCACAAAAACCTGAGTGCACTTACAGGCTGAAGAATTTCCCCAGAGTTTCAGTATGTTCTGTACTGGGTCTGTTACCCTTTGGCTTTTGTTGCCAGAGCACCTGCATTCTGACAGACTTGTGGACAAGTACAACAAAGTCATTTCAGTGCACTGAAGATCACACCATCATCTACTAAATTGGGAATCACTGACCCAGCAAAATTAATGTGACAGAAAATACTATTTATAAATGAATATCACTGGGGTCTTCATGTCAGAGGAACAAAAGGAATCCTCTTAATTCAGCCAGACAGAGACTAGCAACCAGGGTTTTCTTTGGCATCAAAGGTCATAACCTGTAACTAATTTCCAAAATAGAAGGGTTGGGAAAAAATACTGACAAGTCACTCCTGGAGCATCCCAGCTTCTCTTTGTGGCCTTCTTCTCTCACTTGCGAACCATGGAAACAAACAAAAAGGATGGAAATAAATATTCTACATAGCTGAAAGTCTCAGGCAGGTGGTAGGGTAAGAATCAGCAGTAGCTCTCACCACTCAGTCAGTGAGTGCTGCATGGCTTGCCTTTGACTGGGAACTAAGCCAAGGGGCTGTCCTTAGGCAGTACACAAGGGGCGTTGAGTAAAAGGAGAGGTTTTCCAATCTCTTCTAGAATCATGAAATCCTGGGAGCAAAAATGCAGTCAAGAGGGAAACTGATGTGTGTTTCTTTAGGCTCGTCTGTCAGATGTTTTGCATGTTTGTGACTACAAGCCTCCCCCCCAAAAAACCCCCAGACCATTACTGAGTCATTTTTGCCTGCTACAAAGCAAATTGCTTCTGGAGGCAACACAAGATTCTGTAGGTTTTTTTCAGACTGTCAGTAATCTTGGCTTGTCTTCAGCTCTACTAATTGTATTTGCTTGAATTTCCTTGGCAGATTTCATTAGTTCAATGGATTGTGTTCCTTTTCCCACTTTAAATATTTAGAATTGTGATTTCGTCCCATGACTGAGTGAAATAATCGCTACAAATATGTCTGTGTCTATGTGCTTCTTAGTCATTTTATCACATCAGAACTAGTGAAAGCTATCCCAGCTAAAACATGCATAATACTTCCAGAAGATGACATGGTTGATGTATATGAATGTGCATATCAAATAGCTCAATCCAGGAATATGGAATAAATTTTTTATAAATCTAGGTCCCAGTCTTGCAGCTGGCAAATACATTGACTATGAGCATGGGAAAGCCTCAGCTGACTTACAGTGCTGAGTGGACACAGGTGCTGCTTAGCCAGGTTTAAATCCCATCTGCTTTGTGGTGCTACTTCAACAAAACTAGGAGGGAGACTTGCCCTGGCTGCTGCCTTGACAAAAGATGAGATACAGGGAACCAGGGTGGCTGTGGAAACACTGGGCACTCCTGTGAGTCTGACACACTTGGAGGCTTCTGTCACACCCACGGGTTGGAGGCAGTGAGGAGCTGACTGTGGGAGGGCTGTTAGTCCTGTGCCATCGGGGCATCCTTGAGCCATCACATGTGCCACTTGCTTGAACTCAGCAGGGGCAGGCAGGTTCTAAGACTACCTGTGGGCCTCTTGTTTTGGCAAGCATTTTCTTCTTTCATACCTTCTGATGATTTTTTTCATGCTAGCCTTTTTAGGAAGCAAAATTTGTATTAAGCCAAGACAGTCTGCTGGGTCTTCACCCATCTTTTGCTTTATAACTAAAAACCATTGGAAACTGTTGTTACTGGTGCTTATTTATGCCTTTTTTTTTTTGACATGGACAGAAGTCAACTCAGAATTAAATGTGGACAGTTCTAAGGTAGAATCTGGTCCTAAAACCCATGGAATTTTTGCATGTGTTTTCCTACTAAGAAGTTCCCAATATAAAATTTTGTTTGCTGAGTAGAAGAACAGTAGCAGTTCAAAGCTGCTGTGCTGTAGTATTACAGTCCTCTGGTGCTGGAAACAAAAAGACCGAATATCCTATTTCTTTTTAAAACAGCCAGAGTAGAAATGACTAAATATTTTTTTCCTCAAGCTGCAGCTACTTCTACCTTACAGGAGTCAATTCAGTTGCTCAGGTGACTGCCCTAACATGTTGAAGTATAAGGCAAGATTGCCTGGACTGGCCTGTGTGGCAAGAGGACCTACAGAGAGACCCCAAGACCTTCTGGGGCAAAACCTGGGGGTCACAGTATGTGTCTCAATAACTTTTTTCTTTGGTGCAACAAGCTGCTCTGTAGGCTCTTCTTGCACCATGACTGGAAGAGTTCCTGGATGATGATACACGTGACAAATGCACTGCACAGGAACATTGACTTTGGCTTTTAAGATGACAGCAAAATGGATTTGACTTTTATTTTACTCTCTAAATTATCTATTTCACTTTCTAGAGCTCTGAGTATCTAGCAGGTTCTGTTTAGTGCTCTTACAGTCTTGGGAAATGAAATAATGTAGTCTCACAGCTCCAGAGAGCTTCTTAAAAGCCTGCTGTTGGTTACATCTTTCTGACAATCAGGAGTGAAGTACTTTGTATGTGTGTACACACTTGCACATACGGCCACCCACAGAGTTTTCCCTATAATATGTGAACTACTGGGCTGTAAAACTGTTCATACCTTGGCACCAATATATCTGTATTAATTTCTGTTCCTCAGACTGCAAACACCAGGGTAAACTGCCTGAAGTTAATCTCACGGTAGGATATGGACAGCTGTAACTGTAAACCAAACAGTTGGAATTTGGCGGGCAGGAATAAACAGCAAAATGTGTCTGGAACTGGAGATTGCATACTTTAAAAAATAATTTTAGGCAAGCACATTTCTTTTATGTTAATTATTCTGGCTTATAAAGCCAGATTGGTTTTCCTGGCAAATGCACGAGTAGTTTAAAGATTGCAGGGAAGAACATTTTGAACACAGTAGGACAATACTGTAGTTAATTGCTGTGTGTTGCATCTTGACTTACAGAGAGTGACTGTTGGATTAAGACTGAAAGGAGAAAAAAAACCCTAACCTGCTTCATGTGTGTGTGGGGGGGCTGTAGCTGAAATCTAAGCAATGGATTTTCTTTTCAGAATAATCAGTGCATTCCAGCTGGGTTGGAAAACTACTACTCTGAACAAGACTCCAGCGCTCGAGGGAAATTTTACACAGTCATAAACCACTACAACCTGGCCAAACAAACCATCACACGCTCCGTGTCCCCGTGGATGACAGTACTGTCAGAAGAGAAACTGTCTGAACAGGAGACTGAAGCTGCTGAGAAATCAGCTTAGTATGATAAGCTAATTATTAAAACTATGTCATTTGAAGGTAACTAAGGGACTTCAAGGAACTTTTCATTAAATATAATTATGGATAATTTAGAGGTTACTCATGTTTATGGTGTAACTGCTTCCGTTTGCTGATACTGCTTTGCAAAAAAAAAAAAAAAAAAGAAAAAACTGAAAACAAAAACTTGCTGCAGAACATTCATGGGCATAACCCCAGATGCATATCAGCATTGCTATAGAGCTTTGACACCATTTTCAATGTAAAAAAAAAATTCCAATGTTAGATATGTTCTTGCAGTTTATTGGATACTGATAGATTTTGTCACTGGATTTTCAGGGCTTGGACCGTAGATAAATCATGTGTTCTGTTGTCTGAACAGATACTTAATTTATTAAGTTTTTGAATTCTTTGTCATTTTGCAAACTGAAACACCTCAGCCATAACTAGAGTGATCTCTTGTTTAGCTGAAAGCTGTAAGTAATGTTTAGTTTGGGCTCAAGCAAGAAAGATAGCACTGACATCAGGGCATAATGTAATGACTTGTACGAAGAAAGAAACTGTCAGGTCGCATTTTTCCTTACATTTCCTTTACTGTTTTTTGTAAGTGATAATGAAATTCTCTGCAACAAGGCATGCTCAGTGTTTTCTTACTGCTGTCAACAGGATTTAACTGCATTTCCACTGTGGCTTTAGCATCTTGGTAAGGATATGCACTGAAACACAAACTAGATAGGCATTATGGAAAAACACAGGCAGTTTTAGTGGTGGGTGTTGAAGATAGTGTAAAAAATTTACAGTTCAGGATGTTCTAATGAGAAATGACATCTTTTGATCATAGTAAGAGGCAGAAAGCCTATTCACAGTACATGTAGTCCACTATGTCATTTGTTGGATACAGCTGAAGAAGTAATATGTCTAAATTTTCTTATGTTTTGCATTCACATTTTTCCTTTTTATTAGAAAGAGCTTTTTGTTTATGTATGGTTTGCAGTTTGCAGTTTTTTTAAAACATGGGGCATCACAAGTGAAACAGTAGTGTATTAAACACCACAACTGGCTGTTAAAGCTCCATGTGAAAGAGAGTGAAGAGTAGAACTGTTTGTGTATGGCCTGGGAGGGGAAAAGACGTAGAAGAACATAGTTGTGTGGATGCACGTTAAAGTTCCATTGTAATTACAAACTTACGTATTCTTTGTGTGAAATCATGTTTTCATTTTTATTATAAATCTTAAATATACATTATAAAAAGACATCTTATTAATTTAACATACAAAAGTGTGTGAAGCATCTGAGAAAGCAAGTTGCCTTTTTATTCATGTAACTTGACTGGGACAAGGGAGAGTGGACATGTCAAAAGTTCCTTTTTCTTTGGTAGAGTCTGTACAAAAATTAAGGGTAAACATCAGTATAGGCTGTTTCTTAAGATCTATAGTAGAACAAATGTGGTCAGCTCTACTTCTTTTTCTTCAGCAGAAGCCTGTCATCCCAATGCAGTAAAAATAACCATTATGACTCAATGCTCTCAATTTGATAGGAAATGTGCATTACACAGTGCAGCTGTAAAAGGCTTTTTATTAAGTCATCATGGTATGTGGAATGCCTAAGAAGCAATAAATTATGTGCCAAATTTTTCTTTGCATTTAAAAATATCAAGCTTATGTTAAGATCTTTAAAACACACCATGTTTGCATTTTCTAACAGGCATCTGCTTTATTGAATATAATTAATTCACATGTAACTTTTGACATTTTCACTCTGAAGAATAAGAATGGTGCTGCCTATTGCATAAAATGTATAGAAATATACATTTCAGAAGAGAGATAGGAAAACTCACACATTTCATATCAACGTACTTGTAAAGGACATTCAGATTTTACAGGATGGAAAGGTCTGTTTCCCAAGACTGTCTTAAATAGAAATGATTCACGATACATCTCTTCCCCTTAAATTTAGGACAATAAAAACTTCAATGCATAAGTAAATACTGATAAGAAACAACTTCTTTTTCTTCTTGTACCAATAAAAATTAGTAAGCCTTACGATCTAGGAGAAATAGATCATTTATGCTTCTTGAAGTCAAAACCATTTTCCCTGTGATTTATCAGGAGGGAGTTTATTGAGTCTTATCTACACTTGGGTTTGAGACTTTTTAGTTAACAAATTGCTCTCAGTTTTAGTACTTTGAAGAGTTTGACTTTAATTGTCTATCCTTTGGCTTTGTTCCAGCATCCCAGAACATCTGTTTCATTGCACAATCTGTTTGTGTTGTATTCTCTCTTTTCACTTACAAGTAAAGCTCTTTTGTTGACTCCTTATCATTATTAACCACTTTTAGATCAAGCTGATTTCTGAGTCAAGTAGTTTCAAAGGATTAGAAGTAAAGGTCATTTATGTGCAAAGTGATCACTGTGTACTGAAGTGGTGTGATGAAATAAACGCCTGAGACAGTGTAGATGCTCTTGCACAGTAACAGTTTTCTCTTGATCTGGGAGGGGAACTGGACTTCCCACAGCACAGGTGGGTGGCTGTGACAAAACCAGTATTGTTTTTTCTTCTTTTAGCTCTGCTCCAGCTTGTAGCTTTCTTTGCAGGTCTTTCAAAGACTTTTATGTTCTCCAGAGGATAAGCGTGGTTTTATGTTTGATACAGGGATTTAAAATGAAATGTACAACAGTATATGTGCACACACTTAACTTTTTGGAAAATATTTCCATCATCGACCCCCCTCCACTAAAAAAATGTCACACCATTTACAAACAGAGCATGGAGCCAATAGTATGTTTAATTAATTATCATACCAGTCCAGGAAAAGCAAGGAGAATGAACACATCACAAGGAAGAAGAGGATCCATACCCTAAATCCAGCATTGTTTTTGATGGCCTGTGAGGGAAAAGTAATCCCTGTTACCATTATCAGTAAATAACTGTTTCAATAGTGGCAGCCCAGAATGCCTATTTGTGGCATCACCCTTCCCTCCCACAAGAGAAACAACAAAATTTGCCCTTAATTTCAGGGGAATACAGGTCAGATTGGCTGTATCTCTTTAGATTTATGACTGAAGTCACACTCAAAGTCTTAAATTTGCACATTTGGAAAAAAAAGAAAAACCACATTAAAAATCCCAATATCTCATGCAATCAAACACTAGGCATTACATCAGAAAGTACACACTTCAAAGATAGTTTTAAGTTCCAAAACTGAAATTCCTTGATTAAAACTAATTAGGCCTTCATCTTTTCAATAAAGATTTGACTTGAAACAATGAAAAAACAACAAAAACCAAACCACGAACAAACAAACAAAATCCTTGACACCTCTGGAGAAAACTCAGTCACTTATTTCAGTCTCAGAGCCACTATTTTTCTTAGCTTCTCCTCTCCAAAACTGAGACCAGCAGGGGACTTGGTTTTTTGCTCTCATTTTTTTAGATTTACATATGGATTTTTTTTTTTAATATATGATACAAACAGTAATGTGAGTAACAAAATTTTTTATTTTACCACCTTTCACTACTGTTTCTCAGGATGATTTAGGAAAAATAGTTCTACCTAAAAATGTGAAAAGTGAAGCAAAATATAGCTTCAATTAGCAAAATATAGCTTCAGTTCTTGGCATGTTTGGGGCACTCTTCAGAAAAGCAGTGGACGCCTCATCCCTGAGATACCTTTTCTGTGTGCTCTCAGGAGGGAAAATGAAGTGAGCCATTTAGTCAGTAGCCTAATCTAGGAACTCAATTTTTATTGAAATCTCAGTTCCCAAAAGAAAACATCCTTTCTTTCCAATTAGTAAAAGAGCAGAAGAGATTTGTTTACTAGGAGCATGCAAGAGGTGTTCAGGGTGGTAAAGAGTCTCTTCTGCTAATACCCAGCATTCTGTTTCAACCGTTTCAGCATTCTCTAGTAGTCTGCAATTTGTGCCCCCCGCCCCCCGCTTTTAAAAAAAAATCTTCACAGGTGCTTAAATGCAAGCCAGGTGACCTTCATGATTAAAAAAACTGCTGAGGCCAAGTAGATTTCTGCAGTCCTGTGTAGCTATTCAGATCATGCTTAGCAAGTGTGAACTATTGAGCAGCTCAGCTACCTTGAACTGTCTTCCCAAACCCCTGTCCTGACACCCAACACCCAACTGCACTGGTCACGTGGGCAAGCTCACACATGCTGTTTTTAAAGCAACACCTGGGAAAAGAAGTTAAGAGAAACGAGTTTAAAACACAACTTCAAGATATTACCTCTCTTATGTCTTCATTGCCTTCTTTTATATTCTCTGTTGCACCCACAACTAATTGATGGATATTGTCAATATCACTTTCCTGTTTAAAAAAGAAATAAAATTGAGAAATAGTAATGAATGTTACAAAAAAACCCCACTTCCAAGGACTTGGGGAACAATCAAAACTCTAAAATAAAATCTGGTATTACTAACATTTTTGTTTCATTGATGCAAAGGCAGAGAGTAATACATTTAAGTTTTAATTTCTTTATCAGTGATTTTATGAACCTGAATGGAAACCACCAAGACCAGTAGGATGTCTCCCCCTTATCTAGAGTCAAACAACCTGATTTTTCCCAGCTCTTTTGGAAGAGGTGCCAACATTTCCAGAAAGATGCTGTTAAATAACAGGACACCAGTTCTGAGGCAGAGCGATCACTCTAACACATATCTCTCATTTTCCATTCCTGGTACATACTAGTGAGTAACAACAGTAAATATCATGATTTTGAATTTGAGAAACAAAACATTGTATCACATTTGTATCAAAGATGCATTAATTTTTTGTTCACAAGTTGGCAATCAAGACCAAAATGCTCCCAGGAAAATACTCAAGTTGTATTTACTGTTGTAGTATTATACTAACCTGTTGCAGGACCTTCTCAGTGAATATCTCTTGTAATCTGGAGATTTCCACCACTTTTCCTTCAATTTGTCTTGGCAAAGAACAGAAATACTCCATTAGAAACTAGTGCAAATGTCTTGCGGTGGCAGATTGAGACCCTCCAGCCCGGTGAGTGGCTGCTCAGGCCACTGCCTTGTCAGTCTGTGAGGCAGCAGTGGGCTGGGACTAGGGCTTGGACAGTGCCTGGCTGGAAGACAACCAGCCCACAGTGAAGCCTTGGGAAAGGCACCCCCAGAAGTGCTCAGTGAGCAGCTTTCACTGCCAGGGTTTCACCCTTCTTTCATTGCATATGATAACATCCATGCTGGGCCTTAAGCAGTTGATTTTGACACACCCTTTTCATATGCTGCTGTGGTGTGTGCAGTTCACCTTGCCTAGGACTGACACCCAAAAGTCAGTTTCTAGCTCGAGCAGCTGTTTGGGTGTTCTGAACAACTGGGGAGAGTGAATGGCACCACTGCCTGTCTCTGCATGGGGTCAGCAATGGCATCTCCCTATTGCTATCTAGATATCCAGCAGACAACAGGACAGAAATGGAAAAATTAGTACTTTAGAACTTGGATAAGGGAGGATGTAAACCTTCCAAATGTAACCAGTACTACTGTTCTTTATGCAGTGGGACAGCACACTGTTCCTTTCCTGAGCACTGGTGTTTTGTCCCAGCTGCTCCCACAGCACTAGAGCAAGAGCAGGCAGGTGTCCTGCACACAGGGCTGACTGGGCATGGGACTGGCCCTCTGTCAAGTAACAGAAAATTGTACCTGACTTCATCGAAGAGATTGTTCATTTCACCAACAAGCCTCTGGTTCTCCTGTTCAAACTAGAAAAAGGGAAGGAAGGAAATGACACATGAAATTTATAGGTTTAATTTCCTAGAAGTGACTCTGAAATGACAGGTATGTGTTTGAAGAAGGGTAACAGTAAATCTCACAGAGAAAGGTTTAGTCTTCTAACACAGGCAATTTCTATCATAAAGAATGAAGAAAAAAAATTTATTTCTTGTAACATCCAGATTTCTTTTTGTACTAGAGGCTCATTGTCTACCTCATTGGTAAGAACAGCGTCCTCTCCTGGGTTAAAGGATTCCACAGAGTCTAAGAGGAAGGTTACTGGGCACTGCCACCTTCACTGTGAGGTAGAGGTCTCAGGGAAGGTGCCCAGCTCCATGAATTGAAGGGGAACAGAGAGCAACATACTGCACAGTTCCATGAAGTCCCATTGATTTCCACTCTAAAGATCCAATGGTTTTGTCAAAATATTATCAGTGCTGCAGTACATTCAAGTGTCATTGTCACTGCTGTCTGTAGTGACACCACCTACAGAGCAGAGCATTTTTGAAAATATAATCGCTAAAATCAGTGCCATTTACTTCACAGCAGCAGATGGCTGAAGGTGCTTCATCACTGCATTGCTTTATATTCATGACTATTGTGTATGTCTGGTTCTCGTGGAGTCACCTCACAACAAGGCCAAGGCACAGAGCAACGGAGTAGAGCCACGAGATTTAGCGCTGCGATCGCCAGAGTGAGGCCATGCTGCAACTGCTTTTTCTGACTTCTGTAAGGATATCTGTACAAATACTCAACATCAGAAATTCCCTATTTTGCTGCCTTAAAAAACTGAGATGGTAACTAATTGAGAAGACAAAGAAACAGTGAATTACTTTAATCCTTTACAAACAGAACAAGTCCACTTGAGAAAGTATTCTTTAAAGAGTCCCTTTGATATTTAAAACCTTCCACTGGCACAGACTGCCTTTTAAACGGCTAAATGATCTTTGCAACTTGAAATCATGGCTGATGGAGTGCTTGCACAGACAGCAGTTAAGATATGCTAAAACAGGCAATTGAACAAAGGGTTTGAGCACCGAACACATCATATACCAGTGCGTCACAAAGGGATTTACACGCTGGGAACATAAAATCAAGCTCTAGCAATCAGTTTAGCTCAGCGATTTATGGCTTATTGAAATAGCCTCTTTTATAACAGTGAAATGCTGTTACTGAAGTATGGCATAAAGTGACAAACTGCTTAATATATAGCTAAAAATCCAAGGCATGAAAGAAATAATCACCACTTCTGTAAGTTATCCCATTAGAGAAGTCATTAGATGTGCTGTTCCTGAATTTAAGACAAGACCAACCAATAAAAGAAAAAGTCAGAGGAAAGTAGATATTTTCATGACTCCAAACAATGGAGACAGATTTTTCCCACTCACTGCAATCACAAGATACCTGCTCACAATAACTGCAAAAAACATTAATATACCTGTATTCAGAGTTATAAACTGAAATTTATTGTGTAAATCATGCAGTAGCCTGCAAACATTTTGAACAATGTCAAGCTCTCTCCTGAGAGTAAAATACTGATAGGAATTGGTGTTTTAGCAACAATAGGGCTTTAATTCACTATTTTATCTACATGAAGGATCATGGAACCATGATTGAGGGTTTGCTAAGTATGATATGACACATACCCAATTTAAAACCAACACAGCAGTTTACAGACTGCAAGCCACCCTTTTCATAGAATTGTTTATGATAGAAGGTATCTTACAGATCAAGATAACAACCCAAGGCCGCCACTAAACCATCTCCCTAAGTGCCATGTCTACATGACTTCTAAATACCGCCAGGGATGGTGACTCCACTACTTCCCCACCTGTTCAAAGCTCAAAAACCTTTTCAGAGAGGAGATTTTTCCTATGATCCTAGGCCTACAGAACACAACCCGCATTTAGCTTTCAGTCAGAAGGCCCTGTCAGAGCCATCATCCCCAACTCTCGTTTCCCCTGTTTCACTGGAAGCTGACAGCAAGGGCCTAAAGACAGGAGAATGAACATACATAAAGAATTATCTTTTCAAAGAAAACAGAAAGCAGGAGTAAGCCTCTAGATTTTAGACTGGCACTCAAAACAATATGAGGGCATACACAGCAGCCTCTGAAGAACATTATCTTTTTAACAAGCCATACCATAATTATGTGCAACTTACTCATCTCTGACTGGAAGAATGATGTGCGCTGTATCTGGGAACACCTCGACTCCCTGCCAAGGAAGCTTCACAAAGTCATACTGCTGCAGCCCTTTGTCCTATAAAGCTCACTGTTCTGGTATCTGCACAGCTACTGATTGAAATGGGTTTTTCTTTATATAAACCCAAGGCAGTGTGTGCTAATGTAGAGAGGTTTTCTAAGATTTGAGCTATGTTTAAAATGATAAATTTTAGGAATATCAAAAAATCTGACAGGTTGTCAGCAATCACGCCTATGTCAGAAATTTTCTATTCAAATGTAAACAGGATTGGATCAATCCATAAAAGTGCTGATAGCAGAGAAATGCAAAAAAGTTAAAATTAATGAAATTCTGTTGTGACAGACACCTTGTAGTTATTCCTTCTAGGAAACCAACCTGATTTTGATAATAAAAAAATAAAAGAAATAAAATTAAGTATAACTTCACAGTAATAGCTAAATAGTACAACTATGTGTGTTCTAGAAACTGTCCAAGAAAAAAGGGCAAACAATTTATTCTTTCACAAGTTTCATAATGATTCTTCTGATGTTGCCTTGACTTTTATTGTTTCCTCACTAAACAAAGCAATTTGTAATTGTAATGGTTGAAAACAATTTTAATTTCAGTTGCTGAAAGATAGTTTTTATTAATTTTATCATGTCTCCATGCAAATATTTTGTAGCATTCTTAAATATTAACTGCTACCAGGAAGTCACAAGCAAAAGGTGTATCATCCCATGGCATTATTCTGCAGAGAATGATAAAAGTTAATTTAGCTGAATATGTACCTTTTTTTTTAACCACACATGAATACAGCAGAAAATACAATAAAACAGGCAATTGGACACAGGATAAACATACCATTTGTATTTCTTCAGGTGACAGCTCATCTTCACCTCTGCCATCCCCCCATAATCCAAGGTTACTTTGGGCATCAGGCAGATTCCTGTCTGTAAAAGAACCACGAACACTTGAGACACTGAATAGTAAAGTCAAAACAATTTTTCATCCATGTTTGACTGATGATGAAATTGTATCTCCTTTGTCAGTTACTGAGATCCACCCTGCATTTACAGCACAAAATTGTATCAATAACCTTTAATTTCTGAACAGGGCCGAAAGTGTTCATGTGGGTTTAATTTTGTCAACTAAAGGGAGTTGCATTAACATACTGACAGAGAAGGATGTAAAACAGCTCATAATGCACTAAGAATTTCTAGGGCACAAAATAACGGTAGCAGTTGTCTTTTAACATAAAACCACACAATTTTCAAAATGACAGTCTATATGCAAAATATTATCTTCTAGTGAGACTTGACAGAACCACCAGCTCCTCCAGAAACTAAAGACAGAATCTCAAAGATATTTTGAGCAAAGCTCACAGCCAAACTCAATTTTATCATGCTGTTTAAACTTCCTATTGCAGTGCAAATCCCACACCACACTGTGCAAGGGGTCTTCCTGCATATAACAGGAATCAGCTCCAACCCCACAAATTAACCATAACACATCAAAGCTGCTTCATTCATTTCAGTAGTATTTCCCCTTTGATTAAAGCTACTCATCTGCATAAATCTTTGTATGAGTTGTACATAAAAGATCTTGAAAGGCTATTTCTGGGCTATTCCCTTCTGGAAGATTTAATTTTAGGCTTAATTATATACTTCTGATTATAGAGGAAGAAGTTAGAATGGGAGAGAAAAGAAACTGTGCTGCAGGAATCCACTGTTTCTGAAGCTGTTCTAGCGTCAGTGTTTAAAAACCTTTTAATACTGCAGCCTTGAGAGAGCCTCTCTTCTCCCCAGTGGCTGTAACAATCTTACAAAACCCAAGAGAGATCTGTACCACCCCACAATGCATCAACCCTCAACCTGCTTTGATGCATCAGATGCAGGCTGCAAATTAAAGCACAGAAAGATTTAGTTTTTACCTTTTGATACATTTCAGGCTTCCTTTTTATTTCAATCAATCTTTTAACCATTTATGTGTATTTTAATTTGTTTTGTTACAACCTCCTAGACAATTTTTTTCAATTGCTTAAGCAGCACTGATGCATCATCATTCAGAGACTGACTTGTCTTGGGAAGCCTCTGAAAGGAGTAGTCCTATTTAAAAATATATGAAAAGAGATACAAGGAGAAGCTTTTCCCTTTTATCCTTCATGCTTATTTGTGCAAACTCTTGAACACATTAATACTGTAAAAGAATATTGTGCTTGTCTCCCTTCATAAATTTTTTCTTGGCCTTCCAGCAACCTAAACAGCATGCATAAACAATGTTACAAACAAGGAATGTGGATAAGGACTATAATAAATTAGAAAAAAAACCCCAAAAACCAAAACCCAAAAAATAGATCAGTTCTTTCTCATGACAAATAAAATATAAACCCAAGAATCTCTTTAAAGATTGTTTAGAAAGCATCCAACTATTTTTTTTCATAGGGTATTATCAGTATTTCAAATCTATTTCACAGAAACACAAAACTTACTTGTTTAGGTAATCTATGTATTTACATTCTATCAGAATTACAATAAATTATTTACTGCATTCAAACAAAATAAGATAATTAGTTTATAGAGAAAAAAAAGAAAAAGGAGAAAAAAGAAAGAAAAGAAAAAAAAAAATTAAAAAAAAAAAAAAAAAAAAAAACCAAAAAAAAACACCACCTCCTATTTTATCCCAGAGGAGCCAATTAGTTTCAGGCCCTGCCAGCACTGTTAAAATCAGCACCTGTATCCAACGTGATGGCTAATAAGCAAATATTCTTATGGTAAGAGGTAAGCAAGAAACATGTATCTCCCCAGGGTTCCTCCTGTCACTGGTATGTTTTGGGCTTTCTGCAGCTTTCACAGAGCTGACATTAATGCTTCTCTGCAATTCAGCAATCAAAAGCCAAACTACATTTCTATTTCAGAAACAAGCAGTTAATTCATGACAGGGATATAAAATAATTATCAAATCCTCTGAACCTTTTTCCATGCTGAAAGGAGACAGCTGCTAAGCTTGTGGACCAGTTCAAAAGCTACTCATTATTTACATTTATTTCCATAAACTAAACAGCAAATTTGTAATATGCAAATAAATACTGCCAGTATATAAAAGCACCCTCCAGAGAGACTATTTTCCTACCATGCGATATGTCCACTATAATTCTAATGTAAACAGGTGCTTTGCCACAAAATAAAGGTAATCACATTCTGCTTTGGTTTCTGCCAAAAAAACAGACAAAACCCAAGTGGTGCTTCAGCACATCAAGTATTCCCATTCAGCTCTTCATCATAGTGTTCAAATTAAGGACAGGACCACAAGCTGCTCTCAGAAGTATCTTTAGAGATGAGATTTAACCCAAGGGACCCAGACATGCTACTGATGGCTAATTCATAAAAACAAATCATCACCATTCTCTAAACCACCAGCATCCTGAGGATGAAAAGTGCTTATTTCAAAATGCAAACATTTCTCTGGCTTCCTAAAAATTTGAAAAGTTACTTGGAAAAAAAAATATATATAAATCAAAGGCTGTAAGATTTAAACTGAGCTTGTTTCCTAGTCATCTTGTTCATGTTGTTTTCATACTTTGACAACCACCTACCAGCAAAGTCACAAGGCTGAATCTTATAAGCAGCAGCAACCAGCACTTACCCTTATGTGAGGAATCACAGGCTGTGTGCATTTGCATACTGTTCCAGACAGATTTACTTTGATATACAAGTTTTCTCAAAGTCTAGTCAGCAACCCCTCATAAGTACTGCAGCAGCACCACTTGTGTGGCAGGATCCCTACTTTCTCATAAAAATTAAAATCTAATGAAAGCGAGAACTGGAGTAATCAAAATTAATGTGCAATAAAATAGCTGCATTTCTATTTACTGCAGTGGTTTGCTGTGTCCAAGGCAACCAAGGAACAGCATTTTCCATGGTGTGGCACAGATTTTTTGGAGCTAAAAATTGTAATGACACTATGTGGTGGGAATGCACACTTCCAGAGATTGTAGGGACATTTGGAAAGAGCACAGGGCAATGAAGATGCTACTATGCTGCTGCTTCACCAGTGGCACCAGCTCACAGCTGCAAAAGACTGATAACAAGTTAAGGTGAAACTCATCTATGTGTCTGTGTGCTGCATCACTTAAGACACTATAAAAAGGTAAGCACTAGAAATGGCACATAATCAAAACCTGTACTTCTTATGATAAATTCAGTGTCAGAGGGGAAAAAAAAAAAGGCACACTGAGAGGCCTGCAGAAGTACAAACTGGTTAGGAAGATAAGCAAAGCCATTATCAGAAAATGAAGTCATTCACACATTGTGAGGTAATTCAGTGTTAGAGACTTCATCCAGAAGTGGAGCATCCACTTCTCATGAATCCACTCTCTGTACGGCCCCGGAGTCACCTAACAGAGGAGCTTTACTCTTTTAATAAAAATCACTAAAGAAACAACAACTGTTTATCAGAATAATATGGCCAACCATTGCATTTGTTCTATCCTGATAAAGTATTATCGCAATGTAATGTAATTAGAAGGAAAAAAGTTCCTGCTGTAAATCACAGGGTACCTTCGTCTCCTTTAGACGACACAAGTAGGAGACCTCAAGCCAAGGAAAGCAACTTCAGAATCACAGGAACAAGATTTCTCTTCAGGCATGAAACTTGAAATTATCTGCATAATGGTGGTACTCCAAAAGGCACTCTGCTCCAAAGCTCTGCCAGCATACACATCCCAGGACAGGCTGAAATGGCTAAGAGAATTGAAATGGCTTCTATCCCTCAGCCTGAGAATCAGGCAACCAGGAATGAAAACCAATGCTCTCACAAGACCTGCACCATCTGAAATGACCCCAAGGTGAGAGATACTGCTTTGGACTTCTGGCTATCGCCTGCCCACTGAAAGATGAGATGCAATCCTCCCAGCAGCGCAACTCAAATGTTGTCAAGAAGAAAGCCCCAAAACTACTGGATCTGACCAGCCAATAACCTCCTCTGTGAGCATAATCCACCTTCGAGTTCCTAGTGTAGAAGTGTCCAACTCAAGGTCTCTGTGCTTAAAAACTACAGAACGTTCCCAGAGAGCTGTTGACCTACTTTCTCATTCCTTGCATTCAGACAAATTCAAACAAATTTCAGAAGATATGATATTGATAAAAATAAATGAGAAGAGTTCATAAAGAAGTTATTAAGAGGATGAAGAATTCAGCAAAGTGTATGACTTGTTTAGCTGGTGTGTCAAAAGGTTTAAGATTTTGCTTCCTCAGTCTCACAATATGCTTCACCTGATCAGCTCAAGGAAGATGAAATGAAAAACATGCCGCTCATAGCAACTGGCCCTTCTAAAGTGAAGGAAGTACTATCGACCAGACAGGCCTTGCCACAAAAAGTAAAACTACATTTTATTCTTACCTTTGCTTTCCTCAGCACAAAGTTTTTCTTCAGAATCCTCTAAAGGACTCTGTGAAGATTTTTCAGTGGAAAGAGTAGATTTGGACACATTGCTCTGCTCAGGTTCAAGTTTGGACCTAGAAGTACAAGAGCCTATGATTTACCTGATACTACACAGATGTATTTCTGTAAAATGAGAATGGATTACTAAATTCAGTATTTCAACTCTTGGAAACTTCACATTAAACTTGTTCCAGCCAAGATACAAGATGTACTTAGCAACTGTCACTGAAATATTGTTACAAAGGCAAAGAAAGCATGAATAGTATTCCTGGACAAAATGCACCACATGTTTAGAGTTGAGAATATTGAAGGCTACAGCCTAAAAATACTGACATTTTATTAAACTTCCTTTCAAAAATCCAGTGTATTTTTTTTTTAAAGCCAACATTTACATTATACTGAAAAATTTTTAGTAGCAATGTCCAAGCACTACTTCTTTTTCTTTTTTTTTTCAAATAATAATGATAGCTTTACTTTATATTTTTAATTCTCATATAGGAAATACAATAGAATTAGCTTTCTTATACTACTTCTGAATCCCTATTAGGTAATTTTAATACAAAGGCAGTGCAAAACACGAGAAACTTATTCACTGATTATATATTAAGTACTTGTCAAGTATGTATCAGTGTGGCATCAAAAAATGTTGAAAATTAGGGATAACATTTTTTTCTGGTAAATTTCTGTGGTTTAATGCTGTCTACAATGAATTCTGTAACTGCTACCCAGCAAGCAGTTAAATGTTTCGCAATGCTGTTGGAGAAGGCAAAGAACCAAAAAACCAAAAACCAGTGGGTGGAAACACCTGCTGTGCCAGGTGATTACCTACCTACCCTTTATCATTTCCTACCCTCTCAAATATAACCAACCGTCAATCTCATTATGATTTGCAATCCCCCCTGTGACTAACAGGACGTGTTGCTTTTTGTGTTCCTTCTTTGCATTGTGTCCAAATTCTAAACCATTATTTAAAAATTCTGTGAAAAACAGAATATAATGCAATTGTCATCATGAGTGATCACTATTTAACAAGAAAAAACAGTTGCAGGGAATTTTTTAGTTATAAAACCTCTGCAAGTACTGGGCTTTTGGTAATTTTACAGAGAAGAATTCTACTCTCATTTCCTCCCTTTCAAATTTGCCCAATAATAATAATAATAATTAAAAAACCACAAAACTTACCTACATATCTGTGCAGTTCAAATAATAGTTTTAATACTAATAAAACACCAATTCCCCAGGTAACAAAAATATCAGCTTGATTTGAATAATTGCATACATAATTCACAAAATCTTCTAATGGCAAAAGAAGTTTAAAATTAAAATTAAATACAATCTTGAATACCAATAAACATTAAAACAGAAAATCACAACCAACTACCTTTACAGAAAAAAATGCTCCGGTTTCTATTTCTCAGCTTTTCTTTCTGCAAAACAAGTCCTAACCAGCAGATCTTTTTAATCAAAAAATGTGAGTGAATACATAAAGGCAACCTCTGTAAGTAAATTATAACACTCAGGCAATTTGTTGAAGAGCTTAGGATAGTTATCAATATAAAAGGAAACATGATGAAATATATTTCTATGGCAAACTTTTCAGTATTGTCTGATATGCCTGTATTTGAAATCGACTAAACTGCAGGAAAGAAGAGCTGCACTAGGATTAATTTATTTCTAAAGAAACATATTCCTTTATTGTTTGTTGTCCTTACTGTGCACAGTGTAGGAATACAGGAAACTTTCAGTTTAAAATGAACAAAGTGTCTGGGATGCACTGTTTAAGGGACGCCTAGTTCTTTTAAGAGAGGGTACACGTTCTTATCACATAAAGCATCTGCTGAAATCCTCAGGGAAATTACAAATCAATGATACTGTTTTTCTTTAAGTCATAATAAAGATTGGATTATGCCCTGATGTTTATTTGAATTGAATTTTAATTTAAATAACAATTTAGCCATTATTTCACATCTGCAAGGCATACAGACTCCACCTGGTCAACATCTGTTTTCTGCTTCTTGCATCCATAAAGAGAGGGACCCTCCAATAGAAAGAACTGGAGTACCTTCTGAGTTAATTCTTAATTCTTAATGTACTCTAACTTCTGAAATAATGCATCAAATTGAGGTTTTTTCTCTGTTTGTTCATCTGAGAAAGAAATCCTGAACCTGGGATTTCACATGGAAACAGTAACGTAAGAGTACAACTAACAGAAGAGCTTGTATTCATTACCTGCTGCAACAACTGCAGGAATGATCTTTCTTTGAAGCTCTTTCACATGAAGAATACTGATACGATTCCATATTTTTACACATTAAAAATATCATACAGTTTGTTTCTGTATGTTTTTTTTTTCTTTTCTGAAAACTTACAGGCACTACAAAACCACCAACGCCTTACTTTGCTCTCATTACTTCTTACCAAATTTCAGAAATGGTTTGATGTATTTTGTTTTCTTGGTTTTGGTCTGATCCTCCACATGTACTACAGTTTATGTCTCATGAGGATATATTTGAGTGAATCTAATTGTGTTTAATCAGGATGAATCATTCTGAATAAAATAATCTTACGAATTCTGAAAACACCTCTCTGGGTTCAGTGCAACTGTAGCTGATCAACCCAAACACCAAACTGATAAACCAGCATCAAGTCTTGGAAAAACACTCAGGAATTTATTTATGTGCATGTTCTAGAACTATATTTTTTTACATTAAAATATAGATAATGGACCTTGAAGTTATTATTCAAATAATGCAGAGTGAGAAGACAATAGGTATTAAATAAATTGCAAACCTGCTCACTTTTTATCATTCTTGCAATTGGGAGTATGCAGAAAAAGAAAGTGAAGAAGTACTGGGTTTAAAATTTGACTGAAAAAAAATCTCCCCAGATGAAAAAGGCAGCAAGTACATCACCTTTAATGTCTCCTAGACATTTTCGGCTCTACATTAGCAGCCTTCAACAAGTGCCACTATAGGAAGTGGAAGCTCTTGTTTCAGTTCAGAAGTTACATTCTAGTTTTTTATTCTCATTACGTTTCTGCTTGCCTTGAACACCTGCCATCTCAAATAGTATTTAAACACAGTCACTTGTTCCGTAGAAAGATAGGATCTTTAAAAAAAAACCAAAAAAAAATTTGGTGAATTTGTAGAAGTCAAATAGGTTTATTAACCCATATTTTACTGATTTGGTGCTTTTGTCCTTTACCTAAATGAGAACTACAACAGTATAATGGCACTCTGCCACTTTCAGACTTGACTTCACGTGCCTGAAGTGTAAGATGAAATGCACCTGTTCTGCAATAGCAGAAGCTGCTCCAAGCTTAAACAATCTCCTTAGAATCTAAACATGAACAATAGTTTTGTTGAATGCCCTACAAGTGAAAGACAGTTAAACTTTTTGACACTACTCACAGTCTTTTCTTGTCTATCACTCGCTTAACTCGGATGGCTCTTTGTTCAGAATACAGCTTGCACACTCCTGTTAAAGACAGCAGTAAACAAAATTTCAGGTAAAAAGAGCAGGATTCCCATCCTGGAAAATACAATCATCCATTTGTAACTATTCAGTAAATACTAAGTACTTTTTAAGTAATCTTCAATGAAGTCCAAGACTGCTGTTCTGTGCTCCTTCACCTGAGCAGACTGGACGCCCTTGTGCGCTGAAACACAAAAGAAAATTATAAAAGATCTTTTAAATTTTTACTGAATTCCACAACAGTTTGCACTTTCAGTTGACATGCAAGTTATATTCAAAAGCCTAGTTACATTTTATGTATGTTATATATTAGTATTTCTTTTAAACATAGCTAAAATCTCTAAACCAGCAAGTCATTACAATGAACTAAAAACTGAAAAAAGTGTCCTATAACATTTTTATATATGCCACAGAGTTCTGTTCTGTTATTAAACTCTAAACAGGAATAGGTGGTATCTAGCTAAGAACAGCAAAACAGATCTAAGGATCGAACTTGCTTAAATTACTGAACTTGTTCAAATTCTCCGGTGTACAGACTGTGTGGAAATTTTGGGATTTATTGTGTAAAACATCCTTTTAATTCAGATATAAACAGAAATAGATACAGAAATAAAACAGATATAGATATTTTTCATTTTTATACTATGCAGTTCCCATGCATGACTGACATTCAGTGATTCTGAATAATGCTACAACTATGTTTAGATGTCATTTTAAAGCTGATGAAAATATTCCGTGTATCAATAAAATACAGAGATGCAGCAAATCAACTTGAAAATGGCAACGCAGAAATTCTCTCTCTATGAGTTTTACAAGACAGTGTGGTAAAGGTATGATCCCATATTCAAGTTGTCAAAACCACTTTTATTTTACCAGGACTCTGTTAAAGTTACTTAATTATCTCAAACTTGGAAGTATTATACCATAATACCTTACAGATAGACAAGCTAATAAAAGACAACCATCACATTTTTAGAGAGCTTCGGTTTAGGCCTCTGTGCCACAGTGCTGAATTACTATTCAAGTAGCAAATTTAAGACTCTTTTTTACACTTGTTAAATGGTGTATTTGAACACGAACAAAGCTCTATGTTCTTTCCACTATCATTAAAGAAAATGGAATTCCAGTACTAATCAGCCAATGGGATTACACCAATGCAAACAAAAAGGCAACGAGAGTTCCCCAATCTTCTTCCTTAAGCTTTTAAGATTCACCATTATTCAGCAATATTTAGCATTGCCTTAGCCTTTATCAAGAACTAAAAAAAACCCATGTAAGAGCTGCTTAGTTTACCTTCTGTTCTGAGCTGATGAATGGCATCAGCACATGTTCTCATAAACACCTGGGCATCTTGATCTATCTGGTCACGCTCTGTGTCCGTCATCCTCACATATTCAGACATAATATGGCTGAGAAACAAGACAAACTTGTCACATAAAAAATCCCCAACATAAAATCCACAAGTACACCTTAGACCTTCTACTGACTCACCATCTTTGCAAGATCTTTTCTGCAACACTGATTTTCACAGAAAAAGTAATAAAAAGTACAGTAACCACTGATAAAAATGCCACTCCTATAAAGTTGGGAGGCTTTTTTTTTTTTTTTTAGAACACTTTCACTAGTAAAGTATGTAGAAAAAGCAGTATCTCCTATCATCTTGTACATATCCAAACACAGAGTAGATAAGGAGAAAATACAGCTGGAAAATATATCATTGCCCTGAGTACTTATTCCAATAAAGTGTCCTAAAACCACAAAACCAATTAAGATAAAGGAATAGCTCAAATACTGAAAGAAGTACAAAAAAAAGGAACTTATTGTACTTAAATATGTTTTCATTATTCTAAATACAGTGCTTCATTTTTAAAGTAGCTGTACAATGAAATTGTGAATTCAAACTAGAGGAAGAATACTGGAAAATAATGCACAATTTTAGTATCAAGTTGATTGCAATATTTATTAACCTCTTCCCATTGTTTATTTCTATTTTAGATTATACATTATGCATTTTGTATATTCCAATGCTATTATATCTTTAATTAATCAAAATGGAGGCCTGTACTTAAAAATTAACTCACTGTAGGTAAGCAGCAGAAAAGCATACTATATAAAGGTATTTAATAGCGTTTCCACAACTATGGGTGACAGCATGATAAAATTCTGCTACAGCAAGAAAAAGTTCATCTTGAGTTTCCTGATGATGCATTGATCACAACTTATTATATCTGCTTTTTAAAAAAGGAAAGAACCTTAACCCATACCCGCATTTGAAATTATTACTTTTATACGTGAAAATTTCCTCATGTGTAATGCAACTACATTAATGCAGTAATACAAGCAAAAAGAGAGGCTCTTCAATATTGAGGCTCTTCAATATTTAACCCGATATCCTTAGAGACCTCTCACTCACTTCACTGCAATAATGCCAAAGCTCCCGTGTGGCTGCTGCAACCGCAGCCGCAGGAATGCCCACAACCAGTTCCCACAGCCCCATCTCATCAATCCATCCTACACAAACCCAGCAGCTCCTCCCTGCGTCACCAATGTACTGCAATGGTCCAGATCTCCTCCACGAAGCTTTAAGTATACTCTAAAATCTTCAAGTATTATACCAAAATCTCTTCATTCCCACCCCATATTACTGGTTTTACATAAAAAAACAGCATATGGTTCATCTGATTTGGAAATTAGTTTCTGCTCATTGGTCAGCTAGCACAGAAGCACAGATTAGCAAGCAAACAGTAAGACAAACTAATTAGAAGTAATATTCTATATTTTACGTGTTTTGTTTCCAAAACTGCCATATATTTAACATCTAAATGTCAGGGCTTTTTTCTCCCTCTGGTTAAAACTATTCTAAATGTCATAAAATTATACTTTATTCCTTAGAGAAAACCAGCCATATGTAGTATTTCCATTTATCTTTTAGTAGCTGCATTGCTCTCCTTTGTTCAGGACAGATGGGTTTCGTAAATCTGTGGCAAAATCCCTATCACAGCCATAATCAGTATTTTTCTAAACTGTATCTCTAGATCACACTTTCTGAGAAAGCAGCTTCTGAATGATGAAAGATTTGAAATTGCCTGATTTTAGAAATAGCTGATTAAGAGAGGATTTCCCCAACCTGGCTGAGATGACACATTGACAGTTACAAATACAACATAAAATAACTCAAAATTGTTGAATATATTGGGGCAGACCTCTCCCCTAGACCCTCTGCACAGCCTGTACAGGTATTTTTCTTGCTAGTCTGTCAGATAAGCAAGTTCTAAGCAAACGTAGAGCCTGGAAATTCATTCCTACATCCATCTCCATATAGGCTTAAGACAGAAGGGGACCATTAAGACCATCTGGTATGGCCTAATTCATATCATTCAGTGAGCTCAGCCTAGAGAGTTACTTGAGCATTTTGGGGCACACAGATTTAGGTGGAAAATAAGGATGGAGCAACAGCTGCATGACAGCTCCTTGACTAAAAACTCCACTCTTCTATTTCAGATTACAATAATAAATTTTGGCTGGCCTGCTATTGAACAGGATATAAAGTTCTTGTGTTTATGTCTAGCTTCTTGTACCCTTCCCAGCTTTGTAGTATTTGCAGAGCTCGACACTTTCCATGCACTTTTTAACAGAAGAGGATAAAATAAAGACTATAAAATGCAAACTAGAATTTTCTTTTAAATTGGACTTAGAAATAAATAGGAAAAAAACTTGCCTCAGGCACACTTCATTTTTTACCAACAGTTTAACTAGTGGTAGTGTAGTGATACACTGAGGATAATTGCAACAGCTTTTTAGCATTGGGAACCAACTTGTTAAGTTATGTTTCTTAGTTGCTTATAGAAAAACAGGGTTGCTCAAATTCTTAAATAGGAGTTTCACAGCTTCAAAGCTAGTAAAACACAGCTTAATCCAGCAAACAAGAAACAGAATACTCTTTTTTTTGTAACTGCTTACAGCTTACACAGTCATGTCTTTTGAACATGAGCTGGCCAAGCCACTCAGAGGGAAGGATCCCTGAAACCCAACCTCCTTGGGAAGGCAAGAACGGAGTCACACAATCACATCCCATTATGCCAGAACACATATGGCATCCACTAGTACTAACAGGGTACTGAAGTCCCCACTGCGCTCCCCAGTAAATCTGCACATGGAGATTATACTGAAAATCCATTTAATCACCATTCTCTACCGGAAGAGGAATCATTCATTAAAATAAAACAGGCCAAAGAAAACCAAAACCACGTAAAAACATCAAACAAAAAACCAACACAACAGGAAAAAAAATCCAGCTGTGTCTTGTATGTCAGAGATACAAATGCATGCTCAGAAGGCAGTATCAAAGCAGTGGACTGTTCCATCACTAAATCAAGAAGGGCCAAGCTAATCAGGTTTTTCAGAAGCAATCAGAATAATTAGCTAAGATATTCACAGATAAAGAATGGAGAAAGGAGGAAAAGAAATCCCTCTGGATTTTCATCCTTGCTAATATGAGAAAATTTCTTAAGAAACTTGGGCTAGAAGGCAACTTGGTTTATTTGTTATTTTTATCAATGGGTGAAGAGTACAATGAAGACAGTGACCAGCACATAGGCAGATTTCATCAGTCTAGAAAAATGAGTAGGTCAAATTGCAGAGAAAATGCAAACCTAAAAAGGAACAGAAAATATTCCATATAAACTAGTAGTTTTCATATAGAAATGACATTGTGATAATTTGCAATTCTGCCCCTGATGAAAAGGAAGAGTAGGCAATACAGTGAGAGATCAACTGAGCTTTGTTGAGCTCAAACAAAGATCAGAACACAAAGTGCAAATTAGTTCTGATTTCTACTGATGTGTCTAAAGGAACACAGCATGCAGGGACACACTCAGAAAAGGATCAAGTGCAGGATGATCTGTGAAGGGATGACAGTGATAACAAGAGATTGCTCTGCAAACATTACTGTAAGAAACACTTAAGAATGTGGTCTTGGCTTGTTACTCAACAGAGAAGTAAAATTATATGCAGAGTATGAATTAATTCTAGATGTTTATTGCTTTGGTTAGGGTTTTTTTGCACTAACTTTCATCATTAATGGCACTTGAAAGCTGCAGTTACTATTCCTTTTAGCTTACTGCTTCTAAATCATCTGGGCTAAATTTAATGCCGCTGTCATTTTAAAGACACTGCAATTCTTTGTTCATATTATCCTCAGCAATGTCAAGTGTCAGATAATGCATTAGTGAACAGGCTGCTGAGTGAACAGTGTATGGGAGAGAGCTACATGAACCAGGTCATAGCTTACAAGTGAACCTGAAGGTGCAGTGGCTCCTGGGACAACGCTGAAGGTAAACTTGGTGAAGTGCATATCCCTCCTATCTTTGTGACAAAGCTGTGCTCTTGAACAGAACTAACCAACTTCCAAAAAAGCCCAGGGCGTATGCACGTTCATACAGTGTGCAGAGACAGGTGACCAAGCCCTGGAATAAAATGGGAAATGCATCAAATGACAAGATGTATCCTCACTGCCAAGAATTAAGACAGAATAAACAAATCACAGATTGATAAAAAGACAAAGGTTGGCAACTATCTTTGAAAATAGGGTTAAAGGGCCAAAAAAAGCACAGAAGACTTGTAGATCACCCAGTCTAGAAAAGTACAGAAATAAATAAGTAATATTTAAGCACTTAGGAAAGAACAGAAAGATTACCAGTACCCAAGATGTACCAGTAGTACATCATAGGCAGCGTAATTTACTGCTGGGATGCAGTAACAGGTCTTATGGATGGATGAAAAGCAATCACTGCTATATTTTGGTATGGGTCTTGTTATCATCTCACATAACATTCTCACAAGCTCCCAGAGAATAAATGAGTTAGAAGAAATGAGCACCATATGAATGTGAAACTGCAAAGTTGAACTCGGGGGTAATTATACACCAAACTAGAAGGAAACACTGAGTTATGTTTCACAGTTATGTTTTGTCCCAAATCTGATGCTATTTAATACTTTCATTATTAACTCAGTAGAATGGAGTGTATACTTACTAAACATTCAGAGGCATAAAGTTAAGCAAATTAAAACTGTATCAAGAGAACAAGACTTCAATTCAAAACAATATTGACTGGAGAAATGGCACAAAGAATTTGAAAAAGGAATAGTCAGAAGCTCTTTGCTGCAGCAAGCAAGAACAATTACCTGAATCCACAGAGAATGGGGAACAACTGATTAGGAAACGGTTCTTCAGAAAGTCATCTGGGATCATACTGGATCATAAACCAAACATAACAACAACAACATGTTGCTGCATAAAAAGTCATCATTACAGTAGGATACATTATTCTAGTAACATGGATAGGGAAAAAGGAAAAAGCAGAATGAGAATATGAAATCTTCACTGAAAGAAATATTTTAAAAGCAAGCAAAACACTAGTCATTGTCTTTTTGGATGTTTCAGCCATGGTCCTTCCAGCTTAACATTTCTATTATCCTATTTTGCTGGCAAAGCACAAGGAAGCAAAGCCAATGCTACATTAGCTTTTGGAATTAGTAATTCTGCTGGTACATAAAGTATCTTCTGCTTACTAATCCAATAAAGAAGAAAAATTTGATTTTCCTCCAATGGTGTATTACAAAGAGAGAGAAGCAATAAGCAGAAAGAAATCAGCTGTAAAATAGTAAAGGTTTGCCCAGCTTACCACCTGCAGATACTGCCTTGCAAATCCATACAGAAATGCTCCCTGTGCACTAAGTGCACGTACGAGTATATATAACCTTAGCTGCAAATACAGCAGTCACATTCTTCCCTTTGGGCATCTAGTATATTTTAAATTGTTTGATTTCTTATTTAACTAACTTTTATGCACTTTCATTTACTGCTTTTTTCCACCCAAATGCTGTCTGACATAAATCCAAGCTAAAAGGTCTTCGATTCAAATGACAAAACATTCTGCAACTACTTTTTTTTTTTTAATTCTGAGTGGAAGTCTCAGCTACTAGAATAGGCAATACAGACCAACCCGAACTAGCATTTTCAGTTCTGTAAAATATTTCTGAGATATTCCAGAGTGCTACTATAAAAAATTATTATTTCTGAAATGTGATATATGAATTCAGTGTAATTAAAAAAAAAAAAACAACAAACAACAAAACCTGCTTGAAAATAACTCCCTGGAGAACAAAAAAATATATTTCTCCAGGAAGAAGTTTTTACGGATCATCTACATATTTTACTACCTCAATACAACAAAGCAGGCCTTGCTTCTGGGTAAAAATGTGACTAAGTCAAGAAAATAATGCAGCCTGGCATTGTACAGGAGTGAGTAAAATACTATTTTTAGAGTCCTTTAATGGCTACTTCTTTTATCATTAAATACAAAGAAACACTCTCCACAAAATCCTGTGTAAGCATTCAATGATTTTCTATTAAGTGGCAAATGATGCAACTGATTTATTGCCTTGAGACAGATATAAATAAATGCTAGGGCAGGAGCATAATTACTGGGCACTAACATTATTTTTAAGATGGAAAGATAATTTGTTAATATTTTTTTTCAAGGTATATTATTTGCAGTTAACAACAGATGTTCAAACACTTAACTGCACAGAAGGACCACAGAAGCCTGTAATGAAGATACATCAAAAGCCACCCATGTAGCCTTTCTGGTGGAATAAGTGACATTTCTATTCCAAAGTCATCTACACTACACTGATCAACTACATAAGTATCTCTGCAGTTGCAAAACACAATTAATTAGATGTCTAATAATCCCAGATAGAAAGCTCTTCTCTCAAGTATTTTTAAGGATGAGGTGTTCCGTGATAAAAATATAGAATTCTCACAATTCCTTTCCAATTAAACATTCTCATTATAACAGCAACACTGACTGGTCTTTAAACTGCCTAAACCTTGAAGGATCCTTCAGAGAAACTGAAGGCTGTGAAGGAATCCCAAGAGGATCATCTCCAATTTTCAGGTGTTAAGGCACTATAGCTAGTTCCCTGAAGTACATTAATATAAACATATGAATTGTCTTGGTGGTTCAGTGATCAAAAGCGTGAAGGAGCTGATGATGAAAAGCAAAGGCACAAGTTGTTCACAGAGACATCAGACAAGTTACCAAAGACTGAAGACAGGATATCTCCTAGCACAGTGTAAAAAGCAGTGTAGGACAGCATTATAGAGGGAGAATACAGAAGGTATAGCAGTCAATATACTAAAAATGGGACCTCATCTGAAATCCTCATCTGACAGGAGTTACTGCTTAAAAAGAAAAAATGAAAAAGTACCCACATTTTGTAAACAACTTCAGGACTCAAAAGTCCCTGTCTTCTTTCCAGGAAGAGTGATCAACTTGTGTGCACTGGTTCTGCTCGGGACAGAATTCATTTTCTTCCCAGCAGCAAGTATGGGGCTTGTGTTCTGAATTTGTGTTAGAATCAGTGCTGATAACTCAGCACTGATAAGGGATGTTTTTGTTATTGCTGGGCAGTGCTTACACAGAGCCAAGGCCTTTCCTGCTCTGCATCCCACCCTGCCAGTGAGGAGGCTGTGGCTGCACAAGGAACTGGGAGGGGACACATCCAGGAGAGCTGACCCCAACTGACCTCAGGGATATTCCAGATCACTTGGCTTCATGCTCAGCACATACAGATGGGGGAAAAAAAGAGGAAGGGGCAGGGGGGGACGTTTGGAGTGATAGCATTTGTCTTCTCAAGTCACTGTTATGTGTGATAGAACTCTGCTTTCCTAGGGATGACCGAACATCTGCCCGCCCATGGTGAATAAATTCCTTGTTTTGCTTGGGCATGTGGCTTTTTCTTTCCCAATTAAACTCCCTTTATCTCAACCCAAGAGTTTTCTCACTTTCACTCTTCTGATTCTCTCCCACACCCCACCATGGGGGCAGTAAGCAAGTGACTCTGTAGGCCTGAGCTGACAACTGGGGTTAAAATCATGCAAAAATTCCTGATCACAGAAGGCAAAAGCCTACATATAAGAGAAAGGAAATAAATCCTAATAAACAAGAGAGGATAAAGGCGCAGTGGCCTGCAAGCCAACAAGCTTAGATCACTACATCAAGAATTTCCTGTGTTTTGCCACTTAGATATTTTGTAGGTAATAGCCTAATCAAGAAGAAAGAAGGTGAATAAGCAATTACTAAGTCACTTTAGGTAATTCAGTTAAGTAGTTAAAGTTTGATAAAATAGGTCAGGGCCTTGGTTTCAAATAAACACTCTTCCAACTGACTTTCTCACTGCTAAAAATTTTCCTCTAAAAACGAGTTAAAGACATACCCTCTTTACCAGGGTATTTCATGTATGCCAAAAATAAAAACTCCATTATTAAAGAATTCACAGTCTTCAAAGGTAAGGTCAAAGAAGCAATCAAGAACCTGGTTATAACACATTATGAAGAAGTTTTAAAAGGCACACAATAATATGACTTGGTAACTCAAAAGCTTAATTTCACCAACACATTGTGCTGTATTGGGAAAACAAACAGCAGGACTGACAAAATACAGAGTATTAATTTTGTTCATGTAACCTGACATTTCCTACATAAATTTCAGCACAGCTTTTTAGTATTAAATTATTCATAAACTGTCCCCATTACTTTAATACTGAAGAGCTGTTAAAACTGCTGTCTTGAGTGAGTGAGGCATTTGCTAAGACTGCAAGACTGACAGCACAGATGATATGATGATCTTTGCATCCATGAAGTAGAAGAGCACAAGTAATCATTTGACATTTTTAGGTCAAATTAAACATAAACCATTTTTGACCATTAAGAACAGAATCAACTGCAATCACAAATGAGATCTGCAGGATTATTTTATAGTTTAATAAAGGAAATGGCACTTCTTTCCTCTCCTTAATGAAGACTTGAGTGGGGGTAGAGGAAGGTGAAAAGCACTGAGAATTACCATGGTAACTTGTTGCAGCTTGTTTACAAAAAGAACATTAAAAACTTCTGGAAATCAAAATAACCTGGACACATTTTTATTCTAATCACTTCTATTTTATGCACACTACTGTTACTGAAGTACAAACACTACCCAAAATTTAATCGCTACTGACTGCTCTTACTGGAATTATTTGCAATTTCTCAACCTCTGCATGCACGTGAAGTTTTCATACAGTCCACTCAGTTTTGTCAGTAATAAATTGCTGGCTCCACCTAGTGTTGTTCATGCCCTATTCCAACAGGCATTGAAAAGCAGAGCCAGTATAACATGGAGCTGTGCACTGCTTCTGCTTGCTCCTTGGAAAAGCATCCCTCACCCACCTCACACACAGCACTTTCACCAGCACTGACTGAACAGCTCCCACGGCCTCTCACGTAGAAAAGAAGCCATCTTCTGTTTTTGTTTTGTTCTCAAAAGAACAAAATACTGCTTTTTAATTCTTGTGGAGACAAAAAGAGGGTGCCAGAAGTCTTCTGATAACTTACTCAGAACACACTTTGATTCCACTGATGAGGCAGTATTGCTGTTACTGTGACAGAACCTTTCAGCATTAGAGTTGTTTCTCAGAAAAACTGTTTCTCCAATATGGACTGAGCCTAAGGAACAGCAGATGGCTCATCTATTATTGTCTTTTCCTAGGGAAAGGATATCTGTCTGGATAGCACTTCTATTTGGTATCTACGAAGCTTTTAACCCCAAATGATTTCAGGCTGCATTTTATCTACCTTGATTGAATCAACAGCTCAGCTTTAGTCAGGCCTGTGTAAGAACCGGAACGCACACAGGGCTGATTCACCCTGTTTGCACGTAACAAAGTTTCACTACAAAGCAAATTTTACATCTCTCAAATGCCACAATGATTTCACCAAAATACAAGCTGCACTAACGCTTAGATATTATGATAACTTGATTTAGTATCTGCAGACCAGAGGATACTATTTTTTTCTTACAAACATCAACTCATAAATATCTATTTTAATCTTCTAAAAATCCTGCTACTAAAGTTACCAACAAGTAAACAGATACAGAAGTTTTGAATGCTTCCCAGTGGCTGAAGAGAATCAAAACTTTCTTCACACAATAGTAACTACCAGAGCTGAAGCCTACCGTTTTTGTCCTAGGAAAACAAATCTCGTGCTGCTGTCCCCTGACACCATCTCCTCACTTGGTGCCCTTCATCTGGAATTCACAATCCAGAGCTGGAAGAGTTTGCATGATTGTCCTCCAGGACCTGCTGATGCTACTGACTCTATACTTTGGCATGACAGGTAGGTTTAGCATCACAGAGTAAAAGGGAAAGCCTGGATTACCCTGCTGTCCCAGGAACCCCTTCAGAAACTTACTCTGCAGGTCCTTAAAAGGTGTGGGACCTTGACTGCCAGGCTGTTTTCTTTCAGAACTCCTAAGAGGCAGAAATCATCTTCAAATTCTGAGTCTCATTTTATTCAGGTGCCCTGTTTTCTTGTGACAGCACTATTCTTCCATCTTACAGTGGTTTACAGTAAGCTAATAAATAACAATCTCTGTTTTGGTTTTAATAATTATGCCTATAGGTTTTAAAGCTGTTCACTTTATAAGCATTGAGATAAATAAATAAACAATAGGTAAACCCATTTAAACACAGCGCACACTTACCTGTAAGCATTAATATAATCTTTTCTGTGTTGTAGAAGAAAATCTTTCAGCTTTCCAATATGAGAAATCTAAATGAATAGAAATCGTAATTAAATTTCAGATAACTGATGCTTTTATGGTCGAAGTTCAGTATTCCACACTTCACACATGAATTAATATATTTCTTGTTCTATAATTAATTAGAATAATAACATTTACTCTTTTATACTCGTATTTTTTACATTTTCCAAGCAGTCAATACATAAAAATAATCTAAAAAAGGTCTGTTGTACGAAGGTCCAGCTTGGAGAACAGTAGTAAAAACACAGCTTGTTCCCAACAAGCATAAACTAAACAGTAAATATAACTACAGTATTCAACATTAAAAAATACTAAAAGTGGTAACATAAAACATTATCTAAATGAATTTAATGACTCCAGAGTTTAATGTACACTTTGGAAATAAATTCATTTTGGAAGACCACACAAGGAATTTTTCAACTCTTTACTGATCAGATATACATATCCAAGTTCAGCTATCAAAACCTGTATGGCAAGGTAGTGACCCTCTCGCTTTTACTTTTGCCACAATACAGTGACCAGTTTGTGGCCAAACTAAAATAGTATCTCTACTATCTGATAATAATTAGTTAGCTTTGCCAGATCATACATTCCAATCAAATTTCTATTCCTGAATTTCCACCTCAGTCTGGGTAACTTTTACTATAAATCACTTTATTTTCTTTTTTAAGAGATCTTTACAAAGATCTTTTAGAAAGAAGAAAAAAAAAATCTGAAACAATTTTTTGCAAATTTCAGTCCGATTTAAAAGATTTGGTGTAGCACAAGATCCTGCATATTTTAGAGAATGGAGGAACTACAGAAGCTTAATTCACCAGAGAAATGAGAAGACATGATCTGGAGGGGAAAAGGGAAGAGAATTCTATACATTAGCAGTATATATTTTCCAACGCAACTTTTAAAACTACATTCTCAAATATTAATTAATAATTCTGTACAAACAAAGCATGCAAGGAATTTTACAAAACAAAAGTTATTTTCATTTACAATAAATGAGGTTTACTCCATGTATATGGGAAAAAGTGTCAGAAACTGTTCAAGTCTTAAAATCCCATTTTCATGCAAATGATCTTTGCAATTAAACAAACAAACAAAAAAAACCCACAGAGAAAGAACACAGAATAGTTTGGATAAATAGAAGATTAATTCCCTCAATTATTTTTTTTCAAAAGCAGCTCTTTGAAAAAAAGTGCAAGGAGAAATATGTATTTAGTAAGACCACAGTAATTTGTACAACTCAAGATAAGTGTTCCCTTGTGCAAATAAATAAGCCTCCATTTCCCTATTATTATTATTTGCTCTGTTCCAGTTTTACCGTAATTTGCCATATTGGATAAGGATTTTCCCAGTCTTCATGTTTCAAGTTTTCTGTGTGATTAACACAGGAAATCTCATCCCATTCATAGCAAGCTGAGTTCTTTCAGTACCTTCAGGAGTTTCCCAAAGTGTGTTAGCACCATTATACACAGCAAGGGAAATACTGCCATTGCTACAAGACCAGTGAGGCACAAAGAGTAAGCTAAATCATTCTACAGATGCTCCTTCTCATCACCACTTGAACTTATTATTTGTTCAGATATTGTATAATCTCTTTCTCAGCTCAGACTTGGTATGTCATCAAATCTGCTGAATAGATAAATTAAGCTTAACTATGAAAGCAAAACATCTAAAACAGTTATACAGTGTTCAAGTGAAACAATAATACCTAACAGGCAGAAAGTACTACACGTGAAAAAACAAATGTAAAATAAGAAATGTTCCGAAACATTTACATTAATGCACGAGCACTAAACTCGAATATAGATACGCAAAATTTTTTAAGAAATAAATCTTAATATTACTGCAATAGATACAATTTAGGAGTGATTAACAAGCAGAAAGAATCAGAATGACAAGCAAGAGCACTGTCTTGCAGTAATTAATTCATCTAGTCACAAAGAGCATTTTATTTAGGCTAAAATTGTCATCATGTGTTTGAATTGCACTGACCCCACTTTGCCTCTCCTTCATTTGTAAAGCTATTTTCATGAATTTAGAATGACACCATTATGCCCATACTCACATCAAGCTCTTAGTTCCCAAGATTTGCATCAGAAGTGAGACTTCTTGTTTTAGTTTCCCTCAAATTCTAACAGCATCTTCTGGAATCCTGCACTACAGATATTTCCTTTGCCTTTTGTTACCATGTGCTACTGGCATAGCTTTGAATTCAATTTGTCATAACCATATGAGCAAAATTAACTTTTTTATTAAAAAGAAGGTTTCACTAGTATTAAAGGGAAGGAATGTTTATTTTATTTTTAAAAACTGATTGGTTTTCTGTATGTTGCTCAATTTTTTGGAGACACAAAATATCCCTCACCATACAAACATAAATCTTGAAGATATCTCCAGGGTCATCAACTTGCAATTATTCTGGTGTTACCAGAGGCCCACCATATACTCTTTACAAAGTCATCAAGCTTCTCTCTATTACAAATTACTTCATTAGAATCATATTGCTCTTATTACTATCAAATTATTGTCTAATTTCCAGGTTTACTGATCACAAACTTCTATACATCTCTTCTTACTTCAGGATGGTCCTTTCCCTTAAAAGTTCTGCTTCCCTGCATGACTGACTGTCAGTAATTATCTATCTATCTATCTATCTATCTATCTATCTATCTATCTATCTATCTATCTATCTCTAATTTTTATAGCCCAGACAAATAACCCCAAGCTTCTATTTCCTTCTCACAAAACAGTTCTGAAGTTGCAGAATCCACAGCTTTCCTCTGCATTTGTTCCAGTTTGTATCCATCCGTTTCCAACGCAAATGAGGAGAAAGGCATCCACTGGTGTTGGTTACTTTGTAGCTATTTCTGCTGGAAACACCTTTTTTCCTACTTTTTTTTTTCTAGATCCCAGTATGTATCTTGCTTTTACCCCACTGGTCCATGGCTTTTTCCTTATTCATTTAGTCTAGAGTCCATGAGTAAACCATTCCTCATCTATACTCCAATTGCATGACAAATCAACACTTTTTGCTAATTTTCTTCTCATTAAAATAGCTAAAGAATATTTTAACTTTAGGAGGGTTTTAATACCATCAGCAACTCACTGGGAATTTGGCCAAACCTAACTTTATCTCTGTAAAAAAATGTTTTCCCTTCTGCAACAGTTTTCTTGGCCAGTCTGGCTTTCTCACCCTGCTTTCCACTATCTCTGGCATAAATTTTTCTATCTTCTCTAATTAATCTTTCAAGTAGATCTAGTAGAATTTTAAATCCTACTTGCATTTCAGCACACTCATTTTTCTACTCCATTTACCCATACATCATAACTGCTACTTCCAATTTGCTCTACATGCCTGTTTTCAAAACCTTTATACCACCAGTTGACACAAGGTGTCAAAAGGATAGATGAGAGCAATTTGAAGAAGCACAAACACATCTAAGTATTGGCCTCTCATCATGGTTCTCATTCTTTGCATCTGGAAATTGACTTCCTTTTCCTCCAAAGGTCTGGAGCAGAGAAATAAGCCTTTCCTTCAACCCTGAAATAAAGAAATTATTTCCTTTCTTCCCTCACACCCCCTCAGAGATAGGAGGGCTTAGTGAAAAGGCCTTTGTAGTTGCAGCACTCTTGCAATACATAACAACTAAACTAACCTTACAGGGAAGAACACTGCTGAATTTCCAGATAACTGACATTTCTAAGGGAATCAGGGAAATAAAATACCTTTCTTCACAATATTGTGAGCATCAGTTATATCATTACAGCAACAGCATCTTCTTGAGCTTCTGTTCAAGAAGCTGGTGGGTTATGGTGGGTTATGGTGGGTTATGTTCCTTCTAATAATGAAGACCACTTAGGAAACTCCAGGCTTTCCCTCTTCTCTTCCCATTCCCACTGACACTCCCTTGAGGGTCAATACCACACCCCAAACCACTGAAATTACCTTTTTTTTTTTTTTTTTTCTGGAAAGAACTGGTTTCTTTCATTTTCAGCTCCACAAATACCTGTATCAGTACCAGTAGGGTGGGCAGGAGGGCAGGAACTGAAAAGCACCAGTAGGGAACAAGATGCATCTGCCATGAAAGGGTAAGGTATTACAGGTTTAATTACAACCTCAAAATTCAACATGATAACCTCCTAGGCTCAGGTACTGAATCTGGAAACTCCAGGTGTTATTTAAAAACTCCTAAGTGTAATTCTGATCATGAAAACGCAATTGATTCTCTACAGTGAAGCAGCAGCAGTTTGCCACTATGTGACAAACAAAAACATCAACATCATGCTAGTGAAAAACACTATAAATTCACATTAAAGCCTGTAAGGTAACTTAAAAAAAGTTACTTTAGGTTCCAGTTTGCTCTTGATCCTCACTGTAAACTATCACTTTAATACATATATATCTGTGGGGTTTTGCCACTACAGATTTTTAAAACAACACTTATTAAATCATAAAAGCAATTATTTCATCTAATGCAGGTCCAACACAAAAGGAAGCTGTGAATGGATGCCATCTGCTACCACAGGTGGCATGCATAGCTCTATTTATACTTGGGGTCTGCACTAGAAATGGTAGATGTTCCTCTGTTTAGTGATTTTTCTAATGATTTCAAAGCTAAGTTATTTAAAAAGATGAGAAACAGGAAAGCATTCCCTCCAAAGCAGCATCTCGATGAGACGCAGATTTTAAACGAAGACGCTGACTACGCTTCCTTTAGTTGCTCAGCAATACATACAGCATTTCTTTCCACTCCCAACAAAGAATTGATCACTCATGAAACAGTAGGTTCCAATTTGCATGCATTTAACCCACTGCAAGAAGCAGCAGCATTGTTTACGATTAAAATGATTGGAGTAGGTTCCCGTGACATATTGTAGAGAGAATTCAACCGTGCTGAATAGTCATTTTCATTGAACAAATATAGCGTTTTATCAAATTTACTCCTCCATCAGAACAATGCGCAACTATTTCCTACCGTATAAAATTGACTGTTACACTTCGCGCTGTATTGCCACTCTGAATTTTTTAAAAGCTGTACTTTGTTAAAAGAAACTTTAAAAATTACTTAAAACAAAAACATAATAGAAAGGCTTTTGTAAAAGTTGTGAGAGACATGGTATTTACTGTTGATTCAGCAGCACTAACAAGCATTGCTGACTACGGTGCCATAGTAACCCTAAAAACAGGAGGGAAAAAAATCCTAAACAAAATTTTACATTTAATTTTCCAATATGTTTGAAAAACATTATCTCCAATGTCTTACCTAAATAGATTCCATCTATAGCTTCATGAAAAAGTGACTATATTCTACAAGCCCCTTTGCAAAGAGTGGAAAATTTAAGATTGTTATGACATGAATATCTAGACACTTCTTATGTTTTCAATTCCAAACATATAGTCAAGCTGACCATACCCGTTGCCTGTTTCAAGGGAAATTCTGAATTTCAGTAAGACATCAGCTTATGAACAGGAACTGCATGTTTCTGACCAAAAAAAGTAGAATCTCAGTACTAGGAGGAGATCCAGTAACTACCATAAGAACACAAACTTGTTTTTCCAATGTCTAAATCATATTAACAAAAAGGGTTTTTTAAAAGTGGGGGTTTGGGGTTTGTTTTTTTTTTTTTTTTTTAAGAGGGAAAAAATGGAATTTTAATTTTTCCATGGTTAGTGCATGTAATGAAGGTGTTTTCAGAAATCTGGAGTAAAACCCAAACAGAATAGATACTATAAATGGAAGCACAACTTAAATTAAATAAATTTTAAAATATGAGCTTTGGCTCTTACCTAAACTATTACAGTTGAAAACTAGTTAGAAACGCTTTGATGCAGAAATACTCCTACAGAGAACTTTTCTAGTACAAACTACCTTTGATGAGATACATGAACTTTTTAGAAACACAACACAGGACAGGACAGGTTCCACACTGGTTGTATTTTACCTAGGTTACATTTTAAGCACAGTCAACCCATTGAATCAATACAGGCTCTTGCTGGATGTTGCTAAGAACTGACCTTTTTTTTTGTTTTGTATTTAAAGTACTGTTAATAGGATTCTACATTTCAGAACGGGAACCTTCAAAAGATGACATCGTATGATTCGCTGGTACAGCGACATGTAACAGAGATTAAAGCAATTAAATTAAACCAAGTCGGAATCAGGAGCCGGAATCGTACACTTTAATGGCACACTTTAATCGATACTTTAATCGTCTGAAGCCCGTTGTTTAAAGGATTTGCCGGCGGGCTCCCAGCACGCCGTGAGGTGGAGCTGTGCCCCCAGGATTGACGGCACGGACACCGGCCGCCTCCACACGTCACCCGGCCAGTTTGCAGCTGATTTGTCTCTTGAGGGGATACATTTGGTTTAGGTTTCCCCAGCAAACGTGAAAGTTTCTAAAATAGGTCACGCAGATCAATTGCTCTCGTAATCCGAGACCCAAAAGAGCAAATAATATTTAAACTGTGGCGTGGGGGTGGCCCGGAGCTGGAAGTGGGGAGCAGGAGGCGAGGAGACAGCCAGCCTGGCTACCTCTAATCTCAGGAAAATTGTGACTTTGTTCAGTTTCTGCTTTACATCAGCATATACATTACGGCGACGGGCAGAGAAACATTTTTTTTATTGCATTTTATTAGTAGGCTTGCATTTGAAGCAAAGGAATTAACCAAGAATGGGAGGGTCATGTTACCAAAATGTGTGGTTAATGGGATAAGAACATTCAAAACTGAATTAATTCAATTAAAAGCCATGAAAAGGAAGAGTGAGGCTGCTTGAAACTTCAAGGTAAAGATGGTACAAAATTTTGAAAATATATTTTTAAATGCATAATATTATCAATATTTTTCTAATTTAAAACAACACAATTTTTTAAAATATAAAATGAAAGTAAAATTTTCAGGAGCCATTGCGGAAGGTTTCATTAGTCATTGTGGAATATTGGAAGTTAAAACCTGTCTGCAGAATACCACAGGCAGTATTTGGTGCACATTAACAAAGCAATTAAGAAACCTTTAAACTGCAGTAAGAAGGAAAACAAATTTCCTGACACCTGGTCTGGAGTAGAAAACACTTCTTTTTGCTTAATATCACACTGTCAAAAAGGAAAAAAATAAAGAGCATTGTCTTGTACATTAAAACAAACAAACAAACTGAGCTGGCCCTAAAACTTTTTTCTTTTTTTTACTTCTGCTTTACTTAACGTATTTTTATATATACTGTCTGTGGTTCAAAAATTGTCTCATTGACTTATGCTACTGTCAGTTTACATTTAAATACTTTGCCTCTAAAATGCACTCTAGATCTGCATTTGGTTATTTTTATTTTTTATTCCTTGTTTATTACCCACAATGGAAAATTTGGTAGTCAATAACTCACTATCAGCCTAAAAGCCTCACATTTCATCTTACTATGCTTTCCATAAAAATAATCCAGAGTTAGTGTAAGATTCAGTCAAATATATAAAGAAAAAATTATTTTTACAATTTTCTGACACAACTGCTAACATTTGTTGTTCAAGACTCTTTTAATTAGAGTCAAACAAAATTAAGATCCAAGAGCTCAAAACCTCCAGTTCCCCACTGACCACAATAAAGACTGAAAGTACTCAGTGTTATCACTGGATGAAGGTTTCACTGGAGTGTTAATTGGGGATAAGGCTGATAAATGATTTAAAAATGTGTATGGTATTGACAGCAGACTCCACCTGTATTGAAACATTACTTTTAAGTCACTGGTTTTATTTTCTTTTAGGAAATTATCCTCAAATATATTGTATATCCCTAAAACTGTTTCTAATGCTTCGTACTCTTTGTACACATTTGTAAACAGAAAGGAAAAGAAGTCTTATTTTGTAGGGCAATTACTTACAAATACTGAATTTCAACTCTGAACCAGAAAAATGCAATACATATAGACTTTAAGACAGAGGTCTGTGTTAATTTTGTCACTGTTTCCTTAGCTCTTGTGGGAACACACTAGTTTGACACCATCACATACAGAAGCACATCTAGATATTGTGAAAATGGTCTGTAGACAGTCAACAGGAACATGAGATGACCTGAAAAAAATAACAGTAGGCTTCCTACAATGTGGCATCATGCTAAATGGTTTTAGTAACTAGTTTTCTTTTTTTGTCAGCAGCAACAAATACTTTCAATTAAAAAAAAAAAAGCACAACATCTGATTTTAATAAAACCTACTATTTCCCTTTTTCTTGTTTGTTATCAAACTCTAATCATAACTTTCTTTAACATTTATATTTTTACACCATCATCCAAAACCTCATTGGCTTAAATATATACCTCATAACAATTGTGGGGAATGTTTTGGTTGAGATATACAAAGAAATTGGTCAAAATACGTATTTGCAATAATTGGCCTTTACCACTGCTGTTGAAAATGCTCCATTTACAACCTTTCAGTAACTGCATTCAGCATTGCTTGCTTCTTTCTGTGAGAGATATTCTCCTTGTCCCTTGTTCTCATAGTCTGAGCTCATTTTAGTACTACATTTTCTTGCCTGAAAGGTGTTTTACGATAGAGAGAAGTCCAGTCTCATTTAACAGACACTCAGTAATAAATGGTTACTCTTTCTGACCATTATTATTAAATCTTTTGATTTTCTGAAAGGTTTTTGCAGTGCAATTCAGAGAATTCCATGTGCATGTGCTTCACTTTAGGATCAAGCTGAATCAACTCCAGCGTAAGCCATTGCAGGGCACGGCAGAGACTGAGCCCGGGACAGCGGCTGAGCCTCGGGGCAGGGGACGGAGCAGGGAACAGGACAGGGAGCAGAGCCCGGGGCCGGGGGCTGAGCCCGGGACAGCGGCTGAGCCTCGGGGCAGGGGACGGAGCAGGGAACAGGACAGGGAGCAGAGCCCGGGGCCGGGGGCTGAGCCTCGGGGCAGGGGACGGAGCAGGGAACAGGACAGGGAGCAGAGCCCGGGGCCGGGGGCTGAGCCCGGGACAGCGGCTGAGCCTCGGGGCAGGGGACGGAGCAGGGAACAGGACAGGGAGCAGAGCCCGGGGCCGGGGGCTGAGCCTCGGGGCAGGGGACGGAGCAGGGAACAGGACAGGGAGCAGAGCCCGGGACAGCGGCTGAGCCTCGGGGCAGGGAACGGAGCAGGGAACGGGACAGGGAGCTGAGCCCGGGGCCGGGGGCCTGAGCCCGGGGCAGGGGACGGAGCAGGGAACGGGACAGGGAGCTGAGCCCGGGGCCGGGGCCTGAGCCCGGGGCCGGGGCCTGAGCCCGGGGCCGGGGCCTGAGCCCGGGGCCGGGGCCTGAGCCCGGGGCCGGGGCCTGAGCCCGGGGCAGCAGCCGCGCTCCCTGCAGCCACGGCCAGAGTCGAGCCTCATTCAGGCTCCGCAGTCCCTCTGCCAGGCCCTTCCCACTCAGAGCTCTACATTTTCGGTATATTTACATTCATACACCCATACTGATACAGAGCACGAAGTGACACAACACCTATTCTGTCTCAAAATCCTACAACTCTTGTCAAATACTATTCAGGGGGGCAAGTATTTTCCTGGATTTTCATCATTGGTACAATAATGTTCTTTGTGAAAAATACTTCTATGTTTCAACAACTTAATTTGTATTATACAAGACTGAGCGGTTGCTCTAGCATTTATATCAAATAAGTTTCTCCCCCACTAAAACACCAAGAAAAATCCCCAGTCAGAAATGAGATGTTTATTAATCCTTTTGTAAAGAACATGTATAGATCAGACACAAAAGCAGTAAATAAGTGTACTGGAAATAAGCCAATTCTGTACACATTAAGATTTTAATCCTAGTGTTCTATGGTATCAGCATAAAAATTAGGACAAAGGGCCATTTCTGCCCCCTCTTCTCATGTAACGGGAAACCCCAAGAGTTGGATCCTCTGCCCTAAATGGTAGGAACTTCCTGGGCCCTGGTAGCCCTAAGTTCTTCCATGCCTGACACAGAGTGATACACTGAGAGAGGCATTCACATCCTCAGGAAACCCAGACAGAGCTGCTCCATCAGGCACACACATCTCCTCCTCTGCCCCACTTCAAATGCTCTGCCTTTTTTTTTTCTTTTTTTTTTTTTTTTTTTTTTCCCCTTTCCTTCTTGCCTTTTCTGAGCAAGCCGCTACTCCTTGTTAGAGCACCCGGGAAATAGAACCATACAAAAAAAATACCTTCTCCATCCCCGGGGAAAATACCTCTAAGGAAAATCCTTTTAATAACTCTTGAACCAGAGAGGAATACTAACAGTCAATCTGAAATCCAAATATTATCCGATTCCCTTCATCTTTTCCCTTTCTGAGAAACGTGTCTTATAAATTGTTATCAAGGGAAACCATGACAGGTTCTCAACTCCACAGCAAGGGCTAGAAGTTTATCAGAGCACAAGTGGGACTAAAAGCATCACAGAACAAAGACACCTTGTCTTGTTTCTACTTGGGAATCTTCTGACAAGACCAAAACCTAAGTGAAGAATCTCTTCCTTTAGAGCACATTGTCCTTCCATATTTCCACTTAGTTAACTACCAAATGATCACTACACTCCCAAGGTAACATATGAAGTGTCCAAAAAAAGTATCTCTGAAACCCAGGATTTGCTCATCACAAAATGCTTTTCACGGTGGTTTTCATCTGCCTAGGGGTATTTGCAAGCTGTTTTGTCTAAGAAAAAGATGCCCCCACCATGGGGAAAATAATTTCTACCTGAAAAAAAACAGCCACATAAAAATTTCTCTCTAGAAAGTGCTTGCAGAATTTGTGAGGGGAAAGTTTTAGCTGCAATTAAAAGGAAAATCAATGCTATTCTCTTACATCTGAGTAACACTGACAATTCAAACATTACTTTTAATCACTGAAAGCAGAAATCCCTGACAAGATTTCAAGTTGTGAAATAAGGCACTTTTCCTTCCTCACTTTTTCTCAGCCATGAATCTCAGTAAGATTTTTTTAATGTCCACTTCCTGTAATTTTGGTAATTTTAGAGTATAATTATTTTTACATTTTTATGATGCCTTTGGGGTATCATTACAAATATTTTTTAAGCATTTAAACTTAGAAAAATAAAATTAAGTAATAGCTTCTCTTGAGGAGAGACTGTCAGTCCTGTTTTGAATAAACAATCACTTTTAAAGGCAATCTAGAGATTTATATCCATTGTAACCATAGAAATTAATCTAGAGTTTAAACAAAATAGAGTAAAATATAATTTATTTAATGAAAATCAGAACAGTGCTATTGCAAATGGAAGTCAGGTTTCTGGTTTTTTAATTCAACAGACAGTGTTGTATGCAATTGTAAGATTTTACTTGATGGGCTACTTCTCACAACTTAATCATACTCATTTACCAATTTGAACAAACTATTCAGATATCTGAGTTTTAATTTTGGTATAAATGCTAATCACTAAAAAAAAAAAAAAGCTAAGGATTTTCAGATTTAAAAAGCTAAGATAAATATATGAAACATTTTTAATGATAAGAGCAATCATGAGAAACTTCTTTGACATTGCAAGGCCAACAGGAACACAGAACAAAAATTCTTATGAGTTTCTCATATAAAAAGTTTGGGAATAGCAGAGAAGAATAAAAATCCATAAACTGGAAAGCATTTTGTATGTCAGCATAGCTAAAAAAAAGTTCAGAAATACTTGCTCCTATAGACTAAGTATTTACAAGTTTGCATGAAACATTCCAGCATGCTGACCCTCAACAATTGTTCTATATATAGAGAAATTCAAGGTTAAACTAATTAAATATTTATAGTAAGAGTTAAAAGAGCAACAGCATTTGTTGGAAACACTGATGTGTTTTACAATGTAACATTAAAAAAAAAAAAGGGCAAAAAAAAAAAGAGCCCAAAATCTAGAAAAAAATTCACATCACAATAGACAAAAATAGTTTCCTGTAGGAACATCTGTCATAGCCACATAAAGTTGTGAAAAATACTGGAGTAACAGTAGAAGGAAACTTGATCAAAAAAATACAGTTTAACAGATAATCTTCCTAATTCCTGTATTTTTTACAATAAACTATTCTGTGGCACTTTTGGTGGTTAAAAATAACCTTTATATAAGTCACCATGTAAGCCTTCCTTGACCATATCAATAGGAAATAATCAATAATAAAACAAATAATAAAGTTATTTACAACTAAACTGTGAACTCAATTATTCTACTGTACAATAACAAAAACATTATCAAACAAAAGAAAGAAAAGAAATTAAGCTGCTTAAAACCCAAAAGTTTCTAGTAAGACAGTAACTGTTCATAAGCCAGAGTACAAACTCAGAGAATCTCGAGAGATACGAACTTCTGGTCTCCTCTTAACTCAGTGTGTAGGAGAGAATGATCTAGGAGACTCGGCCAAACCAACACCCACATGGACATAACAAAGCTTGGCTTGTAATGCAAATGCCAAAACAAGACTCATCGAAGTGAACTTTGCAAGACCATGCAGGACACCTCAAGATACAACAATCTGGGTCTGTCTCCTAGTTAACTGACCTGTATCCTGTAATTGGCTACCATTCCCTGCAACATATGACTAATTTCTAAAAGCATTTTATCTACCTCTAGAAAGTTTCAAATTCACAGGAACCCACAATTTCACATAATAGGTGGCTTTTTGATGGTACGCATCCACAGAAAAGAAAACACACAGTGCGTAAATAGGGAGAGAAACAAACAAAAACTAAGGCAAAACTAAGATGCACAAGAAAATGAAACAAAAGGGTTGGCTGAAGTAAAATGAAAACAGCTTCTGCACTTAGACATATCACCACTCTACACTGCTGCATTAAGTCTGAGGTTCCAATCAGCAGTAAGCTCCAAGAGCCTCCAAGAAGAGAGGGCAGTAAACTACAGCATTATCCTCATGGCTGCTCAGGAAAGGAACACAGTCTTCATTCTGAAATTACTAAATTCCCAGCCAGCTGTGAGACAATCTTAGGAAACAAAATGGTTATTACAGAGACAGTGACACGTATTTATTGACAGATTCCTGTTCACAAGGACTGAGCAGTGAGAGCCACACTGGCTATCCAGCACCTTGAGTACACTGAGAGAAGATCACAGAAACCACCAGTGCAATGAAAAAGAATGTGCTTACTCTATAAACTCCAATGAATCAGAAGAGCTTCAGAAGACAAAAAGCTATTAAAATACTTACTTCACAAAATGAATTTGAGTTCTTATTTTACCTGAAACACTCTGTCAGAGAGAATAAAACTGAAACTACTTTCCTTTGTCCAACTTTTTATTTTATAGGCAAGATCACAGCTTTTCAACAGTTTGGGGCACACACATTTCATGCTACCGTTTTCACAGAGACCTTCTCTTCACAACTTTCTGCTGATATCCATTTGGCCATTGCTGCGGCATATAGGGGCAAGAAGGAACCATCAAGTAACTAAACCACCACCATGTCAACAAGTAAACACACAAACTGTCCAGGAGTTTACAAATTAAGCTGTAAAACTTACTAAGATGCTTTGTGTTAATACTCAGTGTCTATTAAACAGTTTCACTGTATTTTGCCAACCCATACACAGTGAAAAAAAATCAATGTTACCTCTGTCTTTTGCCATAACAACTAGATTGCCCAGGTTGGATTGAGTAGCTAAATGCTACTCCATTGTGTGGGCAAATAACAGAACAACTGGATGAAAAATACTTGTGTTTCAGCAGACAAGCATACAGAGAAATTGGAGTATCTCTTGTAAGACGGGTACTTATTGGTGTACAATTTTCACTCAAGGGCAGACTACATTTGGCTATTGCAAGTTGCCACAATGTTTCACAGCTCTTACATGAATGAGTGAACAGACTCCAAGTCAAGGACAGAAGCGATACTACACTTTCCAGTTTCTATTTGGGTAACAAACACCTGATTTAACAAATGTCATGCCACTGCTCCACGTTATAGATGTGCCTTGTAGATGAGGCAGTCTTACCGAAATACATTTCATCAGTATTTCAGTAGTCTGCTAATGCACTGGCATGAGCTTAGGAAGAGAGAAAGGTAAAGGTACCTCCCTGCAGAGGAGCTATCTCATTAGCAACTTTAAGATGAAAATGTTATGACTATAAATCACAATTAGAACATGAAAACTTAATAGTAGCAAGAAAAATTACCATAGAGACTGGCCGGGATGAAGTGGTAAATGTCAAGCGGATATGTGACTGTATGAATAAATGGAACAGGAGCTGGTAAAGCTCATTGTGGCACAAGGGTGGAACAGTAAGAGAAACACTGAAAAGTGAAGGAAGGGAAGAATTGCAGATGGAAAGGGTAATAGAAATAGAAGCAGAAGGGCATAGTCTGAGGATAAGAGCGAAAAAACATTAAAAGTATGGGTTTTTTCACCCAAGCTAAAGCAGTAATTACAATTACAGTGCAAATGAGAGACGGATATCAGAGACACAAGAGCCTAGCACATATTGGAAGAATAGGACCCTTATTTAGGGTAATAAACCAAAACAAAACCTAAAACACCCAAACCCCACACTTAAAGGGGAAAGAAACAAAGTCCCAAATCAATTATTAAACCTCTTAAGATGTAAAATATTCTCCTTGAAAGTGCTCAAACTAGCCTAAACAAAAGACTTCATGCTATATATATGCTAGCAAGGAGAGGGTTAACCCGACCTCATGTTTTAATAACATGTTCTACTCCTTGGCACATCAGCAATGGAACCAGAACTTTCCAAAATTACAGTTTTCCCCACAGAAACACAATAATTTCAAATGCCTGTAGCTCTAATGCCATACCAATGGAAAAGCATATTGTTTAACACAGTGTATAGTAGCAGTGCATTCTTAAAGTCAGGATATCTAAACTAGTTTGAAGATAAACTTAATATTTCTTGTCCTGAATGTTCTTCAGTCCCCTACAGAGCAATTTGAATGTGGTTCCTGCATAAGCAACTAAAGTGTCTGTCTGACTACAGCATCAATAAGCATGGAAGAGACAAAAATGAGTAAGGATAGAAAAATAAAGATATGGAAAATAAACACCAGTGTCTAAATAGGAGGTTTTACTCACATAATTTTGTTTAGTTCTATCTCATTGCACTGTATCAAATTAGCTGCACTTTAACTTCTTACGTAGCTTAAGTAACTCAACATGATTTTTCTTTTATTTAAAGTGATTTAAGGAATTTGCATTTTGGAAAGTTTTTAGAAAGTATAACTTTAATTATTGCAAGCATCTTTTTATTGCTTAATTAGTAGCCATTATTTATACTAATTAATGTCACAAATGGAGTCAAGAAAAAGTCCAAAAAGCAACAGCTGGACAAGATAGGAGAAAAAAAGACAAAGGAAAAATTATTTATAAAGATTAGGCTTCACATAGACAGCACTTTGAATTCCTTAGTCTTATACAACAAATTGGATAGCAACAAGAGGAAAAATCCTCTCTTCTATTGCAGAAAGTAAAACAGCTGACTAGGTATTTGTGGGCAACCAAATTATCCTTCCTGTAGTTAACAGTTTCTTACTACTTAAATAAACAAGTGTCTACTAATTCTGTAATGTGTAGAATATCAGCCAAAAATCAGGAAATATAGTAACAAAGGAACCAAACAGAGCGCAAATTAAGAATACCAACAATAAGAAATTACTGACATTAAAACTGTGACAGACTTCAACAAACCTATGACAAAATACAATACACAGAACCAGAAAGAAAAGCACACGTCAAAAACATAAGGAACAAATGAAGGCAAAAGAAAGTTGTTTCTTTTCAAAAAGTGAAACAGGAGAAAATAGGGTGACTCCTGAAGAACCTCAATGTTTTTTCAAAATTAATACCAGGGATTATAATAAAGTTAATAATCCCTTTAGATTTAAAACTGATCTTACAAGGAAAATTCAATGTATTTCCTTGAACAGAGGCAGCTAAAAGATGTGTGCTCTCTGCTGGGTTTGGAGCGCCTGCTCCGAGGCAGGGGACACGTACAATTGCAGGAGCTGACTCAAGTGATCTAGTTTGAAAAGAGCCAACACACAAATGTCCACTGAAGCACAAAGGACAAACGCTTTCACTTTTAAAATTTCTCTTTCCATTAAACTAAAAACACAGTTGTGTTTTTTTAATACTGTTTTTTCTTACACTACAAATATAGTGTATGCAATGGATACAGCAGAAAATCCATCAGGCAGTGTCAGAATGCAACTGAAAATTAACAGTAGTTTCTTGCAACAGTCACAAAACAAAGTCCTTTTTCTAATGAGCAAAGAGATGCAACTGAAGCAACCAACCTTCACTTGGGAAAAACACTTCATGTGGTCATGAAAAATCTTGAGACTATGAAATAGTCTTTTTTCCTGTAATAGACAACTTCTGTCTATTGCAGCCAACATAATTATTAAGTTACTGTCAGTAGCCTTAGAATCTGGGGTCAGTAGTGTCACTACCCCATAGAATTAAAATTATCCAGATCCAAACCCAGTGTTAAATCTGGATTTCTCATTTCAGGCAACCTGCAGGCTACAGGCACTGCCTTAGTAAAGTCTCAGGACATACTCATTTCAGCTGTTGGTCTTAAATGTTTTCATTTCTGAAGTTCTGTGCAATACTGAAGCTGTGTAAAATGAAAGGGAGCACAGGAAATAGATTCTGAATCCTGGTAATAGCAGATTTTTCCTATGAAGCTGTAACACAGAATCATTAAAAATTCAGAAACTTACATCTACCATCCCTACTTTCCATTGCAGTCTGGCAGTACATTCAATGGCAACATAAACTTTATGAATTTCTAGGTGTATTTTATTTCTTAGTGGTAAGGAGGAAGAAAAAAAAGTGCTAGGGGACTTACTAGAAGCAGATTATGATCATACCTGCTATGATAAATCCACTAATACAAATACAGTTGTGCAACAGAGGATGACATTTACTATTAGCAACATCTGAAAGGTCTTCTTGGCTCCTGATGTGGAGTTAAGGCAGGAAGAAATAAAGAACTTCCCAATGCTTTTGTAAATAGGATTCTGATGAAGGACTGAAATTTTAAACTGGATTTCCTAAGTTCTGAGTGCATGAGAGTCCTTCCTTTTGGAGGGGGACACAAACCAAAACAACAAACCAAACTGATGTTATATACTACTACATTTCCTGACACGACACTGTTACAAATTTTGCTTTAAAATTATGATTATGAATATAAGTTTATACATTTCCATATTACCTCTTCTCATTCATCCAGAAAACTACTATACAATAAAAACTCAAACCAAACAAACAAACCAACCAAACAACTCCCCCACCCACCCCCCCCCCCCCCAAAAAAAAAAAACAACATGCCAAAAGAGAAATATTAGAGAGCTTTTTCCCATGCTTACAAAATATGGAGACAAAATACATTCCATGCAATCTCTTGGGCTTTAGCTTTATGGTCAATGCAACTTCATTAGATCATTTTTTTTCCCCAAGTGTTACAAGGAAAGCCAATTAAACATCAAAAGACTCCTGCTTGTCATGTCAAATTTACTACTTACTGGAACAGTGTGCCTTATTCATCAAATACGTGTTGACTTGGAAGTCATCATGAACCACATTCTTAACTAATTACAGCAACTGCTACAAAATACTGATTATTATTAAGAATAAGTAAGTTAAACTAAGCGCACTAATTACCATAGTCTTCACTTGCCCAGAAATGCCTTTCTAGCTATCAAAAGCACACTGCACAGTTAAAAGTTAAAAATAAAGCATTGTTTCTCCACTGCTGCCCAAGAGATAGGAAATGCTCTCCTGCAACAACTTCAGTCCTGTGCACTGCACTGGGTTCTGCAAACTACACAGCTTTGTTGCAAAGAACGCCTGCCAGGAAAAGACTGCTCAGAGCTGTCCTAAAACATCATGTTGGAAATGTTATGTCAGACAGTGAACACAGCAGGAGATTCTTCTCAGCAAGATGTATATTATATATTATTATCTATTATGTGGTTTGTTCTGCTTGGGGGATAATATCAAAAGATGCCTGGGCTTCAACTTGGTGGTCAAAGTGATAACTTACATTAACTTCTACGACTTGTAGCTGTCTATGTATTCTCTAACATTGCCTGTGTGGCTGAATGGATAGTTTACTTGCTTTAACTAAAATAAATTAATAAAATAATTGAAAATCTATTTTCTGCACAGTTTCTAATCTCTGTCAACTACTGGTAATATTGCAGTTAGGTAGTGGGGGTCCATTTTTCTGAAAGAGCCAAAGCCATCAAACGCGGGTGTTTTAATCTGAATATTAAATATATGAATATAAGCACAGACATTAATTACATAATTTTGTTCACATTCTTCCATAATTTCATTATGGCAATATTAAAGATTAAAAAGAGGTGTTCAATACACTTTTTTTAAATTTAAAAATTATTTATACAGTAAACTCTTATGACTTGGTGCCATTTTAGTAACTTCACTGGAATAAAAAATGTTGCCATAAACACTAAGTCAACAAATAAAAACCTTCATGATCTAGCAACTAGGTAGCAAAATAAATCCTTAAAAACGATCAACCGACTCTAAAAATAAAATTAGATATAAATTCAAGTTTTAGACTGTGGTCAATTGAGGTCTAGACAAAACCCTATGTTTGTTCACTGCCTAGTCTCCAGTCTGCTCCAAGTTTGAAAAGGTAATTGAACTCAGTCTATAATTACTGGATTAGATACAGATGGGCTCTGTACATTTCAGGGGAGGAAAGAACTGTTTTGATTCATTTTATGATTGCCTGTAAGGTCAGACTTTTCAAAATGTACTTTCATCTGTTAAATAGTTTCTCAAAGTCCCAGGGGGACATCTTCAATAACTGATGTTTTAAGCAATTTGAGTCTATCAGATCAAGTCTTTGAATGTAATATGCTGTCCATTTTCTAGAATTATAAATGTGCATGTAGGTTAATTGCTACAACTCAGAGAGAGTTTCAAAACTACATTTTTTCAGAAAATTGCTAGTTTTATCCAACAACTGTTATGCATAAATATTTTCAGAATTATTTTGGTTTAGGATACAGCATATCTTTGGAAATGCAAATAAGTGACACAAATTAGAAATGTCCTTACTCATAATGCCTTCTCATTTGGGGAATGCTCTCTCAGGACCCAGCTGAACAATATTTGAATAGTTTCAACTGAATCAGTTCATTTCTTGCAAAACAAAACAAAACAAAAAGAGAAATAGATCTTAATAAAAAATCCTTAAGAACACTTGAGGAGATTTCTTTTTCCACAATCTCTTATTTGAGCCTTCATCCTCACCCTCAGTCAAGAAAAAATGTGGAATAAACAATGAGCAAGCATGAAACTTTCACTCAGCTAAGAATTTTTTGTACAGTATTTTCTTCAATTAAATCAACCATAACTCTGCAGCCAGTTTCAGTACAACCAAGATTTCATCTTGCATTATTCAAAGTCTTGCTTAGTTAACAGTTCAAATGCTCTGCAAAGGGAATCTAGCTCTGCTCTCAGTTAGGGCCTCTCAGAGCTACTGTAATAGCAATTTAAAGCAGAAAACACACCATGCAATCAGAAGGCCATATAATAGTTCAGTTCATAGCCTTAAAAGAAGTAGGAAACTTAATTCCAAACAACTTACTATTCAAGAGTTTCAGTTTCTTTGCACTGCAACAATCCTCTTCCTTATAAAATTCCAATAACTGCAACAATCCTCTTCCTTATAAAATTCCAATAAGAAAATATTTTTTGTTAAAACATACATTTGTGTTTAATCAACAACAATATCTCACTGGCAACAGTCTCAATCAAACAAGTTGTCTTTGTAGGATCTATATCTAGACATTAAAGAGTTGTTCTGCCAGGGCCTCAGTATTCAAGCACCAGCAGTAAGGATAATCGGAACTATATTAATATAATCTCTGTCTCCGAGTGGGCTAATGAAAAAGCATGTTATCTCATGTAATTTCCATTATTAATATTTTATTCATATTATATCAAAGTCATCCACAAAAGGGACAAGACCTGAAGGCAAGAACTAAGCATCACAAAGCCCCAGCAGAAAGACACATTCTGATAACCAAATTATTTGTACGCCTGCTCAGACAGAAGATCCTATCCATCATCACCAGGCTGCACAGAATTCCCACCACAACTTACAAGTCTCAGCAAAAGAAGAAACTCCTTCTGTTTCATTTTAAGAACTGATTGATGCAAATCAGTTTGTTCAAGACAGTTCAATCCATAAAATGCCTGCAAGCAGACTATTCGTTTCTGCAGTAGTAGCTCTTCCTTAAACGTAAGAGCACCAGTAGCAACTATGTATAAGCAAATAGAAGTTATCTTTGAAACGAGAATGCAATTTTCAAAAGATAAAATTCATTAACATTTGCATTATCTACTTCCCCCACATCTCTAATAGATGCTTTTAAATGTTTTTCTTTAAAACTGAAATAATACTCTTATATAGAATCTGCACTAGGTGCTTATGTTTAATTCAGTAAAAAAGTCTCAATCTTTACTTAAGAGCTATATGGAAAAGGCTTCATTTCCCTCATTGTAAGCAACAAAAAATTTCCTTCAAAAAATACACATGCCTTATTTTCCCTAAAAAACCACAACCATAGGTATTTCAAGTGTATTGTGGGAACCCACAAACTATTCCTGAAACTACTATAATTTTTTTAGACAATAAATTGTGAAGAAATGGTCAAGTAAGTGAAATAGGCAAGCCATAGCACCATACATTCTGTATGCTGTAACACGGCAGAAAATAAATACAATATAAGAAGTTATACTAGGTCACGTTTTAAACCAGCTAATCAGCTCTTTGCTATTTTTGCCTTTTTCTTCTCCTTCACATTTCCACTATCTGTAATAAGTAAATTCCTGTATTTGCTGTACAGTCCCTTATATCATATTCAAACCCATAAGAAACAGCATCTAAGCTCTTGTAAGTATTTCCCATCTATACTTTAATGGATTCCACAGTGAGCTAAAAACTTTGGGAACTGAAAGCAGCATCATCAGGAAAAATAAAGTGTATTCTTACCAGCTAGTCTGACTCATATTATGTTGTATCATTGTGTCTTTACACAATCTTAAAATAAATAAATAAATAAATAAATAAATAAAATTCTATTCATGTATATTAAACAGAGACAGTACACAGACTGTGGCGACGTGGCACTATTTAATCAACAATCACCTCATATTGATTCCTTCAGTTTTAAAAAACTATATATATACATATATATACACACACACACACACACACACACACACACACACACACACACATATACACACACTTAAACCATCTTTGACCATCACTCATCCCCTGAAATCTGTGGGGAAGAAATCTGACAATAAAAAAACCCAAACCATTAAAAAGTGGTTGCTTACTTCAGAGCAACAAACTTCTGTGGAAGATTAAGCACCCTGTGAAGTCAAATACAGCTATTTTATTTTAGAAATACTCTAGCATGATTTGTTTCCTATGAGTTTATTTATTATTAAAAATAAAGAGAGAACATTCATACATTTGCACAGTACAAGGTCAGACTGATCAGAGTCACAGGTCACTGGAGCAGTAGTCTGGGATATGGAAAACCAGTATCCAATTCCTTGCTTTGGTATGAAACAGTGTCCCACATGTAAAAAGGAATTCCAGAGCCATCTCCATGCATTAACTGCTGCATTACTTGTTGAGTACCATATGTGTTTTGAAATACACGCACTTGACTTTAGAGATTCCAAGTGATGCAGAATTTACCAAACCAAGGATCAGCTGAATCACACCTCAAATAATGCACACTACTTGCAACACTGTATCTTATTTTAATGCTGTTTATAGGATCCATGAGGAAATCAGAGACTTTTTTACTTGTGATCATGTGTCATAACAAAATAAAGTTAAAGGATTTCTCTAAATGTACTACAAGGTACATTTTTCAGACTTTAGATCATTTTTGTAGCTCTTCCTATTTTAAAAAATGCCAAAATCCAACAAAGCAACACCCCACCACTACCACACTTCTGGAAAAGGTTGGTATCAGAACTGGACACAACATTCTGTCATTTTAATAGTGCTATACACTTTCTCTTTAACTGATAATTCCCTCAATGTTTCATTAAATGTACATCTTATAACAATTTGAGTTCCACTGTTTTGGTACTGGCTTCTATGTGCAATATTTACTAGAAGCCAAAAATTATGCCCTACCATACACAAAACCAGAAACCAAAATAAATGCCACCCTTACACATGCAAAAGTAATATCATGCCTAAGAAATACATATATGTACATTTCCATATATGTAATAATTTTTCTATATAGTTGAATGAGGAATGCCTCAATTTAAGCCTACACAAAGGAACGTCTTCCCTTGAATATCATGGCAGAAACTGCAAGCTGGCATCACACTGTCCAGCTGAATAGACCCAAAGAAAATAACATATAACAAAGACAACTGAAGAAAGGAGGATTTTAAATTAATCAAAAATTTGTAGCTGTCACTTGAAAACTAGTATGCAACAAGGTTCTGAAAGAAGAATATCCCAAGAACACACACATCTGTTTAATATTACAAGCAAACTGTCAACATCCTAAGTGAAGATTTAATTTAATATTTTTTCTTTCTTGATGTTTTACCTTTAGTCAATTCCTTGTGAGAGTATCAGCTTTCTGTAAGAAACTGTTAGATATAAAGAAATGTTATTGTAGCATGTTTATAAAATCATAGTTCGAGAACTTTTTATTTTTGTAAGGCCTGACCACAACTTAATTATCTGCAGGACATTCCAAGCTCACAATTGCAAGCTCCAGTTCCCAAGCAATTTTAAACAATATCTACTGTACAGGACATACAGCACTGCAAATACCACAACATGGTAGTATTTTGAGATGTCACCATTAGAGCCTTTAGACATGGTTTTTATATTCAATAAATATGTTTTTCTACTAATCATTAAACGGTTTTCATCACCACTACATGTTTGTGTTTCACACCTGCTTGCTATCAGTGTTTATTTTAATTTAAGTGAACTGGTCATAAAAAAGGCAGATACCATGTATAACATGCTGTGTTACCCTGGTTTTTCTGAGTTTTTTATAGCCTTTTGAATTTTCATAAAATGGAGTCAGATCTTTAGTTACTGCACAATATTAAGAGCAGTTTTCTACTTTTTTCCCCACACATGTAACATAAACAAATACTTTGTTTTTCATTCTCTGTCCTTTGTTTGCATATTTCTAACCTGAAAACAATTGTAACTGACAGCTGGTTTGACCATTCAGCTGAGGGGTGAGAACTCCAAGAAGCCAATGTTCGGCCAGACCCAAAAATGTATATAAAGTAAGAAATAAACAAGGAGGCTCTCTCTCCGCCTGGTCTCAGCCTTCAGTCGGAACGGAGGAACCTCTGCCCTGTGAAACCTCTCTCTCCGTGTGACTGCTTTGCGTGTCTCAGTGATACACGCTGTATGTTACACACAGTGTCCTAACAGCTGTATGTTCTACAGCTCACACAATGTTTTCCTCCTTTTTTTTCCCAGGAAAGAACTAGAGTAAAAGCAGGAAAAAAAACTCATTAAATTGGAGATTGGGGAAAAGTGAGACCACTAGCTCAGCCAAAAACTCTCAAAGGAAGGCTAGAAATTTTTAAGAGAGAGAAACCTCAGAAGTCCTGGGAATTCAAAATTGTTTTTCAAAACATCCAAATCACCTGAAAACAGTCAAGAAAAAAAATCCATCATGCAATTACATCCAGATTTTACCTGTGAGTCTGAAACCCAGCAGATGACACAAGACTTTCATAACAACTCAGAGCTCCAAGAGTCTGTTTTCCTCCCCAAAACACCTTAGTTCCACCTTGTTACTGACAAACTCCTCTGTTTTCCTACCCTTTTAATCAACTCTCTGATGACTGGAGGCTGATGACTCTGGCTACTCTGCACTCACAGAGCCAGTGAGCAGTCCCCAGCACACCCATGGCGGGCTCCTGTACAACCTGATGCTCCCTTCACATCTCCTCTTTCACCTGACACGCCTCGGGTGTGTATTTTATTCCAGAAATCCCCGTAAATCCTGCAGCAAGATTATTTCTGATCCTCTAAATATAGTGAGATTTTACTTTCACCTTGACTGAACACTGGAGGCCTTATATTTTTTTATCATAAGAAAAATTTAAATATTCATAGAATGACCTTATTAAAATTATAGATATTTTATTTAGAATACTAGAATACTACTTCATATTAGAGGTTGAATAAACTTAGGAGTAAAACCAAGACCCCTTCTCTTATTTGCCACCATTAAACAACACAACACTTGAGCGCTAAAGGGTATCATCATTCCTCCACCAACATTCACTTGAAACCCACTTCTCTCTTCCTACCCAACTGAAAAAGAGAGGTGGGAAGCACCAGTCAGTTGCATCTACAGAAATTTCTCAACAGAAATTAAATATTCAATTTAGAATTAGTGACATTATACCCATATTCAAAACTGTTTAAAAGTCCACAAAAAAGGAAATATCCAATGTGAAATGACAAGCAATCCACTAATAGTGGAAGATCAAAGAGTGAAAGGAAGTTGGATTATATTTAATTGTATCTGTTTTTCATTTTGTTTGCTTTTCAAATGCTGGACAATACCTGCAGAAATGGAACAGATGCAAATTTGAGTGGATGCAGCACACGCAGTTTTCCACAGGTCTCACCAGCCTCCACCAAAAGAGAAAGCAGAGTCAGAATGAAAGGGTAAAAAGGGACAACAAACACCTGATCACAATAAAATGTTCTTTTTTGCCAGACAGAAAGTTTTGACACATCACCCTGAAGCCAGGAAACTCACATTTTCAAAAAAGTATCCATCATTTAACATTCTATGCAAGTATAGCATAGTGTAATATTTTCAACACTAAAGAACACTTTCCTCGAATTACTGGAAATGATTCATACCTCCAATTTTCACCCTTTAATTGCTCTCACTGCTGAAGCTATCATGCCAGGTTTTAATATTTGCCAGTTTGAAAAATATTTTCAAGTATGGAAGACTGAAGTTTCAAAGACAGAGCATATAATTACATAATCTTTCATGGAAAAATTGAATCCTTTTGTCTATGGTGAAACATACAAAAACTTAATTGACTCATTACCAAAAAATCACAAGCTATCAGCTCAGCATTACAGCAATAACTAAACCTGATGACCAAAATGAGTCTCAATTAGCAAAAAACACAAGTGTGAGTCCAAGAATCCCTCTCTACCTAAATGAAGAAACAGGATACACCATGAACACAGAAAGAACTGCAGGATGCTGGGAAGAGTCATAGCCAAGACCTTCTCTGGGCTGCTATCCACCAAACTTGTTCTATTTTCAAAAAAGCAGAGGAGAATATGGAGACACCTTAAAGTTACCAACTTTCAGGGAAATTAGCTTTATTTTGGCCTCAGTATTAATAGCTGGAAAAATAAACCCTACAGATACATCTTGTAACAAAACACACTGATATTCTTTTGAGTTTGCTTACTTTTGTGTTCATTCCTGTCCCAAACAAGAGATTATATTTCAAAATACATAAATATAGAGCCCAAAGCTCATAACAATGGCAGTGCACCAAAGTACTCAAAATAATGAGCTGTTCTTGCTTCAAAATCTTTATTAAAGAACTCAGACAAATAGCAAAAAGTATAAATTCATCAGTTAAATTCACTAACCTTGAAATATTAAGTTCCATCTTTTTTCTCCCTTCTTCCACTTCCCTTTCTCTCTTCCCTATTTAGATGAACTGTATCACAACCTCATATCATTTCCTGACATTCATTCCTTTTTTTACTCATATTTCTACCTCTAATGTTAGACTCTCTTCTACAGCCTCAATCATTCCATTTTCATCCAGCTGTGCCTGCACACTTTCTATTGTCTATCTTTTCCACCATGTCTCTACAGCTTTTCAGACACGTCAAGGCCCACCACCTTGCCCCTAGCCCATCTTTCCCCTTCAGAGGTTATGCTAATGTAAACTATGTTAAGAAAAGAAGGAGGCTACCTATGATAAACCTCAGCTTTCTTCCACTTCCATACGCTCTACTAACTTCCACAAACGTTATCCTTATTTGTGGCAGGATGAAAAAGCAAGAACTTGCAAAAGCTGTCAGCTTAATGGAACACCACAGTCAGGAAAGAGTTCATAGTTACCAGCTGCAGGATGTAACAATTTCTCCAAGCCAGGAAAGAACCTCCCACAAGCAGCCTGGAAGGAGGCGAGGTGAGGACGAAGACAACATCCTCAAAACGCGAACTGCAGCGTTAGATACTTTAAGACTCCTCAGCACCACATGAGGTCCAGTTAGTCAAAACAAAATTAACAGGCAACTAAGGAAAGTTGTCTCCCAAGCCAACTTTCAATCCTGCTGTTCTGTTAAATTCAGAAAATAATTCCCATGGAGTTGAGAATGTACTTTAAAACAAACAAAGAAAGCAGGGGGAAACAATGATGGACATTTGCACAGACATTTCCCAAAATGCAGGAGTTCATAACTTTCCCCCAAGGCCGACCAATACCCTCCTCGCTGTTTCTGAAGTGATTTTTGTTAAAACCAGAAGCATCACATGGGGAACATTAGTGATTTGGCATTTAGTCCTAATGTACTGAACAAGGTCAGCATTTCAATCTCCTCCAAGTTGGTGGTTTTTGGGGTTTTTTTTTTGTTTTGTTTTTTTTGTTTTTTTTTTTTTTTTTTCAGACTTTACTCTGCTATTTCTTTAACCAGCTTTTTAGATGTTCTCATCTACTAATTTAAATTATCATCTTTCCCTTCCATCTCTCAGACTAAACTTCTCTAACAAGGATGAAGGAAATGAGAAGTAAAACCAATAAATGCTCATAATAAAAAACTAACAGTAACTGTAATTTGCACAGGGGAAGAGATAAATCTAAGGTATTAAGACAGCAGTACACTGTAATGCCCTATTTGAAAAAGTACAATTTAAAATTATATTTTCTGCCTACAACACGGGGGAGGGAAACCCATGTGTATGTAAATGAGTAAAAAATGCAACATCATTGGTGAACTTTGGGGGAAAGAGTGACTGTTCTAACTGTTCATGGGAGAAGCCAAAATTAATCCTAATGACCTCAGCAATGGGCCCAATTTAATAGAATTTATCTCTCATTAAAAGTTAAGTGAACTGAAATATCACTGACTGTCCAAAATTTGGCACAGTCATTCATCTCTAATAAAGACTAATTTGGCTACACCACAAACAGTATATATTTCCCCTGCATTCAAATATTCTCTCATGAGAGTTATTCTTATGTAATCAGTAGAGTCAAAAAATTGTATTAAATAACCTTATTAAATCAGGTTATAATTTTTTAGTTGGAGTATAAAACCAAAACCATGAAAGCACACAACTTTAACCATTTTTGGCCATTTCCCTCATAGTGCTGGTAAGTATCAGCTATTCAATTACAACAGAAGCAGTTCACTACATGACCATGCAGTCTTGGGTGCTCTACCTGTGTTCACCCACAATGGTACCACTCTTGGATATGAAAGTTTTAAGGATTAAGTCCCTTTCACTTCTGTTTTAGACCTGGAGAATACATATCCCATCCCATAAAAGTTAATACAACAAACTGACTAGTTCATTATTTTGGATATTTCCCAGCCTTTTGAAAAGCTCATATATAACCTGACCGTTCTGGAGTCATCAACCTGAACTTGACTCAGAACCAGCATCATAATAACAACTGCATATGCCAATAAAACATTTAATATTTGGCATTTTTATTTTTCTATACCTTTTACTTTTAGAACAGGGATGGTGTTACTCCCTGCATCAGCACACAGGAGCCAATCACTGAAGTTATGATATGTCTGAAACCAGCAGGCAGTGGAAAAGCCTGTGGCCCTCCCAGCCTGCAAGTCAACATTTTTCTTATCATATTAGAATTGTATTAAGCATGAGGAATCCTCTTTTGGATTTGGTTTGAAATCCAGGTCTGTAGATTTAATCTGTTATCTTCTAATCTAACCTACATCAAATATTTTTCAAACTTTTTATTTGTTAACACCTAGACATTTTCCAGTGAGGGTCTTGTCTTTCTTGTCTTTCTCTATTAGCACTGCATAAATTACACGATTTCAGGGGCTGAATTTCGTTCTTGGCACCTCTTCAAACAATCCTGAACACTCTGAAAGGGATCAGAAAGTATATATGTTTAAAAACTCTCCCTTTTAGTTGTGCTATGTCAACAGTTACATCATGCTATTCAAGGTGGTCCTCTATAGTCAGTTTGGGGGACCAACTCCTGGTTTGGCCATTCCCTGTGCCTTTTTTAGGCTCTATTTAATGCAGTGACAGTGGCAATGAATAATCTGTAACACCACATACAAACACTCCTACCCTTCTTCTGTCCTAGGGGAATGCTCTAAATACCAATCCGTATTTATTTGCCTTTGTAATACAAAGATATGCAGGAATATCTCAAATCTGGCACCAAGGACAAAACACCAGCTCTCCATCTCTTCTAATAGCACTGCTATTTTAAATTATCCCTTAGGGTGCATTCCAAACAATGAAATAAGTTGGACTTTCACATATGCATGAAAAGCTGTTTTACATACAGTATGTAAAATTAAAAATAAAATAAAATTATGAAGTCACCACTGCCCTATGTGTATCCAAAGCAATGTACTACAAAAGTCAAGTGGCCTTGTAATTAAAAGGTTTGCTTAAAATCTATATTCAATGTCATTTCTTCTGGCTCTCACAAGAACCAGTTTTCGTTTTCGAGACAAGTTTTATGTGGGGATTTTTCCTCCTCATTAAACATTTGTACAGAGCAGCTGAACATATTTTTTGTGTGAATATTGGCCTATTGTACCAATTTTTTTTTTTTTTTTAAAGAATCAGTTAATCATCCTACAGAATCCATATGCAGAACTTATATGAATAACAGATGTTGCAGCCTCATGAATCTGGCATCCTTATGTGCTCAACAGCTTCAAACAGGGACATTTGATCATTCTGAAATTTTGCATTTAAAAGTTTAGAAGTATTGAACCTTTCAAACTTTCCATTCTCAAGGATATTTCTTTAGATATGCCTGATACTGTTTTTAAATAATTCACGCTCCAACTCTTCTATTTTTAGCTTTTTGCAAAACCTTAAAGAAGAGAATTTCCCAAAGCAAAATGGATTTTATTAACGACTGCAGTTAAATCCACCATTAAATTCTGCCTTATTATTAATTTATATTTATTTCTGTTTACAGGCTATATCAGCCTTGAATCCATTTCTCCAACACATATTGAACAGACAGCAAACATAAAATGTCCCTTCAATATCTTCAAATATCTTGTAAGTTTATTTGACAAATAATATTCCCAATTGCTCATACTTGCCATAAAAAGTAAAAGGGAAAGCCTAAGGAGTCAGATTTCCTAACACTGTCCTAAAACAGAAGCTCAAATGCCAAATACTTTGCAAAACCAACAATCTTTTAAAACATTAAAAAAAAAAAAAAAAACCAACAGATTTAAGGCATTGTAAAGCTGTGAACCTGTGTCACATAAACTGAGGCTCTGAACTACTTATGTTTGTCACTGAGCACCTACTGCAAGCCCATTTTTTTTACTTAAATACTTTCACTCCAATCTTTAAAATTCTTCAATCGTTTAGCTTAATCCCAACCTGACACCATACCAAGGAACAAATGTATTGGATTTGTGTGGCAAGGTTTTGGTAGTAGAGGGCCACAGCTTCTGTGAGAAGCTTCCAGAATCTTCCCCCACGTTCAGTGGAGCCAATGCCAGCTGGCTCCAGGACAGACATGCCACTGGCCAAGGATGGGCCCAGAAGGAACAGTAGCTGTGCCTCTGGGATAACAGAGTTAAGAAACGGGTGAAAAAGTGCTACTGCACATCAGTAACTACAACAGGAGAGAGGAATGAGAACATGTGAGAGGAACAGCCCTGCAGACACCAAGGTCAGTGCAGAAGGAGCAGCAGGAGGTGCTCCAGGGGCTGGAGCAGAGGTTCCTCTGCAGCTCCTGGTGCAAACCACAGCAAGGCAGCTGTGTCCCTGCAGCTCACAGAGACTCCATGGTGGAGCAGGTGGATGCCCACAGGCAGCTGTGACCCCTTGGGAAGTTCACACAGTCTCCTGGCAGGACCTGTGGAGAGAGAAGCCCACACTGCAGCAGTTTTGCTGGCAGGACCCCATGAATGATCCACACTGGAGCAGTTCACAGAGGACTGTCTCCTGTGGAAGGGTCGCCCCTCTGGATCAGGGGAACAGTGTGAGCAGTGCTCCCCTGCGGAGGAAGGAGAAGCAGAGACAACATGTGAGGAACCTCAGCCTCCACTCCTTGTCCCCCTGTGCCACTGGTGGGAAGGAAGTAGAGAACTGGGAGTGAAGCTCAGCCTGAGGAGATGGGGTTGTGGGGGAAAAATGTTTCAAAGATTTTGGTTTATTTCTCATTATCCTCCTCTGATTTGATTGGTAATAAATGTAACTCATTTTCCCCAATTCAAGTCAGTCTTGCCCATGACCCAGTTGCTGAGAGACCACTTCCTGTCCTTACTTCGACCCATGAGCTTCTCATTCTATTTACTCTCCCCTGCCCAGATGAGGACGGCAGTGATAGAGCAGCTTTGGTGGGTACCTGGCATCCAGTCAGGATCAAACTATATAAGCCTATATAAAAGTATGAAGAAATGCAAACTTTAATATCCCTGAATACTGCATTTTAAACAACCATGTCACTGTAAAGTCTAAGAGAAAGAAAATGTTTTGTTTTCATTCACTAAAAAGCACTAACACACACATAGCGAATTTTAAGTCTTTTATAAATTGCAAGTAATGGAAAGTCTGTAACTGTAGCTTTCCTGCAGCTATATGATCCTGTTGATCCCTAACAATAATTTCTCCCCTGGTCCTAGTCAATATGCAGCTGATGAAGAGATTGAGAGGTGCCAAAAATATTCAACATAAAAAAACGTAAGTCACATCACATAACAGACAACCCAATGGTTGTACAATGGCAGCTGACAGACCAAAAAACCCCAAACCACATAAACAATGATATCAATGCCAGAGCAAAGAAAATCCTTTCAACAGCTCAGAGCTCTAACAATCATCTTCAATTTATATGAATAGAACAGTTGTATCAGAGTTTAATATCAGCAACACCTGTCTCTGTGACTAACATTACCATGGTTATAGATGAGCTCATAACATCCTTGTGTTAAGAACTTAATCTCAAATGCAAAAACCTTCATCAGCTCCACAACTGCAGTAACACAGTATACCTAAGCATAAAATAACCAGCTTAAAAAAAATACAAATTAACACAGAATGCTGAAATATTTTCTTGTGATTAACATAAAACACCAAGAGCATACATCTCTAAACCAGCTTCCCCACACAGTATTGATTCAAGTCAAAATTCTTATATTCTACATTCTCTGTGCCTCCTTCAATTCCCAATCCTCCTTCAAAAAAATCATGTTAAGTTTGAAAACATAAAATAGGAATTTATAACTTTTTCTCTCAAGTGCAATGAACCTTTAACATAAATATAGAAGCTGTGTAGGTCTACTGGTTACCCTTTTGTCAGCTTCGTCTCCAAACACTAATCACCTTCAATCCTCCCTCTTAAACATCACTTAGAGACTGTATACAAAACCCAAAAAAGTCTCTACAGTCCTCAGATCCTACAGCAAAACTCACAGTCCTTCAGGGGCAGAAAGGAGAAAGAGAACATCCAATGTATGATAGTCATATCACTTAATACAATTCAGCAAAGTGTTCAAACACATTATGTGATACAAAACCCCTGTGGGATGGGCTCGAGAGATCTTAGATCCTACAACTGAGCGCGTGCCCAGTCCCACATTCCAGCCGTGTTGCAGCTGTGAGCAACTGGCTGCTACCCCTGGAGCTTGGAGCACAAGAGGCATCAACACAGCTCTACCTGCAAGATGTTATACAAACCCACACAGAATATAACCTTGAAAGGAGTAGTTCTCTGTGTAGACTCTATTATTTCACTATTTCCATATTTACATGTCAGATGGAGAATTTGTACTAAGGACTTTGAGTTTCTCTAGTTTGGAGAAAAGGAGGCTCATTGCTCTACATTTTCCTGAGGAGAGGACATGAAGAACAAAGTGCTAATCCTTTTCCCTCTGGTATCAAGGGACAGGATGACTGGGAATGGCTCAAAGGTGTGCCAGGAGAGGCTTAGACTGGACATTAAGAAGCATTTTATAATGAGTGGGTGGTCAAACACCAGAAGAGGCTTCCCAGAGAGGTGGCTGGTACCACAAGCCTGTCGGTGTTCAAGGGGTAGTTGGACAATGCCCTTAATAACTTGCTTTAACTTTTGCTCAGCCCTGATGGAGTCAGGCAGTTGGAGTAGATGATAGCTGTAGGTCATTTCCAACTGAAATATTCTATTCTGAAACCAAGTAAGGCATAAAGAAAGTGGTGACTAAGTGTAGCTTATGCTGGCTCTTCGCTATTATCCCATATGGATTCTGACAGGTGCTGCTCATTTAACTAGTGTTTTACAGACAACACTAGTTAAACATCTGATATCTTTCTCAGATTAAAAAAGAAACAAAAAACCATTCAGCAACAGGAATACACTAACTTTTGGAGAGCTTTTTAAAAATAAATACATTAAAAAATTACTGCATCTGTCAAAAGACCACACTTCCAAGCCAAGGTGCATTGTTTTGGCAGAAGCAGTTAAACTTTTAATCAAAAGTCTACAATAAAGTATTTCAAACAAGGTTTGACACATACATAATCAAACTGAACTCTATTTGGTTGAAATTAAGAGGTAAAATCATAATTTATTTTACTATAAACCTTATTCTTCTAACTGCTATTTCAATTTTTTATTCATACATTAAAAATGATGTTCTGTGGCCTGGTGGGCTGTTGGCTCACTGTCACAAAGGTACAGGAGTTACAGAGCAAGGCCAGTCCACCTCGCTCCTCACTGACCAGCTGTCAACACGCACCACATGTTCACACAGCAACACATTTCAGCTTTTGCTTCCTCTCCAAAGTTATTGTTTGTGTAAGTACCACTAATTAAAACCATTGTCCGGTTCAGCTCATCCCCACTGACATCAGCTGTTTATGTCACCTGATGCTCTTACAAATTAAAAAAGCCACTTTTTTCTCCATGCCTTTGTCCTTTCTGTTGTCTGGACAGTGCATTGAGGAAATTCAGAAAGGGTGAGGAGTTCAGAGAAAAATGTGGGATCATCAGGAAACAGCAGCTGTGAACAGGGGGAAGCCAAAGAACCAGGGCAGGAAAAAAGGGACATGGCTATAGCGTGCTATCACTGCACAGGACTACGGCAGGGCAAAGAGAAGACGGAGGTGAGGGTAGGCTTGACTATGAATAGAACTTTAGAAAAGAAAACTAAACTTGGGAAGAGACAAAAGCAAAGAAACCCTGGTAGTAAGAAGGTAAGGGGGAGCAAAGACTAGAAGGAAGGAAGAAGTTAGCATGAACCCACTCTGAAATACAGACACAGAAACTGAGAAGGAGGAATCAAAATGCAGACAGAGATAATAGTGGTGGCAATGGGGCAAAAGGATTGTTCAGAGGGAACAAACAAATCTGTGGGCGTAAGAGTATCTAGAATGGAATCTAACAGCCTCAGATTTCCCTGTGCTTCCTCTGCTACTATAAACCACTTGAGCATTCCTCATTTAGTCCCAAACTTGTATATCCATTCTGTAAGTCTGTCTCCTCAGAGTTCCTCTTAGTTTTTCAAAATACAGTCCAGTGCTTTATCAAAGACACGTTATTCAAACCCTGCCTTTGACTTAGTATGGAGGAAAACAATATGCAACAGAATTGTTTTTACAGAACGACTATGGACTAAGGACTGCTGTTAATGACGATCGGCTTTCACCTCTGTAAGTCCTGAACTTTTCAGCGCTTGCTTTTTCAAGTCCTAAAACGTTCCGATTACTTTTTTACACGTAATGTGCCTAAGGCTGGCACTGAACTGCCACACCGTGTGACAGGGGGAGCAACCAAGCCAAAGGCAGCACGTAAGGAGCAGCATTGCAAACGCTGAGGAACGCATGTGCTACGGCAGCGCTCTGTTACGTGGCAGCCGGCAGCAGGAAACACCCGTGCGCACGGGCCGGAGGGGCGGCGGATCCGCACGGACACAACCGCAGCCGTGGCAGGAGGGGCCGCGGCCCGCGGAGCCCCCGGGAGCGGCAGCGCCGCGGGGAACGAGGGCGACAGGCGGGCTCGGAGCCGGCCCCGGCCGCCACGGCAGCGCCGAGCCCCGGCTCTCACGCCGCGCTCCCAGCCCACACCCGTGTGGGAAAGCGCTGCCCCGGGGCTCTTTGCGGGCGACTCCGGAGCCCGCTCGCTCTCCCCGGGGACGCTCGGAGGCGGCGGTGAGGGGAGGGCTGCCCGCCCGGGCGGAGCCGCTGCCGGCGGCCCCGGCCGCCCCTCGCCCTCCCCCCGGAGCCGCACTCACCACCTCCCGCGCCCTGCTGGTGAAGTCGCTTTTAGAGCGGGCGGTGCCCCGCTTGAGCAGCTCGTCCCTGGCGCCGTCCCCCGTCACAGCCACCCCCAGCGCCTTGTTGCGGGTCTTCACGGTCTTCACGCTGGCCTTGAAGAGCAGGGTGATGTCCACCGCCATGGCGGCCGCCGGTGCCGCCGCGCGCCCTTCCCCGCGCAACGCGGGCCCGCGCGGCGCGTTCCGGCTGCGCGGAGGGGCGGGGAGGCCGCGGGATGACAGCGCCCTGCCCGGGACGGGACGGGAGTCGTGTCCCGGCACAGCCCGCACGTGTGGGGGAGCCGTGTCCCGGCACAGCCCGCACGTGTGGGGGAGCCGTGTCCCGGTACAGCCTCCACCTGCGGCCAGCGCTGTGTAAACGCTGTACGGAAAATAGAACATGTATGGTGTAATGACCCCCCAGATAGAGCGTCCTACCAAGCGGTGCTGGTGCATAGCAGGTTAATTAGCGTTGATTAATACATATTAACCAGATCTGCACTGCGATCTGGGGTAGGAGCTGGCGTGAGACTCCCCTACAAATGCCCTCCCGTGTGATCAGGCACTGATCTCCGTAGTGACGGGGACAGGAGGCGAGGGAATGGCCTGAAGTTGTGTCAGGCAGGTTTAGGTGGTGTACTAGAAAAGGTTCTTCACCCAGAGAGTGTTTGGGCACTGGCACAGGATCCCAGGGAAGCAGTCACGGCACCAAGCCTGACAGAGCTCAAGAAGAGTTTGGACACTGCTCTCTGGTGTGTCTCTTGGGAGTGTCCTGTGCAGGGCCAGGAGCTGGACCCGATGATCCTTGTGGGTCCCTTCCAACACAGAATATTCTGTGTTTCTGTGATTCCGTGTATGTCCCATGACCACATATCCCTGTGTAGGCGGAGCAACCTTGTGACACCTGGAGCGTGCAGCGGTGGTTTCCTCTCCTGAAGGGAAAGCTGACTTCTCCCGATCTGCTGCCACCTGCACTGGCACAGTGTCACGTCAGTACCTGCAAGACGTATCACAATGTTTGTAATCTGATTGCAGAATAAACGGTGTGAAATAATCTTTGTTGTCGAGGCAACTTTGTTACCCTGTTCGGTGCAGTGGCCTAGCTACGTGAGATTGCATGGCACAGAGGGGAAAGCTTTTGACCAAATAAACTAGTGGTGGTGTTTATATAAATATGCTCATGCATACATATGTGCCACCCAAAGCTCTGGGATCTAGCAGACACCATGTAGTTTTTAGCTGTCCTTTCAGTGACCAGAAGCACATTAATTCCCTGACACAATCTCCAAAGAACACAAAATCCTACCTCACCCCAGCAGACTGAAATTTAATCAACCAGAACTATTTTTCCTATCTACTCCAGGGTATCAGACTTTCTTCTCATGTTGATTACTACTCTGCTTTCAGTTCAATTCCCATCAATTCAGCCTTAGTGGTTCCTTCATTGTTATATTGTAATTAGCATTCGTTCATACTTTGTTATTATTGTTCTATTTTAATTCGTGTTTTTATTGTGGTATGGCTACATATTTCTAATTAAAGGAATAAACTGTTTTAAGTCTCTGTCCTCGGTGCTGGATTTACCATGAGAACATATTTAAGGTATTTAATAAGTGGACAATAAAGGAAATTAAAGTTGTCATTCCAGGAATGCCGGCAGTACTTGATTGAGCCCTGAGCCAAATGTTTTCTCTTTCAAGATTAAGAAATTCAGTATAATGGTACTTCAGCAAAGGACATGTTTAATAAAGCTATGTGAAACACACATAGTAAAGCAGATCCTTTCAGGTAAATTTCCTAATATTGATGAATTTTCTTTTCTTTTTCCTTCTTTTCAAAACCTTAGCGGTCACATTTAATAAACTTTCAGGAATGACTTGATCATGCTGACATTCTCAGTCTTAAACTCCTTGAAGACACTTTTGAGACATGTTCACAAATGCTACCATCATGTGCTGTGGTTCTGACATTCTGCATACATATTCTTTCACAGGCGCTTGCACAGGTCAGTTTTTGTCTGTAGAAATAAGAAGGCCACATCTTGGCCCATGGTAGTATGCTCCTGAAAGTGTAGGTGATAGCATTAATATTCAACTGTATGGTTTGTTCCAATTTTTAATGAGGCAAAGATTTACACTCCCTTAAAGTAGTCTCATTTAAGTGTCCATTGCATAAGAATCTACAGAGTTTTTCCTATTAAGAGTTCCGCTTTTTTCACATTTAAACTGTAGAAATATGAAAGCTATTTTGAAATTTTGAACTTCACCTTTGCTTACTGCTTTTAGAAGAAAAACAATGTGTTGGTGCCTCTGTCAAGTAATAGTTTAATTATTTTCTGATGAGATTTAGATTCTTTAAAATAACTGGAATATTCTATACATATTTTGACCAAAAAAAGGAATCTACAGTTCATTAAACCAGAGTAAATTTTAACAGACATACTATAGTTTATGTCCTAATTTTGCAAAGATTTATACACATATTAAACTACTTTGAATACTCCCCCTGAGGTCAGTGGAACCTCACAAGGCACTCACAGTTAAGCACATAACTCTTTTACTAGATCGGAACCTTAGCTGGAAATTCTTTGGGAACAAGATCATCTCTTTATTTCTACTTTTACTTATTTATTTGTGTTTTATGCGTGTGACCAATAGTTACTGAAAAACACCCCAAAACAGTAATAGTAATATTACACAACCAATTTTGAACCTCAACAGTCTTAAAACTCCCATTCTGGCCCAAGGAAATAAACAGAGACACATTTTAGAAGAAACAGAGTATTAAAATTCCATATAGCTGATTTCATCTGTGAGAAATAAACTGAACAGTTAATCTGGCAAAACAAGAAGTTAAAGTACCTTTTTAATGTGAAAGAAGGTTGCTCAAATGGTTTAACTCATTAGGTATATAATACCCAGGGCCTCTGCTGTAGAGATAGATAGCTTTGAAGATTACAACTGCTTTAAAATCAGTTGCTAAGAACTGGTGCCCAGAGCTTTCATTTGAACTTGATCCGAGCTTCCTGTATACAGTAACTGCATCTCCTCAGTAGTCATTTGCACTTCCACAGCCACCTTCTTTTAAAAGCTTAGAGCTTGCTTTGGAGTAGATAGGTTTCAATAGTACATGCTGGAGCTTCCTGTAATTGCTAAAAACCACTCACCTTGAAATTTAAGATTTTAAGGTTGGAATGAAATTCCCAAAACACGCACGAAGCACTACAGTCCCACCACAAGCAGTGCAGGTAAATTGGTGGTGAGACCACATGCACTGTGCACTCTGTTGTGCCCCAGCAGGAGAATGTCTGGAGGAGAAGAAAGTAGGACACTGCAAACTACAACAGTTTTGTGTGCAGTGTGAGGACAGCAAGCTGATCATCAGGTCTTGGTATACCTACCTGCTTAACAGGCAGTCCTAGGAAAATCTGCCAGTGGAAAGGAGTTCATGTTTCCCTGTGATTATCAATCTATGTGCCCATTAAAGAGGGGCTGGTGGGGTTGTCTCAGAGACAGGTAACTCCTCAAATTGTAATTTTGTTTGGTGTGAAAGACAAAAGGGATAAAGCTCCTGAGCTTCCTCCCAATGTTACAAAGGTCCTAATTTGGCACAGGCAATAGAGGACTACATGTGGTCCATTTAATGCATTTTTTATTTTTTCTGGCATAAACCCAGTAACTTTCTTTGTGTGATGGCAGTATTGCAAGAGAGTATCGCAAGAGGACGGCAATTTAATCACAGTGCACATTTGTGACCAAGACAATTCAAAAAGGGAGAAACTCCATTTGATGACAGTTGGAACTTTTAAGCCAATAGCGTGCATACTTACTGGCTTACACTCAAAGTAAGTACAACATTGTGGACGGGCAGAGAAATCTTTAACATTTGAAAGTGGGGCTGGAAAACGACCTGTACAAAGGAAGTATGGCCACTTCATTGAAACACAGTTTTGTGGAAAGAATGTGTATGAACTGTGAGTTATATTGTCTGTGGCCATGAATATTGACTGCTAGAAACCCGTTCAATTGGCAGGAACATCAAGGTTCTGTCATTCCTCTTGGAACTAGGCCATCACAACAACATTTATACCAATAATACTTAAAAACCAGAAGCCCTTTGTGTAAAATAAATTTTTGCCTTAAAACATGTCTGTGTATATGTTGTCTAACAAAAGACATTTTTAGAGAAAATTATTACTGGAAAATTGTTCTCCAGCTTTCAGAGTGAAAACAAACTCTTTAATGTTCCAGCCTCTTAATAAAAATTGATTTAAAAAATCTGTTATGAAACATTAAGATGCACTTCATGCATGGAACAAAGCATACAACATACTAATGTTTTGTTTTAAAAAGGAACTCTATTGAGAAATGATCTTCCATTGACTCCATGTAAACCACATACAAAAGTGATAGTAGGGTGGCCCTTACAAGAGAATGGGTAAAACAAAAAATGCAAAAAGGGTAAAAAAATTAAAATATACAAAGAACTTCTAGAAAGAATTATTGCAAAGGAGAAGAGGGAAGAAAATGGAAAGAGCTTTTCTGAAGTTATTTACAGACAATGGTAGGAGAAAGGGATTTGTGAAATCTGGACCATTTCTTTTCAATTTTCTCATAAGAAACTCAAATCCTGCTGTGTACATAACAAACCATCCAACATTATGGTTGGACAGGCATTGAATTAATGTTATTTTAAGTGCTTTGAAAGTAAAAGAGGAAAGATTAAATTGGAATTTTAATTCTGTTTCAATTGATGTAAATAGCAGTGACCAACTGATATGTCAGGGAAACAATGTCTTAGTGCCGGAGTGCGTCCCACATTTACAGGGTCAGAAATAACAATAAGCCAAATCAAAGAAATTTCCATTGCTGGGATTTGAGTCAGGCCCAGCATACGTCACTAGAAATCCTACAAGGCCTTTGCCAAACCCACAAAGGACTGGAGTAATTCCATAGTTCCATTTGGACATTTCTGAGGTTAGACAATGGCTCGCTATCTGCTGGATATCATGCAGATTAGCAGGAGAGTAGCTTGTCACAGTCACCTTTACAATAACTAAAGCACCAGCAAAGACACCAAATTAATTGATATTGCAGTACTCAAAATTAAGTTATGTTTAGGCCTATAACTTATGACTTTAAGCTTCTGTATGTTCTCCCAATATCTACCTGGTTTTATTACAACTAAGCTCCCTGACCCTTTTCATGGCTCAGTGGCCCAAAGCACTACTGTGGGTGCAAGGGAAGGGATGGGAACAAATAGCTCGTGGAGGAAAGGGTAGGAAGGTACTGCAACAGCCCCAGCTCAGACTGGTTTATTCTGTCAGTGAACAAACACTAAAGCACAAACCAGCAGAAATAAACCAGGCAGAGTAGCCTTACAGAGAATAATTTTATCCTCGTTTGTTTAGTAACTCCACAAAGCCAGTGGAAGAGGCATAGAAATAAAGTGTTTGACTCTATTTTTGTTTATCCTGGTAGAAACAGGAGTTGAACTAGATGTAAATAGGTGTTAGAGCACTTTTGGCAGGTTTGTAGCCTGCATAGCAACCCTGTATAGAGATCCCTGAGCTGGCTCCAAGCAGACTGGCATGTCCACAGCGTCCTGGATTCAGTACCCCGTTGGTTTCTGCCAAAGTGTAATCATATCCCTTTTCAGCTTCGACCTGTACAAAGGCATTATTATTGCAATATGGAATGTACCTTACCTGATAGGGTCTCGGTGCCAACTCTGTTTTTTCCATGTTGATGGCTGAGAGTCACTGACCTGGTTTTCTGGTCATTTTGTCTTTTCCGACTGAGGAACCTGCAGTTTGGAGCAGAAATCTTTCTTGTTAGTCCCTAGAGGAAAATAAGGAAATAATTGGTACTCCTTAACTCTAAATAATCTCAAAGCTGGAATGAGTGTCAGCTCATTCTCTAGTCATCTCTGCACCCTGCACCCCTTTTGGCACATGTGCCATTCATTCTAAGGGACATATGTAGTGGGTGAGGGGCATCTTATTCTTCCAGTGCCTGTTTTCACAACCAGGTTTAGATCAGACCTTTAGCCCAGGCTGGGCATCCTTAGAGATTGGATTAATATACTCTTTCTTACCATGATGATTCCTGTGATAAAAACGTAACATATCAAAATGAAATGATTCAATACTTCCTTGAGAACACTGGAGGGAGCTCACAGAAAGATATAGGGGAAAAAAAAAAGGAGAAAAGGTGGCAAGAGAAGTTGTTTCAGTTCTGTGAAAAGTTCCATGAATATTTACATTTACAGATTTCGTTTCTTTTCAATACATGTACAAATGTAGGAAAGAGGTAATTTTGCTTATATTAAATTCTGGTGATTTTTCTTTGTATTTGTATCCTGGCATCATTGTAACTTTCTATTTTGAACGGGTTTACTCAGAAAACATGCTTAAGAGGCCTTTTCTTTTTCATTTAAATTATGTTTATTTGAGTTCTCTCGTTTCTGTTCACTTGGCTTCGTGCTCTGCAGTCTGATATTTAATCTAAAATGAGGGAGAGGGACTTTGGCAAACTGTAGTTATACATCCCCTAGGAAAATACCATCATCTTCAGTGAACACAATATAATGAGGAGGTGTCCCATTACATAATTGAGGAGGCATTGTCTTTTATATGCATTCTGGTTCATTTTTCACACTAAATTAATCTTAATAAACATCTGCTTTGAGTAAAGAGAGTTTTGTGATATTTCAACCATGACCTCTCTGGAAGTCCAAGTGATTTTGCTTTATGTTTCAGACTGGAGTATTCTTTTGAAACATTTCCCTTTACTATATGATAATCAGTGTGTTAACATGAGCTGATTAATCCCATCAGTCAACACTGATACCATGGTTCTTGTGCCCTTTCCCTAATAAACTCCTGGTTACAAAATCACAGGCTTCTTGAATGAATTCAGGGCAATCCTGCAGATTATAGAGGTCAAATTTGATGATCACGAAACGATGAATCTGTAACTCAAACTGGAAGAACTAAAAATAACTGTACAATAGCAGTAAATGAAGAAATAAAATTAGTTGCTTTTGAGAGAGATCTTGATATATTCATGAAAAAGGTTATATAAACTGGTTGTCTGCAATAGCTGGAGCAAAGATTTGGTAGCTCTGCAGCACTCCCAGATCTATTTTACTGTGTTTCAATTGCTCATCAACTTGTTCTCATTTTTAATATTTGTTTTATAACAGTTTTTGATACAGTTACTAGAATAACAAATTAAAGATGGATTTTAGCTTTTTAAATAAAGGCTCTCTTTCATTTCAGATGACAGACTGAATTGAGGCCTATGAATAATGCTTGTGTTGACCTGCCAGAATATGTCTTCACAGCAATGAATTCTCAAATACCCAGGCTGAGCTTATTCATTTTGAAGTCAATGGGAGAGAAGGCAATACAGCCCAGCACTGAATCAGGCTGCATTTTAGCATAACAGCAATCATATAGTGTTTAAAAAAAAAAAAAAAAGAAAATACTTTGAAAAAGCCACATTTGGTTTTCTGTCTGTAACTTTTGCTATAGAGTTTATCTGCTCAAAATCCCAGTGCCATAAAGCATGTGTTAAAAAAAAAATGTTCAAAATGTGTTGCAGAGTTCCAGAGTTCCAGTTCTTTCCTGTCCTAGTAGTTTGTAAGACTGGACAGAGTTGCAGCTCAGGGAAGAGCTGAACTGAATGATTATGGGGTATGGAGACATTTCCAAGAAAAGTAGGAAGTGGGTTTGGTAATTTATTCGGTAACACACTAAGGATCTGGTCCAATTAAAACAATGGGTAAAGTTTAGAGTGGCTCAGAGGGAATAAACACAAAGCGAACCATTTTAAAAGCAAGCTTCTTACTCCAGAGATACATCTCAGATGAGACAAAAGGAGTCTCCCCTTCCTTTTTGTCATTACCAGTTTCATGGCTCTTTTTAACAGGATTGAGACTGGGGAAAGGATTGTGGACCATCATATCTTGGCTGAATTTCATCTCCAGTAGCTATTTAAGTACCTTCATTTCTTCCTGCGGTTTCCATTATTTATAGTGGTGCTAGATTTTACTGCCTCTGCTGCATTTTCCTCAAAATGTACTTGCCTTACCCTAGCAGGTGACTGGCTCCTGGTATGTTTTGCTGCCTCATGGAAAGGTTTATGGAATTTTGTAGGTATCTGTGAAACACTTAGAGCTACTTGTTTGAATAAGACCTTGGAGGTGCTAGTTTAAATTCATAATCTCTCTAAATCTCAATACGTTAACCAAAAGATTAAAGCAAGAACACAGTTCATTTTTTTTCATTTTTCCCCTCACTCTAACAGGCAGTTAAAGTATCTATTTTATTCAAGGTTAATATTTATGGTGCTGTTTCTGCTCCTTGGCAGAGCACCAGCAGATTGCTTACAGGGTAGGAGCGGCAGAGGCCGGGATGCGGTTCCACGGTCTCGCAGGGCAGCGCAGGCTGGGTGGTGCTGACAGAGCCGTCCTGCCCTGGCAGCCCGTGCCCCGGGCTGGCATTACCGCCCGTGTGGCTGCCCAGCCGAGCAGAGCGCCTGGCGTTTTCTGCCGGCTCGTGTTTCCGTCACAGTGCCTCGCTCACCAGCGCGGGTGCCAGCACATTTCATGCAGCGAGAGCGCATAACCGGAGGCGACCCGGAGGTTAGGATTCCCTTTTCCAGCAGTGACCCCACGCAAGGGTGATGTGAGCTGGGAGAGAAACCGTACCTGTGGGATTTAAAGACAGCTACTGGAAATGGCTGCCCTTGTTTCTGGCTTTCTAATTTAAGATCTTTTTAGAACGTGTGAAGTTTAAAATCCTCTGATAACCAGATACTTTTAAGGTTCTCAAATTTAGCTCACGCACACACAAAAATTCTGAAAATCTTGGCTACAATTCTTTTTCTTAGGGCTTTATCTCTAGGGAATTTTTTCAGATGTGGATTATTTGGTTATTACCTGTACGGAGTTGAGCATCAAAACCCTCTTCTTTAAACTATAATGCTGCCTCCGCTGAGGCGTAGCGACTGGTTCGGGAGCCACACGGCAGCCACACCCAGGCTGCTCGGGCCGCCAGCTCACGGACACCAGTGTGGTGGACGGCTAATGGCATTTATTAACTGGTTACATGGAGTTATAAAACCTCTGTTTGCTGCATCACATCCGTCTGCTTACGTTACAAGTTAGGTATTGCTTACCTTATCAAGGACACTGACCAACTAAGTGTTGAGGGAGGGGTTCTGTCTGCCCGTACAAAGCGATATCTTCCGACCGCCTGTCCCTAATCTCCCACACTATAACATGCTATAATACAAATATGAGATAACAAAATAACACTAAATTCATATTCTCAGGTCAGTATCAAATGAGTGAATTTTAAAGATATATTAAAAGTCCCATTTCTTTTGTTAAAAAAAAAAATTAGAATATTTTCTAAAAGTTAGAAAAGTTTTAAAAGAAAAGTTAGAAAAGAAAATTTAGAAAGATACACCTTGCAGTGTATCATGTCATGTGAATTTTAACATCTCTGCTTATAATCCAAACTGTGAATGGAGATTACTTGAGTGGATATCAACCATTATGCATCACCAAACCCATTTATTCAATTCATTGACTCCTTTCCTTTCCAATTCATAATTGCTTGCAACATACATGCTTAAACTCACAACTGTAATTCATTTGTCAACACATATCTATTAACTGATCACAAATTATCAGCTTCAGTTCTATAGGTCTGACTACAAGTAAATTTTCCCTTCATCCAACACACATTGGAGTTCAAATGGAGATTTTGAATGTGATTACAAGTGTTAAGATATGTAATGACAGCAATATTTTGTGCTTGAAAGGGTATTTTTAGACTTCCATGCTTGTGAATGCATTTGTGTAGAACTAAATTACTATGAAACCATATATGATGTACATATAGCCCAGTGCATATTCCTGTGGAGTTATACAGTGATTTTAAAAAATGTTTAGCAACTTTGTTACTTAACAATTAACTTGAATCATATGAACTATACGTATGTAATTTAAGAGAATTTTAAAGGAATATTTCCTGTAGGAGAAATATAACTGTGGATTAGAATATTCCTTGGAGAAGAATATTACTTTAGTATGGGCAGGGTGGCCTTTCCCAGCTGATTCACCAGGTAAGAAGGAACATGTGATTCCTCCACAGCTCAAAACCACCTCCCAAAAGTTCTGACATAGCATTGTTAGAGAAGTCTGGTTCTCTGGGGTGCTTTGTGTGCAGGGATGAAGGGGCTGTAGGTCTGTGGGGAACAAGCCCCACAGCTTCAGTGCATGGAAAACTCTTGTGCTATTCACAGCTGCCACTGAGGGAGCTGAGCAGAGCTGAGTTTGCTTGACTGCCACAATAGTGAGAGCAGGGCACTGGCAGACAGTCGTGTGTTTGCAGCTTTGTGGATTCAGGAACCTTGGGTAACCTGTGTGATCACTGGCACCTTATGGGTGCTGAAGGACACATGCCTCTAAAGTCCACTCACTTATTCAGTGAAGTATTTTCTTTCTCATACTCTCTAGCAAAAGAAATTATCTTCTGGTGCATTCAGTTTCAAATAGTGTTAGTTTGGGCTAATTGCTGATATTAAGTGTAGCAGAGAGCATGAAGGCACAGGTTTTCATGTCAGCATGCAGCAAGTATTGCCAGACCTCACTTACTGGAGAATGCTGTCTTGAAACCAAACCTCAAATCAGAAAACTCTAAAGCCTTTCCACAGGCACATCTGTTATATTTGTACACAAACTACACAAAATAAAAGGCTATTCTTTCTGTACTTTCAGATCCAAAAGACTACACATTTCTCACTGACTTGAAGAAAGGAAGACGAGCAGATATAAAGCTAGTAAAAATATTAAAATACGATTGCTTTTATCTGAAAGAGGCCTCGTTCTGTAGTTTTTGAAATGGTACCAATAATCTTCCTCTTAGTTTCAAAGGGTAGGTTTTCTTTTACGAAAATTTCTGTTTCTCATTTGCTTTATTGCATTACTTCCTTATTTGCATGACAGGTTTTACAAATGAAATAGTTGACTACAAAATATTAAAACTTGACAGCTTCCAATTAAAACAGTGTAAATCCTGAACCCACTTGTTCATCTTTTTCACCACTTTCACCAAGAAAGTGACTACAGATTTGCCCCCAAGATAGTTTTTGATTGTTGCAACCAAATTGTTAAGCATGCTAACACATTCATACGTTTGTTTTCATGTATACTTCATTTATGCTTAGAAGTCAAATTGATGTAATACTGCAGATTCCCAGTCTTTGTGATTTGATTTTGAAGCAAGGTCTATGGTCAGCTCTTGTCAAAATCTAGTTAATTAGTATAGGAATGTCAAATCAACACAACTCTTTTACATTGGGACAGTCTTATTAGCACAAACATGGTCAGAGACTATTTGTTCATACTTGACTGAATTTATGACAGCTTAACTATTTTAAAAAGAAAATGTTTTTAGGATAGCATAACTGCATCCAGATTAAGGGATTATAGCAATTTAATTTGTCTTTCTGTTTGTTTATTTGTTTGTTGCTGGCTTTTTACAAATTATTGATTCGGTCAAATTGTTGGGTGCAAAAATTGAGTGTAGATCAGCCCTCAGATCATGCTCTTATTAGCAAACCAAACACTGGTTTTGTTTTTGTTGCTGACGTTGTTTGTTTTCATTGCTGTCTGAATGAGCCTTTTATGGTCTCTGGCTCTGCCTGGCTGGCTGCACCCGATTGTATTTAATTACATTTACTCAGTAGTTTTAGCCGGGATTCCCGGCCATTACCTATCAAGTCCAATCGCTATTATTTAAATCCGATGACTCAGAATCAGAGAATTTATCTTTTACGCAGTTATTGCCTAAATATCCAGCATAAACATGCAGAGATCTGGAGGACTTGTTCTGACTGTGCTGATTAAAGGCAAAGAGCAAGATGGATGGAGTCAGTTGTGATCAGCAGGCTACAGCGTCCTGCTGTGCTCCAGTCTCTGCCATTGTGCGGGGCTCTGGGTACCAGACTTGCCATGGTCCTCTCAGGTCTAAAAGGAAAGCTGGCTTTGTTTGCCTGTAAGCATCTGCAAACTGTTCTGACACATGATCTACCCTCTCAGCAAGGCCACTCATTAGGCTGATTATCACTTCAAAGTTTGTATTATCATCCATCTCTAAAGGCAATTAGGAATGGGTGGCTTTGAGTATCAGACACTGGGTGACACTAAGTGACTCATCTTTATTGATTCTTTTGTGAGCAGAGACAGTGATTGAGATGATAGGATTGCAGCCTACCTGCCCCTTTGACTGGTAAATACTGAAGAAAAACGGTGTGTAATTAACTGACAGTTAATATAGGTTCTGTTTAGTGTTCAGAAAGCACAATAGTGGAAGCTGCCCAAAAGGAACAAAGTAATGAAACTCCTTTGACAAGTTAAACTCTAAAGGCAACTGTGTAATTATCTGACAGTTAAAGGGGGGAGGGGAGGGCCGGGCTCAGTATTTATGAGACCAAAGGAATTCCTGCGCCTGAACAATGGGGACAGATACTGACAATAATCATAACAGCTACACAAAATATTTGTTTGTGCAAGCCTGCCTTTCAAGTGAATAATGATCGGTTTAGGGGTCAGAGGAAGCTCGGCCGTTTTGGAGCGCCGGTTCTCCAGATTCCCGGAGCCGGGGCCAGTGCGCGGGGCTGGGGCTGGGACAAGGGCTGGGGCTGGAGCTGGGACAGGGACAGGGACAGGGACAGGGACAAGGACAAGGGCTGGGGCTGGGGCTGGAGCTGGGACAGGGACAAGGACACGGACAGGGATAGGGATAGGGACAGGGACTGGGACAGGGACAGGGACAAGGGCTAGGGCTGGAGCTGGGACAGGGACAGGGACAAGGGCTGGGGCTGGAGCTGGGACAGGGACAAGGACTGGGGCAGGAACAGGGACAAGGGCTGGGGCTGGAGCTGGGACAGGGACAAGGACAGGGACAGGGATAGGGATAGGGACAGGGACTGGGACAGGGACAGGGACAGGGACAGGGACAGGGACAGGGACAAGGGCTAGGGCTGGAGCTGGGACAGGGACAGGGACAAGGGCTGGGGCTGGAGCTGGGACAGGGACAAGGACTGGGGCAGGAACAGGGACAAGGGCTGGGGCTGGAGCTGGGACAGGGACAGGGACAGGGATAGGGACAGGGACGGGGACAAGGGATGGGGCAAGGACAGGGACAGGGACAAGGGATGGGGCAAGGACAGGGACAGGGACAGGGACAAGGGATGGGGCAAGGACAGGGACAGGGACAAGGGCTGGAGTTTGGACAGGGACAAGGACAAAGGATGGGGCTGGTGGAGCTGGGACAGAGACAAAGGCTGGGGCTGAGGCTGGAGCTGGGACAGGGACAAGGACAAGGGCTGGGGCTGGGACAGGGACAAGGGCTGGGGCTGGGTCTGGGTCTGGAGCTGGAGCTGGGGCTGGAGCTGGGTCTAGGTCTGGAGCTGGGACTGGATCTGGGACAGGGACAGGGACAAGGGCTGGAGCTGGAGCTGGAGCTGGAGCTGGGGCTGGGGCTGGGGCTGGGGCTGGGGCTGGGGCTGGAGCTGGGGCTGGAGTTGGAACTGGAGCTGGAGCTGGAGCTGGAGTTGGAACTGGGGCTGGAGCTGGGGCTGGAGCTGGAGCTGGGACTGGATCTGGGACAGGGACAAGGGCTGGAGCTGGAGCTGGGGCTGGAGTTGGAACTGGAAGTGGAGCTGGATCTGGGACAGGGACAAGGGCTGGAGCTGGAGCTGGAGCTGGGGCTGGGGCTGGTACAGGGTCTGGAGCTGGGACAGGGATAAGGACTGGACTAGGGCTGGAGCTGGAGCTGCACTCAGTGCTGCCAGGGCTGTGGGACATAAATCAGAATAATGAAACCACTGCTGGGAAAGTCAGACCGGCACGGAAGAACCATAGCCTGGGCTGTGTGAATAATTGTATGGGCAAAACTTCATCCACCCTGGCTGGCATTCACATGTAATGTCCCTCTAACAAACTCTTCACTTTTCCAGCATAGTAATAAACATTCCTCTTTACACCATGACACAAACCTGTCAGAACAAGCCCTCTGACAATTACCACCGACGCCTCACTCACTGGTCCTCTGCTGCAACATGATAAACCATTCTCCCTGGATAAGCTTTCCCACGATGCAATGTTCACTGTAGGAGTTGCCCACCTGGCACCATTTTGAAATCTTCTGCGTGAGGATCACAGTAAACAAAGAAGAAAATGTCCAATTTATGTTTGAGTTTGACGCAAATTATTTCAGAAAAGGATATACACTGTTGTTTTCCTCTTCGAGGTGTTGAGAGAGCCACCGATTCTTAAAGTTCACAAAGAGGGAGTTCAGTTACTGAAACAAGCCCTGTGGTAGGTACTGAAGTCCTAAAGAGATGATCAGGGTGTTGGAAGTCAGAGTAGATCCTTTCAGAGTCTTAGGGTGGCGATTTGTGGACTGAAGGTTATTTAATATTACTTGTGATTTCATCACCCAGCAAGTATGGAGACTTCTGTTTGAATATTGTATAAGTAATCCTTTATGGTTTTTTGTCAACTGAGAACTACAAAGTATATGTCAGACTAAATAAGCCTGAGAACGTCTTCATGAGATGGGCAAAAGAAGGAAACATGATAACCCTGCAAATTTTAAAACGTGTATGCATATACAGCATATAAATGAAGATGAAGTAGCTTGTTGAAAGAACACTGGTACGTGTTTTTCTTCCCTATTGTCTTCTGCTAACTTCCCATTGACTTTTCCTTTCTACAGAGTAAGACTCTGGGGACGCAGCAATGATGTCTCGGGCCTCTCGTTTGGGCTGTCTCTGATGTAAATGATTTCCCGACAGATAGCACGGATCGCATCTTGTTGGACACGCTCACAGCAGGGAAGAGAATTTATCTGTGGAGTTTGTGGGGTTCAGTGAAGGCCCAGGCAAGGAAAGAATCCGGATGACATGGGGAGCTGTGAGGTTAGGCATGGGAGGGAAGGTAACTTGATGGAGGATTCCGTTAAATGGGGTGGTCAAATCTTCAAGAAGTATCAGTAACTTGTGGCAGTGGGAGACCAGCAAATCTGTGTGGCCAGCGGCATGGTCAGGTTATCTACTTTTTTCATCATGGTAAAAATGAACTGAGTATGGTATGGCTGGAAAATCTCTAGATGTGTCAGCAGAGGACTAGGCAAACACAAGGAAAATATTGCAACTGTACATGGTCTTTCGGAAACTGCTGCAGATGGAGAATATTGTACTGAGTTTGGATACTCATTTTGCCAAAGGAAAAAACTAGCCAAGTACAGTACCGAAGCAAGGTACAAGTACAGAAATCAGCTATAAAGATGTGTGACTGTCTAAAAATCCTAATTATTTAATTTAACTAAAAGAAGCTTAAGACCATTCAAAATCATCCATTTAGTTCAGATATTTTAATCTCTCAGACAAATACTTAACAAGAATCAACATCTGGGACACTGAAAGTGTCAAATCCAGAAAAAAAAAGTTTTAAAAAATGTATCATTGAAAGATGTTACACAAGAGTGCAAGGTTACATAGGAGTGATGTGGCCGGGGTCTTGGTTTTGGATCAACAAGTCTGATTAAGAAATAGGCCAGAGGGAATGGAAGAAGGGTGCCACTACAAAATTATCCAGCTTGTAGGATGATGAAGGGTCATTGACTAGATAACTGTTTTTCCCTCAGCATTTATTTTTTTATGAGAGAAAGAAGCAGAGAGGAGCTGAGGAGAGAGATGCATATATAGCAGCTGGCAAATTCTGCTGAAGCACAAGAGCTCTCTGGAATCCTGGCCCTGATGCTGTTGGCCTGCTGTGCCTTTGGCAAGCCATGATGTCTTGCAAGGATTTTAATTCCCCAGGCATCCTGTGATTATCTTATCTACTTGAAATGAAGTTGTAAGAGTGCTGTTTCTGGGGGAAAAAAACCCAAACAAACCAAAACAACACCAAAAAAAAAGGTTGAACTCTCACAAACAGGTTTTATTGCAATACAGAAAGAGAACAAAACCAGAGAAAACTTTAATGTGGTTAGTGTCTCACTCCAAATCACATCAAGTTTCTGAGTCTTCTTGCAAAAAACTGGGATCAATTTGAATGACTTGCATTGATATAGCAATTAAAATTAATCTGAGCTGAGAAATGCAGAGTATAACAGAAAGTAATAGCAGGCACTGGAAGAACTGGCAGCAGGCAACAGCGTGACAAAGGAACTGACTCTGTTACCTTTAATTGTGTTACATTATTTTATTCTACACAAGATATTCTCTTATTACAATACACAGGCATTTCAAATGCACATGATCTAAAGAATTTCCTTTGTGCACGCTGTTATAGCTACAAAGTGCACGGCAAAGTCAGAGAAGAGGAAGAGAAAGCTTCAAGCACGATGTTTGGTAGTTCATTTTGACCTTCACTACTCATTTGTAAGTGCGTTCTACTTTCTTTCTCACTTTTACCTTCTTTCCAATTTAATCTGATCCAAACAAATTATACAGGGACAGTCATTTTCATTTGGGTCTTGTTCACTGAGATACTTAGCAAACAATCAACTGACGAACAAGATAAGGACAGCAAAAGAAAGCCAAGCTTTTGTTTAGATAGTGGGATCACAGATAAAGACCTAAGCAGGCCTGCGTAAACTCAAGAAGCAGTGATATTATCTTTGATGCTGTGGCACCGTGGTTGCATTTACTTGCTGTACATGCTCATGAAAATGCTAATTTAAAAATAATTGGAAATGAACACAGTCCAAACTTCCCCCCCCCCCTTTTTTTTTTTTTTTTTTTTTTTTTTTTTTTTTTTTTTTTTTTTTTTTTTTGTTGAGAGAAAGGTTTATTATTTGCTTTTGAGCCTTTGTGGCTTTAGTCTGGAAAAAACAAAGCAAAAGAACCAACTCCCCCACACCACCAAAAACATAAAAATTATCACCTGAACTGACAGGACAAGAGGAAACAGAAAAATAAAAAAACCCCCACGTTACGATATGGAAGCCCCTCTTCTCATAAGTTTTATTAGTGGTGTTGGAGCTGGTACCAGGACTGTAAAAGTAGTAGCAATTCTATGGAAACAAAACAAAACAAAACAAAAACAAAAACACCATAGGAAAAAAGCTTTGCTTTCGAGTCAAATATTTCAAAGCACTTAATGAACAGTAGCAAAATAAGTTTCATATCTTCCCTGTGGAGTAGGCAGGAACGATTAAGCCTCCCTCAGAGATGGGCAAACTGAGCTCAGGTGAGTGGCCTCAGGTGAAGCAGCAGGTTCTGCAGGGTGGAGATTGGAACCCTGACCTCCTGACACAGCCTCCATTCCCTAACCACAGCACTTGCACCTTCCACAATTGTCAGTGTAAAGTCATAGTCTCTAAATGAAACCCATAGGAAACTGCAGTCTCTGAAGACATTTGTCTGGCACTTTTCACTAGCACTGTGGCCATACATTGTTTTGGGAAGGCATGGTTGCATTTAAAATACATTGAAAACTGTAACAATTCATTTATTCTGTGAGAAAATACATATATACAGTTAGAACACAAACAAATATTTAACTTGATGAATGAAACAAATATTTAGTTTGATGAATATGAGCTTCACTAGCAGATTTTGCTAAGAAGACATACTAGAATGTTGTTCTAACATATATACGATATATATTTGCAAAAAAATGTTGCTGGAATATATATTTTGTTATAAATATATATTTCAAATGATATTTAAATATGGATCTAAAGATTTTTTTAAAACATGAGCAACTTAATACTTGAACCTGCAAATTCTCCATATCAGAGAAATAGGCTTTTTGTAAAGATTTTATGGGGATGGCTTTGTATCAGAGAAATTGTTTCTTTCTTTTAGTTTGTGTCAGACAGAAGCTTTAAACCACTATTCCTACAATTATCACTGTGCAATGAGAAAGCTGAATTTTCCTATGGACCATGTAAAGAGTGGATATACATGCCAAGAACTGTACTGATTGAAGCCTGATGCTGACTGCAAATGAACAGTCCCAGCCAAGGCGCTGTCTGTGCACACGGGTGTTCACAGGCTTCTTGAAGACCTATGAAAAGTGATGTTGCACTTTTCTGCTCTTTTACCTCTTCAGAAGAGCAAAGCAGAAGCAAACGTAAAACTTTCCCGGTGTTTTGGGCCACAAAACTCAAGGATGGAAAGGTGAAATTTGGCTGCTGGGGAGCAGAAAGGTGTAATTGATCAATATGGCACAAAAACAGAGGCAAGGAAAAGGAAAAGTTGAAGGTGTTCTTAGGGGAATAGGGTGTGAATGTGGTACAGTGGAATGAGAGAATCTAACAAAAGGATTCCATGTAATGTAAAGATTATAAAAGCCATGTTTTAAACAGGCAGGTGGAATCAGATGGGGACAGGAAAGGAAGAGGAGGAGAATCAACTGAACGTTAGAAAAGTCAAGCATCAAGGGAGGAGGTGAAGGGAAATTTGAGCCATCAGAAAAAGTCACACTGTGGAAATACTAGAGGGAAAGCAGTAATATATTTTATCTGTGGTTTGGAAGTTTGTAACAAAGGCCAGGGATGAGTTGGGGAAGAAATAAAATTTCAAAAGAAAGAAGAAATTCCTAAATCAGATCTAGATCTGGCTCCAGGTTTCACATGTCCTCTGGAGTTTTGCTGAGCTTACAAAGGGAGTCACTATTAAAGTCTGGATTCAGATTCAGTCACTCTAAAGATACAAGGTTTGGGTTTGACACCATCTTGAAAGAAAACCCCATATAAAACTGCTTGGAGTCAGGTCTCTATAGAGGCCAAAATATAGAGTATTATGGTGATTGATATTTGTTTGGGAGTCAAATTTGTTCTGCATGAAAAAGCCAGGGAAAGGGTTCCTCTTCTCTGATTCACTGAACAGAAGGTAATTGAAAGATCTCTTTATGGCAGGATTTACAACCCCTGAGCCTCAGTCGTTTTGAGCTAAATAATAATGCATTTGCATCGTAAGTGTATCTAATTTGAATTTCGCTTCCTGCCTAAACACTTTGAAAAGATGCATGCCTTGAGGTGTCTGCCTGAATAAAATTCCTGTGGAACTAAGGCTAACAAATAAAGTATGTCGTGGTGTGTTAGAATCTGCTCTGCCCTGGAGAATAGCTCCCCTGATAAACTGTCTGATTTATAATGACAACTGCTCCCACTGTTGTATACAAGTATACCTTACAGTAATGGGGTATTAAAGAGGCTTTCATGTGAAGCAAATATTTAGCTTTGAAGTCAGTGGGAGCTGAGAGAGCCCAGCACCTCACAGGATTAGTCCCTTGGGAATTAACCTTTTCACCCTGCTATAGAAGAAGGATGAAATTTTAAGACAGGATTTTAATGGTGTGAGCCTACAAAGTAGTAGGAAGGATGAGAATTCATAACAGTGAGTTATCTTCAACTGACACTGGGATAGTTCTGTAAGACTGCTCAGCACTTTATCCCTGTTATGACTTACACAGAATTAGTTTTCATGGAAAATGTAGCCTATGGTCCTTTGTCATAAGCTTGATCACACAATATAAGAGTTTCAGGAGAGGATTTTATGTTAAGTTGCTGTATAACTCATCAGCACTACATCAATTGTGCAAAAGCAAGAGTAGTTTTTATGCTTTCCTGTGAGAAACTTTCCGTCTGCTTTTTAGCTTCTGTTCAGTGTCTGAATTAGCAAAAGTGACCATGGAAATCCAACTCACTCTGCAGTTTCCCGTTCAAAAGTGAACACATTTTTTTCCAGGTATTCTTTTGTTGATGATGATATTAAAAGTGACTTTTAAATTAGCTGCTGTGAAACAAACAGAATCTGCCATTGAGGGAAAAGACAAACTGCTTATAATTAGTTCTGGCAGCTGGAGGATGGCACTCCTGCTGTTTCTGCTGCTGGCACTGTCAAGTACATCATGTCACAATGCATGAATTATCTGAGGTCAGCTCTTCAACACACCCAAATTGCTACCAATTATTAATTAATTAGTATCATTATGGGACTGCCTTAAGGCCTTATCAGTCCCCTTGTAACAAATAAAGTGACTAGGAAAGAAAAGGCAGTAGAAGTGATTAGTGGTGAGTAAAAAAGTAATTCTAAGGACAACATCACATGAATCTAATCTTCCAAAATACTTACTGATCCCCACCTGATCTCCAGTTCTCTCCTCATCACGTCCAAATGCATTTGATTTACATGGGAATATAAATGACCTGTTACATGTTAATGTATTTTCATGACTAAAATTTTGCTATTTAAACGTTACTGTTCAACTGTGTTCTTTTATCTTGCTTTGCCTGCTCTTCCTCTGAAAGCCTCACCTACCATACTTTAGGAGCTGTGTCTCATAAGGTGTAGTTATAATGCTAAATGGGGCTGTAGCTAACTTTGTCATCTGTCTTCTGAAATAATAACTTCATACTGCAAAGTTTCCAGTGCAATGCAAAAGTAAAATAACTTAGAATGGGGTTTAAAAGAAAAAAAAAAAGGCAAGAAAGGGGAAGAAACATGCAGTTTATTATCTGGTGATTACAGGTCAAGAATGGGTGAGACAGAAAGTTGCTAACTCTACCTGAGTGCCACGTTTGGAGTCAAATTCCTTGTTTATGGAAAAAACCTCACCATCAGCATATACTGCAGCCATTATAACTGTGCACAAATTGATATATATCTAACACACGCCTTCTGCCTTTACACCAGATTCAGCAGAGTAAATATTCACCACATTCAGCAGCTTGTCAGATTGTAATAGCTTAGTATCACCCAAGTTTTCCAGAAGTCTTCAGTCATTGTAAAGTGCTAATTATAATTTTTTTAAAATATATGAGATGATGATGACTAAAAATATAGTGAGTCAGGCAATATGGGACCTTAGAAATGCAGACACTCTGTGGCTGTATGCTGATTGTATGCTCCCTCTCTGCAGAAAAGTCTGCCTGATAAAATGTCCCTTGATTGACACAGAATGAAAATGAAAACGTATTTGATTGATGGACATTAATAAGGAGTCAGCAGACAGTTCTTTAATTCAAGTAAGAGTTAAATGTGTTACTAGGAGATAACACCATTTTTTTTCCTGAAAGTTAGTTGTAGTCTAAACCTCGGGAAATAGACATTTGTAACTTTTTCATTTTTCTAGAGTTCATTACTGGAATATCAGAAAGCCAGCATTTCAGATAAATTCAGCACCCACCTAGACAGGAAAATTTACCCTCCACATGAGTGAGACTTACATTTCAAATGTTCTCGGAACAGAGCAGATCCCAGAGTAGAACTTATGGGGAGGGATTTTCTTCTGCCACATGGTGCTGAATTCTTGAAGATCAGCCACTTATTTTGGCACAGAAAGAGTTCATGTCTTCCTAAAACACTTTCTAAGAGCCTCAATTCTGCATATGGGAATAAGCCATTAAGAAATTAGAGCAATGCACTAGATGACTGTCATCCCTGGTTTTAGGTCTTCTTTTTGCATATTTTGCCACAAAACGCCAATGACAACTCTGTGCTATTCTGTTTTAAATACTTTCCATAATGTTTCTAGGAAATAAGTAAGGCAAAAGAGCTAATCTCAGACAAAAGTGATTTAAACCATGGGTGTTCATTATTGTTTCAAAGCAGTTGTCACAGAGAGGCTTTAAAAAAATATATTGCCACTATTATATATAATTGCTGTAATTGTATTTTGGGTCCATAATGAATGAGGAGGTTTATCAACACATACTCTTTCTTCAAATGCACCACAAGCATGATGAATATAGTAATAAGCAAAGAATGCCAAAGAAGATAGGAGAAGAGAGTTCTGAAGAGAATAAGAAAAAAAGAAGGATTTTTTTCCAACTGAGAAAAGACCATTTCCTGTGTGGATTCCAGTTTTCAAAACTTTGGTCTGCTTTATCATGTCCTTAAAAACGTGGTTGTTCTAATGCATGCAATAGTGAAAATATCAGTCTTACTATTTATTCCCTTCATCCCCAAATCTACCTCCTTTGTTGGTTTATCATTTAATTATTACTTTTTAACTTGAATGATGTTTTTCTTAGCTAAGATAGTAAGGCCTGAGTCAGGACTTCAGCATATGGCCTGCTAAATTCAGTAAATAATTTTGCGATTTTGCCATTCTTCTATCCATTTTTGCTTTTCCAGTTTTTAATTTAATTGCGATTCAGTTATGGTTGTGCCCTAGGATGCATTTCCAGGGAGAAGTTAGACTTACAAATGAGTAATTTGACCTGACTATTAGGAATTATATCACCTGAGATATTCCTGACAAGGAAATGTCCCAGTGATTTTAGTTAGTGTTTTATAAAATAACATCTTCTATAATAAATTCATGAATTACTCTAAAGAACATGGAGTTTCTGTGCTACATTTGAATTTCTTCAATGTATGAGCAGTTCAGAAGGTATCCTCCATCAGCAAAATTGCACTGTCACTTGTTGAAATGCACATATTAGACAAAAAAGAGTAGATTTTTCTGAGAATTAGTGACATCAGGTTTGAAACTACAGTGTCAACACAGTCTTCCCAAATAACCTGATTTCCAGCAGGGTGATTGTCATGGGTTAGTACAGTTTGGTTTTTTAGTTATAGAAAAATGTAAAATAATTCTCCAGGTCAGGACCTGGGAATTGCTTTGGAAGAGACAGGGACCTATCAGAGAGTTAGTTGGAATATTGGCATCTATTCTGACAACTGAAATTGTTGGCTGTGACTTTGGGAAGTACCATATAAACCCCCATGAATTGCCTGTAGGTGGGTCCTTTTTCTTCTTCCTTTGGCCAGAGAGAGACAGGTAACATCGAGCTGGGCCTGCTGCTTCCCCCTTTTTGGGAGCTGGCCCGAGGCCTGGCCGGATTCCATCGGCTCCCGGGTGAAGGGGAAGGGAAGGAGAGGTTGCTGCTTTGCAACAGCTACTTTCTTCAGACTTCCCTGGAGCAGGGAGAGATCTCTGCTGGGCCCTGATAAGAGCTATGGGCACCATTTGGGCCGAAGCCACCCCAATTTACACCGAGGGGTGGGCTGAGAAGGTATTTATGATCCTGCCTGTTTTTTTGTGATTCTGGACTGCCTGAGTGCTCTGATCTCTGATGTGTCTGTGTGAGTTCTTCCTCCCTCACCAGCGTGGCCTTGAACATCTAACACCACAAGGTACAGAGAGAGAGGCAAAGACTCCGAGCAGATTTAACTCTTTCTTAGCAACATGAAGCTTCCAGAGCTTGGCCCTTCTCTGAGAGAATAAGAAAGGACAGAGTGAACATAAAGACCAACAGCATGAAGTCAGTAGAGCAAGAGTGAAAAGACTGTTGGGACAGAGGGTTGAAGAGTTGGTTGTTCCAGTTTTACTTAAGCCATGGAAATGAACTCTATATTTAGGTCATTCCTTTAAATCATGGGAAAGATATGCATTTGGGGAGATGATTGTTTTAATTTGTGTGTAGATTTAAGCAAAGGTGTTTGTGATGAACTAAGTAATATCCTATAAGATGCTTGAACAGAGATAAAGATGAGAAGCCCTCTGCACCAGTGAAGAAGTGAGAAGATATCTCTGTACCTTGAAGTGAAGAATCCTTTGCTTTGGAATTACTCATCTTTAAAAGGTGACACCCCAGTATGCAAAAGTCTAAGATCCATGACCCATAAGCAGCTTGGGAACCTGCTCCTGGGAGGGTCACAAAAGCAGTTTTCTCCGGGCAGTTGTTTTTGAGACAGTTTAAAACCCACAAGAGAAGTGTTCTAAGTTGTCAGTAGGATCCATGACTCGAAAGGATACTATTCCCCTAATGAATTAATGAAAGACTATTGTCAGATAGTGAGACTGACTGAAAATTACAAGTTTTGTCTCTTTATGTTGTTTTGTAAGAAAGTGAACAGTTTGTAAGGGGAGGGAAGAGTGGTTTTGGAGTTTCATTCTGTTTTGTTTTACTTTTTTTCCCCCCAGCTTTCTGTTTTTCTATTCTTTAGTGTATGTTAATCAATTATTTTTTAATTTTAAGGTTGAGCCTGCTTTGTTTTTCTCCTAGTCTCTCTCTCACAAAAAGAGTAAGTACCAAGACCAAAATTTAGTGAATGTGAAACCACTACATTAATTGGTGTTTCTGCCTGGTTTGAAATTAAAACTATGATAGTGATGTATATCTAAAGCTACATTTTACAATACTTTCAGTGGAAGAACACATTCTGTTGTGAGTTTACCCGCAACACAAAAGGGTTTTCTTCAAGCACTTGTTGCCCCAAAGAATCTTAAAGAGATTTTCATTTTGTTGTGACAAACACCACAAGAGAATGAAGAATTTTTGGTGACTTTTGTAGAATCTGGACATTCACAACAAACTGTTCTGAATAGACTATCATCTTTGCCTTTTGTTGTTATGTTACTGAAGGTACAAACAACTCTCTGAGTCTTTCCTTATGGATTAGGATTCCTTTACCTCAGGCTGCCATTGTTTAGCTCTCTGAAGAAACCATTTAATCTTTTGGGAGATGTTTCCAGAACATTTTTGGAGAAGTTATACCTGCTTTTGGGAGATGTTTCCAGAACAGTCTTTGGACACCAATGTGATGCAGAATCTGCCAAATTGCACCTCACGGTGATCACGTTCGGATAAGCACATTCAGGGCAGTGGGATTCACGGCCAATTCTTTCAGACAAAGGTAGACTAAGGAAGAAGTCTTATGACATTCCTGTGGTTTTGATGTGACACATCAGGCATGCTTTTTCTTCTAGAGCACTGTGTACATTGTACCACAAGTAACAGATCCAAACAGGAGGGGTAACCTGCTACTGATAAAACTAATATTAAATTACTTTCAGAGAAGACAGAAAAAGAGTCACAAGAAACATACTTCAAGTCCTGATTTATTTTTTTTCCTGCATCAGATGCAGTGAAGCCAACTTACTAGAACCCGTAGGTCTGATAAGCTGGCTTCACTGATAAAAAGGTCTGCCTTTTTCCTCAAGGAAAGAGCTTTCACATAATCCACAAATGAGTGGAAATTAAAAATATGTGATAACTTTCAGAAATACTAACTAGTAGGTAAAATAGCATTTTTTTTCAGATTATTTTTTACCACTAGCAGGATTACATCACGTGGTTTGCGGCCTCAAGTTACTTTTCATGAAGTTGGTTTTTGAAAGACAGTAGGAATGGAAATATTGCCATGTTCTCTGCTCATTGTAAAGGAAGATGTTTTGCATTTGAACATTCTCTTTCAGTGCTGCGAGCCCAGCTAATCCTCTGAGTTCCTGAGAACCAGACTATGAACCAGCCAGAAAACAGCTATAAAAATAGTAACATGGATCTCTCTGTTTTCCATTTGCCTTAAACTTAAGTGGAAGGTAATAATAAGAAAATTGGATTAAAAAATATTTTGGTCTCAGTTCTGGCATTTGGGCTCCTTGTACAGGCATACACTAAATTGTACCTTCCCCAAAATCTTCAGACCACTGTCACCCTCCAAAAGCTCATGAGACAATTCTCAGGAAGCAGACTAGGGTCAGAAAAATGCACTTTAGGGTGTGTATGGTCTCATTTGTCTCACCTCTATGTAGTCTTTTTATATCAGAATCTTTTACACTTAGAATATTTTCATATTAGTGTGCATGGCCACACTGGGTAGAGTGTTGCCCCTGGAGCTGCTCCTGTCAGCTGTGCCAAATGAGCTCAGTATTCTCACAGAGGTGGCCTAAAATGGTACCACCACACTGATACCTGGAACTTTAATTCTTTGAGGCCTTTCAAACTCCTTTTTGGGTGTCTACAGACTAGGAGATTAACAAAAAGGATCTGCAAGTGTGACCCAACTGCTGCACAAAGACAAAACACATCTGTGTTCTTTTCTCTCCTTCAAATTAAAAAGGTTAATTTGGAAGGAAAACCATGGAGTCCAGAAATATCTGTCAAGTAGTTATGAAGATACAAGGATTTATTAATAGAACTGGCTCATTTTCTTACCACGAAGTTTCTGCTTATCAGAAAGTGACATTTTTTTATCAGTCTGGTATTTTTTAATGAGAAAATGGTTGATTTAAAGTTTTTTATATTTCAATTAGAAATGTTTTACATCTTTAGAAAAGAAAATTAAACCCCAGTGTTATTTCCTGGAAAAAAATTCTGTTGCTAGCTGCTAGTAATGTATAGAGTTTTTTCCTCTGTAAGTACATGAATACTATGTTGACAACCTCCCTAAAAACATTTATCCTTTTCTTATTTACGCTGCCACACAAAAGTATTGGGACTGACAGCTCTTAAATCTGAAAAGGGTTCAACAATGCGGGCTCAGACACATTTCTGAAATGCCAAGAAGATGAAATGCAACTGCATCCTGTTGAGTATCTCTGGGTATTTATGACAGTGTGCAAAACTTTGAGACAGTGTTCCAGTCTTTGGTCAGGTTCCATTTGCTTGGTGCCAGTTGCCATATAGAAGCGCTAAACTCTTGCCTGACTAGGAGTGGAGAAATTGCTAGATATGCTCCTGTTATTTAATTCAAAGGTAATTCTGAATATTTTTTGAAAAGGTAATTTCAGGTCCTACTCCTTACCAAAATGCATCTCTCAGTCATCAAGTTCAAAATAATTATCTGTTGACAATAAAACACAATGCATTTTACTAATGTGGGTGAACCAGAATAGTCCAAATAAGAATGTCTGGGTTTGGTTACGGTTTTCTGTGGTGGTGTGAGAATTGTTTTTATTAAGTTATTAAGTTATTTTTGTAATATTTTAAAGTTATTTTTATAATGGTTTAGTTCACTGTATACCCCTGTGTTCTGCATTGGTTTTCCCTTCTGCATCTGTTGTTTTGTCTATTGTAAAACCCGACGTTTTCTGTCATTCATCCCTTCCCTGCACCTGTCGCTGTCATTCCCCGCCCCCCCCCTCCTCGTGGTCGCCTGCCTGCCACTCAGAGACCCTTCCCTGGCTTCTAGAATCCTCCGGGAAGGGTGCCGAGTGATAGGCTGGGGCCCGGGAGACCCCCTCCCCTCATTTTGTGATTGGTCCCCAGTTCCATGGTTCACACCCCCGGTTAACCCCCCCGATCCCTGTGACTGGCTGACCGGTTGTCACCACCCCTGTTTCCACCCCACTTTAAAAGCTCATGCACGCCTGCCCCCGGGGTCTCCTCTGGGCCGTGGGTCAGAGAGTGCTGAGCCCCGTGCTGCCTCTCCCCCTGAATAAAATCCTGTTTAACTGAGCCCAGAGGAGTCCGCCTTTTGATTAGCTGCCGTGGGTTGCATACGCCATCTGCTGGCCGTCGCTGAGAGGGGAACCAAGACCCACAGGGAGGAGGTGGCTCACCCGACTTGCCACTCCGACCTCATACGTTGCCGCGGTGCAGGAGACTGAGCTAGCCCGTGGCCGCGCTCATCAGCGCAAGGAACAGCACCGCGACAGCGGTTGGCGCCCAGTTCGTGGGGCCCCCACCCTCAGGACACGAGGCGGACCCCGCGGCACGGACTGAGGCTGCAAGAGCCTGAAGAAAAGTCCTTGGACGCCCCGCTACCCTTGGTCGAGCGGCTTCGTAAGATCACGCTCCCAAGGGACGAAGAGGACAGCCTGAAGCGCCCAGCAGGTCCTCTTCAGGCAGCTAATCTCGAGACCCCAGGCTTTATCGCATCCCAGGAGGGGGTAAGCCTTCTTCGTGAGGGGGCTTACTTTCGGAGGGTGCTCCCGGTGTGGAGACCCTAATTTCGGGAGGGATCCTCCAGGAGTGGGGGGGATCCCAGGCTGCGCAGCTCGGGGGGGTGGTGGTTAGCCTCATCCCCCTGCGGATTACTCTCCTCGGGGTGCTCTTTTGTTCTTTTTAGTTTTGTAAACTTTAAGTTTCGGGCAGTTGTCTTTTGGGTGGAAGTGTCCACAGGGGTTTTAGACACTGCGATTTTATTTTTCGGTGCGGACCCCCCGGGTTTGGGTTTCAGGTTTTGCCCGGTTTTAGGGGAGTGACCTCCGCGTTCATTTTCTGTTAAGTTTGCTTTTGTCTGGGTGTCATCGAGTGGGCAGCAGGCAAGGGGGATTTGTTAGGTGTCCCCGAGCCCCTGATTTTGGCTTCGGTTTCGGAGAGATGGGCGCAAAACTCTCCGCTGCCCAAAAAGGTGTGTATTATAGTTTTAAGTTGGTTGTGGAGCTCGCCCAGTTAAAGGTTTCGAGGGGCGAGCTCAAGGGGTTTGTGAGGTGGCTTTTCCTGCACTTTCCTCATGTGTCCCCGGAGCAGGTGTACAGCCCCAAGTTTTGGACGGTTGTACAAAACAAAATCCATGATCTGGTGCTCCAAGGGGACAAGCAAGCCACAAAATTCTTTAATCTGGCTGTGCAGCTCTCAGCAGCTGCTTCAACTACCAACAAGGGAGTGCAGAAAAAGCCCAGTTTTAGGCAAACCTCCCCCTGTTCTCCCTGTCCCCGTTCCCCTTCTCCTTGTCCCCAGAAGGGAATTCTGAAGGGAGCAGCAGGACCCCAACCTGCTGGCTCAGGCTCCCCCAGGAATTCTCGACCCCCCCGCCCGGGCAGTCCTAGCCAGACTGCTCGGGGTTTCTTGGGCAGCCCTGGCTGGGATGCTCAAGAATTCCACCCTTCCCCATCTTACCCAGTTAATAAACCTCGTGTCAGATTTAGTCTAGCTGAGACTCCCCAACCACAAAATGGCTCCCCTACCCCTTATCCCCAAGATGGAGGAGACCGCATGGCACGGCTCTCCCCATCCCCCTCTTCCTCTTCTCTAAATCCTTTTCTTCCCGCCCCAAACTCTTCCAACCCCTTCCTTTCCTATACTCCTCCCCTTCATAAAAGGGCTCCGCCCATGCCTCCTCCCTCACTGAAAACTCCACCCTCGGCTCCTCCCAGCTACTCCTCCCATGGGAACGCCCACATGACATCATCAGGTTCCCAAACCACGCCCCCTGCCGGAAGACCTGCCTCCTGGGCTTCCGGTTCCCACGCTCCCCCTGCTGGTTCCCACGCTCCCCCTTCCGGTTCCCACGGTCTGGGCCCGGAGGGGGCGGGGCCAGGGCCTGAGCCTGCAGGGATGCATCAGCCTTCCCCTGTTCCTTCAGTATCCCCAGTCGTTTATAAGGGCTCCCGAGGAGGGCAGCGGGTCCGAGCGATCCATCACCCGTTCCCCCAGTCCACCATCCGGGATCTGTGCAAGGCCCATCGAGATTATGGGCGGGACAGCCCCTATTTCAGGGGTTTGCTCCGTTCAGATCTCGATGCTGCTGTCGTTATTCCTGCGGACCTGAAGCAGCTGTTCTCCTGCCTGCTTGACTCAACAGAGTTCAAACTGTGGGTAGCGGCATGGAGGCAGCAACTCAGGGAGGCCTTGCCCAGTCTCCTCCGAGACCCGGAGACTGCGGTGGATGACAACGGGAACCCCCTCACTTTAGAACACCTTATGGGTGAGGGGAGATGGGCCGACCCATCGGACCAAACCTCAGATATCCCCATCAAAGCCCTCCAGATTGCCAGGGAGCATGCGGTCTCCGCATTTTTTGGAATGGTGCCAGACGGCCCGGTCGTACCCTATTACAAGATCATGCAGGGGGCCAAGGAAAGTTTCACTAAGTTTGTCGAGCGGCTCACCCGAGCAATCGAGGTGCAAGTAACGGAAGTGGCGGTAAGGGATGGGATCTTGAGGGAGATGGTGTTTGCAAATGCAAATAATATGTGCCGGAGTGCAATTTTGAGTCTCCCTCTGGACCCCCCTCCGACCCTTCCAGATATGCTCAGGGTGTGTCAGCTAAAGGTCCCCTACATGCAGGGAAACGACCGGGAAGGGAAATCAATAACACCAAGAGTTTCAGCAGTGTCTGGCACCCAAGGACCGACACGCGGACCGTATGTGCCCCAGAAGAACCGGTGTCTAATCTGCCGGGAGCCCGGGCACTGGGCGAACACCTGCCCACTGCGGGATGCCGTGGAAGCTTTGAAAAAGAAAAGGGGGGAAGGCGGGGGGAGTGGGAACAGGGGAGGGTCGGGAGATAGCTCCCGACAGTTAAACTAAGGGGGGAGCGCAGGTCCGCCCGGCGCGAAGATAGAAATAGGGCGGACCAAGCAGCGGGGGAGGGGGAAGAAACATCTAGCGCCAATGATACGCTGCCTTTCACTGAGACAGGCAATAATACCGGACGTGACACACCGAATTTGACATACAGTACTGACCATGACCTTTCAAAGCCAATTTTAGTAACATCATCAAGGCATGAACCTTATCGGCTGCGGCTCACCGAAGGGCTCTATCTGAGGACGGCGGATTGGACCTTTCTTTCCATAAACACCAAAGAACAAGGAGCCTGGCCAGTCCAAGGAAAGGAGCTTGTCATCATCGGGGACTGTAAGTACACCCCGCAAGAGGTCGAGATTCTTCCAGGGGTTCTCGTCAACAACCCCAGAGATCTCGTCCTCTGGCTGCGCTGCACCCATCCACCCACATTTATTCCTAAGGGACAGGTGATCGCACAAATCATCCCTACCCGGGGACCGAACAACACCCCGGTGGCTTGCCCTGTGCAAGCCATCACTGAAGAAAGGCCCCGGGTAGACTGTGAGTTCAGGGTGGGCGGGGAAACAATTAACATCACTGGTCTTTTAGACACCGGGGCAGATGTGACTGTTGTGCCAGCCCAGGATTGGCCGTCACATTGGGCTCTGCAGGACGTGGCTGGACACGTTCAAGGTGTCGGAGGGTTGCAATTGGCGAGACAATCCAGGAGCATAGTGCAAATTAAGGGGCCAAAAGGACAATTAGCTAACATCCGTCCTTTTGTTTTAGATTATAAGGAGCCTCTGCTTGGCAGAGATCTCATGTCACAATGGGGGGTCAAAATTGACATACCCGACCCCTCAGTGGAAATTTCCGCAGCGTCCATTGACGAGCGTCCCACCAAGAAACTTAATTGGCTGACGAACAAACCAGTTTGGGTGGAGCAATGGCCGCTTTCAAAACCTAAATTAAAAGTGCTCGAGGAGCTCGTGAAGGAGCAATTGGCCAAGGGCCACATTGTAGAAACCGACAGCCCTTGGAATTCCCCAGTTTTTGTGATTCAAAAGCCGGGGAAGGACAAGTGGCGGCTCCTTCAAGACCTCCGCCAAATTAATAATGTTATCGAAGACATGGGGTCTCTCCAACCTGGGATGCCTTCCCCGACTATGCTCCCCCAAAATTGGCAATTGGCTGTAATAGATATAAAAGATTGCTTCTTTCAAATTCCTCTGCACCCTGATGATGCCCCACGTTTTGCTTTCTCGGTTCCCACCATCAACCGGGAAGCCCCGAGGAGACGCTATCACTGGCGAGTTCTCCCGCAAGGGATGAAGAACTCACCTGTTATCTGCCAGTGGTATGTGGCCTCCTTGCTGTCCCCTGTCCGCGCAGCCGCGGGACAGGCCATCATCTACCACTACATGGATGATGTCCTGGTGTGCGCCCCGAATGATGACATGCTTTCCCATGTGCTTGGTCTGACAGTCGATGCACTGGTTGCTGCAGGGTTTGAGCTACAGGAAGAAAAGGTTCAGCGGATGCCGCCCTGGAAGTACCTCGGGCTCGAAATCGGAAGGCGGACCATTGTTCCCCAAAAATTGGCAATTCGAACAAAAGTAAGTTCCCTTGCAGATGTCCACCAGCTGTGTGGGAGTTTGAATTGGGTAAGGCCCTGGCTAGGTCTCACCACCAACGACCTAGCCCCCCTTTTTAATTTATTGAAAGGGGGAGAGGAGCTGAGTTCTCCTAGGGCGCTTACCCCTGAGGCAGAAAAGGCTTTGGAAAAGGTGCAGGACGCTATGTCCAAAAGACAAGCTCACAGAATTGACCCAGAGCTTCCTTTCAAATTCATAATAATGGGAAAGTTGCCACACCTCCATGGGATGATCTTCCAATGGAAGAGCATCCCGAAGAAGGACCGTGAAGGGAATGATCCACTCTTGATCATAGAGTGGGTCTTCCTGAGTCATCATCGGTCCAAGAGGATGACCCGGCCACAGGAGTTGGTTGCTGAGCTGATCCGGAAGGCAAGGTTCCGGATCAGAGAATTGGCCGGTTGTGACTTCGAATGTATTCACATCCCAATTGGCTTGAGATCGGGCCAAATTTCAAAAGCTATGTTGGAGCATTTGCTTCAGGAGAATGAAGCACTGCAATTCGCTCTGGACTCCTTCACTGGGCAAATTTCTATTCATCGGCCTGCCCACAAAATTTTTAATTCAGAAACTAAATTTATATTATCACTCAAAGAGGTTCGCAGTAGGAGGCCCCTCAAGGCTCTAACCGTTTTTACAGACGCGTCCGGAAGGTCCCACAAGTCAGTTCTGACTTGGAAGGACCCTCAAACTCAGCAGTGGGAGGCTGATATTGCCGAGGTGGAAGGATCACCTCAAGTCGCTGAGTTGGCCGCTGTCGTTAGGGCATTTGAGCGGTTTCCCGAACCCTTTAATCTGGTCACAGACTCCGCCTATGTGGCGGGGGTGGTATCCAGAGCAGATCAGGCGATTTTACAGGAAGTGTCCAACATAGCACTTTATGACTTGCTCTCGAAATTAGTTAGATTGGTTTCCCACCGAGAGCAACCCTATTTTGTGATGCATACGAGATCACACACCGATTTGCCAGGGTTCATCGCAGAGGGGAACAGGAAGGCTGATGCCCTTGCTGCCCCCGCTGAGATGGCCCCCCTGCCAAACATCTTTATGCAGGCGAAACTCAGCCACCAGCTCTTCCACCAAAACGCGCCTGGCCTTGTTCGCCGTTTCCACCTTACGCGGGAACAGGCCAGAGCGATCGTGGCCGCGTGTCCATCATGCTCCCAGCAGGCTGTTCCAACTTTACATGCAGGGGTTAATCCCCGAGGGCTGAGGAGCTGTGAGGTGTGGCAAACGGATGTCACACACTTCCCACAATTTGGACGACAAAAGTATGTTCATGTATCCGTGGATACCTTTTCTGGAGCCGTGTTCGCCTCTGCCCACACAGGGGAGAAGGCTGGGGATGCCATAAAACACCTCATCCACGCCTTCTCCTTCATGGGCATTCCGAGGGAACTGAAAACCGATAACGGCCCAGCGTATAAATCCAGGGAGCTTCGTAGCTTCCTGCAGCAATGGGGGGTGGAGCACAAGACCGGCATCCCCCACTCCCCCACAGGCCAAGCCATGGTTGAGAGGACCCATGGGACCATCAAGCGTGTACTACATCAGCAGCAGAGGGTCCTCAAGACAGAGTCACCATCAGTCAGGCTGGCCAGAGCTTTGTTTACCATTAATTTCCTGAATTGTTCTTACGAAGGTCTCAATCCGCCCATTGTCCGACACTTCGGCGCGAGCTCGCTGTTTGGGGTCAAAGAACGACCGCAGGTCGTGGTCAGAGATCCTGGGTCTGGAGGGACAGAAGGGCCACACGATCTGGTCACGTGGGGACGTGGGTACGCCTGCGTGTCCACCCCCACGGGACCAAAATGGATTCCAGCTAAGTGGGTGAGGCCCTATGTTCCCAAAAGCCCAGGGTCTGGCAAAATCAACAGTCCGCAAGTCACCGTAGCAGCGTGGAGGCGAAAAAGGAAAACATCGAACGAGGAGAGCTGAACATCAGCTCCGGGCGGAGTCATCCCTTTCCCTGCTGTTGTCAAATTTAAGTAACATATTTGTTTAGTGTCTTTCAGTTTTTCATAACAGCAACCCGAGCCGGATTCCCCGCTCTGAGGAGGTTCCACCTAGCCCTCGGAGCCTTGGCAATGCTCAGCCTGAGTCTCCCAGTCGTCGGATGGCTGGTCCACCAACCGAACAACTACACCGCCATCCGACAAGTGACCAACATCAAAAGGGAGACCAAGGACTGGCTGGGCGGACTGTCTTCTAATTGGGGAATCTCCGGTTGGGCTTCATCTATGATAAAACTGGGTTGCTGTGTTTGTTTGTTTTATTACTTGTTATCCTTGCGTTCGGTGTACAAAAAAGATGTTGTATAATTTGGTTTCCGCCACCTCACACTCCCCCACAGTTAACCATGTCACCATGCCATCAGAAGAGGACCATGAGGAGGAAGGACTGGAGTTGGAAGAGGTGCTGGAGGGGACCCCAGAAGACGAAGAAAGAAATCCGGATGAAGAAGAGCATGGACTGGGGTACCCAACGCAGCATCACTGACCTCCCTCCTCCGTTCCAGTCCCACTCCTCATGAAAAAACAAAAAAGGGGGAGATGTGGTGGTGTGAGAATTGTTTTTATTAAGTTATTAAGTTATTTTTGTAATATTTTAAGTTATTTTATAATGGTTTAGTTCACTGTATACCCCTGTGTTCTGCATTGGTTTTCCCTTCTGCATCTGTTGTTTTGTCTATTGTAAAACCCGACGTTTTCTGTCATTCATCCCTTCCCTGCACCTGTCGCTGTCATTCCCCGCCCCCCCCCTCCTCGTGGTCGCCTGCCTGCCACTCAGAGACCCTTCCCTGGCTTCTAGAATCCTCCGGGAAGGGTGCCGAGTGATAGGCTGGGGCCCGGGAGACCCCCTCCCCTCATTTTGTGATTGGTCCCCAGTTCCATGGTTCACACCCCCGGTTAACCCCCCCGATCCCTGTGACTGGCTGACCGGTTGTCACCACCCCTGTTTCCACCCCACTTTAAAAGCTCATGCACGCCTGCCCCCGGGGTCTCCTCTGGGCCGTGGGTCAGAGAGTGCTGAGCCCCGTGCTGCCTCTCCCCCTGAATAAAATCCTGTTTAACTGAGCCCAGAGGAGTCCGCCTTTTGATTAGCTGCCGTGGGTTGCATACGCCATCTGCTGGCCGTCGCTGAGAGGGGAACCAAGACCCACAGGGAGGAGGTGGCTCACCCGACTTGCCACTCCGACCTCATACGTTGCCGCGGTGCAGGAGACTGAGCTAGCCCGTGGCCGCGCTCATCAGCGCAAGGAACAGCACCGCGACAGTTTTCTTTTTTCTGGGTTTGGTTATGGTTTTCTTTTTCCACAAAGCCAAACTGAATCAACTATTTTCTAAAGAAAATAAATACATTATAATGGTTTGACACCAGAGGTTTTCTTAGAGGATTTTTAAAGTCCTTTGAATTTTCACTTGTCCCATTTCTCCCTGACTGGAGATTTATCTTTTGACTAGTGTTCTGTTAACCTTGTCCCCATCTCAGCCACAATGCCAAACAATCTGTAAGTCACGCGAGAACAAACCTGTTTGAGCCCTAGGGCCTGATGGCCTCCCAGCTGAAGTCATCAGTCTGTTAATTGATTTCAAAGGGAGCTGGATGAAGTCCCAGTGTCAGATCTAGCTGTTTGGAGAGTTTTGGGGGTGATACGGTCTGGGTAGGCAGCTAAACATTTGATTCATTATCTGAACCCAATTGAATTGGCAATGCAGAAGGTTCATCCATCATTTCTTTCTGCTATCCAAGTTCAGAGCTCAGGGATTTATCTGCCTCTCTTTCATCAGTGAATCACATAGCTAACATGATTATTTCAGGCAATGCAGAAGTAGAACACTTCCCAGTGCTCCAGTGAAGTCACTTGGAATACAGTGGGTAGAGGATCCTGTTAAAGGGTACTGAGCACATCAGACATGAAAGGAACCACTGGGTTTTCCTCTGGTTTAGCTGAACAGTCTGCGCTGTCTAATATCACCTCAGCAGTCTTGGCTGAGTATTTAGACAAGGAGCTTCAGACAACCTCTAGCCTGAATCCCTTGGAGTCTGGAAAAATTCATACTAGTAAGTTTTTTTTCTCCAGGTTTCAGCATTCATACACAAGAGTTTTTCTAGCAAAGGAAGTTCTGAATCCTACTTCCCCAGTTTTAGTAGCTAGATGAAGGAAGGATTATGTTTAATTGACGCACTTGGAACTTCTTATGAATTTTATGTGTTTGAAGCAGTTTAGGTCACCTTTAACAACAACTGTATAATACACAAGAATGCTGTTTTAGCTTCAGAGCTCAAGAGTCTTTGGGGACTGGAGGACAAACCAACAATGTAGTGAGTCCAGAGTCCCTATCCCCTGCCTCCCTACCTTCAAAGCATCTGTGGTGCTCTCACACTGCAATTTCCTCCTCCATAATCTGACAATGATAGTGTAGCCATGGGACCTTTTCTTTCTTTTCTTTCCCCTTTTTTGATGGTTCTTTCAGCTTTAAGGCTGCTACACTGTTGGCAGAAGTCTGGCTTCAATGGTCTGAAGGGAGACAGATACTGATAAATTTCCTTTTGATCTCTGCTCTGCAAAACCACTCAGTCAGGAAAAAATAGAAGGGTCTGTGTGCGTAGGGGTTGGAGGATGTGAAAGGCAAAAAGCACCCTCTCATGCCAGAGTGAGTGTAACTCCCACTTCACATCAGATCTGAAAGATGAATATAAAGAGTTTTGTATACATTTTGCAAATCAGGACAATGCACTGTAGGAAAATGAAGCCAATGAGTAAAATGGGGATAATGATACTGATCTCCTTTCTAAAGTGCTCTGAGATCAGTTGATGAAAAGGACAGTACAGGAGCTAGGTATTATTATAGTTAGATCATTGCAATTGCTTTTCTCAAAACCCTTATCGTTTTGTTGCATATCCATCAAGATCGGTGTTGAAAGGTTACAGTTTATAACAACTACTTTGTTATACTATAAATGAGGCTGAAAAAGAACTTTCTTCATGGGGCTGCAGAAATTTGCACATATCGTTTGAGGATGCATATACAGAGCTGTAACAGGTGTCGCTCAACTTTCTGTGTAAGGTGGATGAAGACAATGCCCCAGTGATCTGAATGTTGTCAAGTGAATAACATAATGTATAAACCACAAAATGTTAGCCGTCATTCTGCCTAGACAAGCAGCCATGAGCTTGGTGGACACGATCCAGGAGCCACACCGCTGCATTAGGGAGCCTTGTTCCCAAAACTCTCTCCATCTCTCAGCAAACGTGACTGCAGAGACACCACGTTGCACTGACACAAACCAGCTCTCTGACTAGAGCAGGCTTGGAGGAGTCCATCCCAGAAGCAGGGCAGGGCACACTCCTGTCTGTTGGGTTTGTGAAGGCATATTCATATGTTCCTTTATCCAGTAGAACTCAGCATTGGTAGAACTGATCCTTATTTTTCAGAATTAGCAGAGGTTTAAAACTTATAGATGAATACAAAAGCCAAAATGATAATGCTCCAGTAGGTTTACTAGTGCAGCAAAGGGTGTCTCAGCATGAACTAAGGTCCAAGGAAATGACACGAAGTATTGATACAAATCCCAAATTAGCTTCTTTACCCCACAGCTACTGGGAGACAGTAATTGCATACAGGCTATGTACAGAAGATTACACAAACAAATTTAGAATTGAAAGTACAAAGGAATAACTAAGGCAATTGAAAAGGATTCTTCCTGACAGAAATATGTTATGCATTCTTTAACATATCATAAAATATTAGACTTTACAAGATAGCTTTTGGTTAAAATGTACTAATAAATAGTGACAGCAAAATACTAGTTATGGAATGTGTGAGTGAAACTGCTGGGTTCTTACACATGGTTTAGCAAGGGCTGTACTACATTATTTACAGTTTATTATAAAGTCTGTGATGTGCCTTTTATTCATGACACTGCAGAATCCCAGGACATAATCATATAGCCACAAGCCAGTCTTCCAAATGCACACAAACAGCAAAGCCTAAAGCTACATGCAAAGGTTCTGGCTGGGTACCTGACAGGTTCTGAAATGGAGCACAGTGAGTGTTAGTATGGGACTTCTACTGCTTTTGTCTCTCTTACTGCATAAAAAATATCTTTCTTACAACTTTAGAATGAAGATATCTCAGTATCTCAATATCTCAATGTAAATGTTGCATTTCCAGTCATCTGTGAAAAATCCTTTGTTTTTTGAGTGAAAGAGTTTTTCCAGAGATTTACAAAACCAAAATACAAAACCAGTTTTATTATCTATTGGGATTTTACAGAACATGAAGCAAAATCCATAGTAAATGCATCTGCATACAATTATTGAAAGAAATGTCCATTTAATTGATGCATTATTTGCATTGAGATGGACTTGCTGCTTATTTATAATATTTGTAAGAGGTCATTCAAGCCCTCTATGTAGGCAGCCAGGAGTTTTCAGATTCAAAACAGAAATCCAAATAAAAATAGTGAGACAGTTTTGCTTAGCTTGGAACATGCAAGGAAATATGTGTATGGAGAAGAGGCCTCAAATGAAGAAGTGGAGCAAAGCTCAGTAATAACTGAAGATGTAAAAAGAACTAATGCTCATGTATGCCTTAGGAAAAGTCCGCAGTGTATTGTTGTTTGGGTACTGACTTGGGGATGCATTATTTCTGGCAGCTTGAATCCTGATGTTTTCAAGAAAGAAGTAATTTCTGTCTCAGAAATAAACCTTTTCAGAAAAAAAGAAAAATAAACATCAAAGAATATTTATGCCATCAATTTCTCCATCCCTTGGGAATAACCTACGAGATCTCAAATTATGGTTAGTTGCTCACATCAAAAAGAATAACCATATGTTTCTCACTATTGCTAATTACAAAGAAGACTAAATTACTGAAAAAGGCCTTAAATTTAAACAATTCCAATAAAAATAAGAGCTGGTTTATTGACAATTATGTGCTTTTAGGTACAGCTGAATTTCAGTTAAGCCTTTAAGGTATGGCTGTTACTAACAAAATCAAGTGGTGCCTTAGCCATGGACTGAGACTCCTCTGTGGGAAGAGTTCTGTGAGGTTTGGACAAACCCCACAGTCCTGCCTCAAAAATCATCTAAGGATAAGACAAAGGAGCAGATGCAGACAAATGAGCTCAAGGAAACTAGGCAATATCAAATTAACTTATCAAAAAGTAGTGATGAAGGTCTCTGCAAGCCAGTAATCTAGCATTTGTCTAATCATCCACAGAGATGAAGGAGAGAGGATTCCGACTGTAAAGAAACCACGTCCTGTATTGTTTGTCAATAATTCCTCCCAAGCATAATGAACAAAGCTGGAAGAGGAATGAAGATCCTTGTTTTAGAATTAGTGAGTATAAGCTGCTGAGAGCACCATTATGTTTCTGTTAATATCTGTGAGCCAAAAATGGAAACTGAGGGAGAGATGCTAAGCAGGATGAGGATACATCATCTAAAGGCTTGGCAATCAACGTTTTGGTAGAATTTGGCCTTGGATGGAACCAGAGGAGAGAAGCTTAATTTTTCATTCGGTGAACCTGTAACGTAGGAGGTAAATAGGTCACTTGATGGAGAGACAAGGAAGGGGAGATGACTGTGGGATAAAGTGAAATGGGATTGTACTGAAAGGGGAAAGTGACAAAAGCTCTAGGAAGAATAAAGGATAAAATGGAAGATTGAGATGAAGGGATGGGACTGCTGAAGAAAGCAGGGCTCTGAGAAGAGAGGCCCTACAGCATCTCTGCCTCAATGGTAAAGGAAAGTTGGGGAGAAGAGAAAGCAAGACAAAGCAGAAGCCTTTGCTGATTTCCTCTCCAAAGGTTTTAATGAGACATCTGAGTAGAAAGATAAGTGGATACAGGAAGATCAGGAACTTAAGAAGTCAGAGATGTGGAAAAATTTACTGGAATTAAGTAGATTTACTCTGAACAGTGTTACTTAGGGAAATGACAAAACTGGGAGAGAAAACACGTTTATGATACAGGAAAGCTTCCAAACCCCCAAGTCACAATGTGCTGTGCAAGATCAGGGAGAGAGGAAAGGAGCAGTGGGAGTGAGTTAGAGTTCTGCTGTCAGGGAAGGGATAAAAACAAAAATGAAGCGTGGAAGACAGAGTAACAGAGGCAAGAGTTATCAGATCAGAGAGAGAGGGGAACAGACTGTGAGCAGAGAGCTGTGAGTATGCTAGTCAGGTCTACAGATCGTTCTGGCCTCGGCCCAAGAGGTGGTTTATTTCTGTGAAGCTAATGACAAAGTCCTATCAATGCAATCCAGACCTTTAATTATCTTTCCTCCAACACCAAGTCACAGGCATGAGTTCTGTGCCACCTTTAGCAGGCCAAAGTTAAAGAACAATAGTTTGGTAAAGGGCCATTTCACATCGTTCATCTGGTCCAAAAATGTATCAAGTAGTATAGTTGAGCTTAAATTTGGACAAATAATTCTTTCTTACATCAAAACTTTATAGAAACACAGCAAAGAAAACATGCTTTAATAATAAACAGATAATTAAAACCACTTGAAGCACATGTATGTGTTTTATTAGTGACTAAAATCAATGGTATGTTGCAATTTAGTTATGCGGACTGATTTAGTATCATGTTATGTACCAGTTACACAGACATGTGCTATGGGCTTAGTCATAAAAGTGTGGAATGCACCGCTAACAAATTCAATTTTTTGCCCTTAACTACTCACAAAACTCCTCTTCTTCTAAAGAGAAACCACACAACATCTCTTATAAAGGGCTCAGTCAAAAGGAAAGCCAAAATAAAGACAGTCCTTAACGGCCCACTGGACCCTCACTAAAACTATGTATTTTGGGGGAAAAAACAAAGAAAAGGAAAAGTAGTTAGGAAAGTTCACCCCCATCCTTAGAAGAAACTGCTGTTCTTAAGGGAGTTCAAATATTGCAATGGGATATCCATGTCATTTGGAAAAGCTGAATGTGTGAGTGTCTAAGAAAATGCTGATGGTTACGTTTCCTGTCATTCTGGTTAAAGAAGAAAAGCACATGGCTGGCTCAACAGTACATTAAGTATTTTGTTCTTTAGCTTTGTATTGGAAAACGTATTTTCAAGTGACTCATTTATTAGGGCAGACATCTGAAGAAATAGGTCTTCCTCTGGAATGCAATGTCACTAATGCCAAGAAAATTAAAGCTTAGGCGTTTTTACAGATTCAAGCCCAAATGCCCAGCCTTGGCACGCCGCCCTAGGAATCCTTCAGCTGCCACGCTGCCTCATGGGAATTATAGCTTCAGTGACTCAAGCCTGGTACTCCTTCACTGGCTGAACACCCATTGTAAATGTCCTTGAATGCCCTGTGTCAAACAGTCCCTCTTGCACAGTGAGCCAGAAAGGAGATGTGACCTTGCTACATCAGAGACCCGACTTCAGAGGAGAAAAACACCTCGGAATTTTAATACTACTGAAGCATTATGGCAAACGTACGCTAACATCAAACTGAAGCATTATGGCAAACGTATGCTAACATCAAACTGATCCCAAAATAAAATGTGTGGCTAGAAGAGACCTTCTAGGTGTCTGTGTACTGCTTCAACAACATTTTATATAAAAGCAATGAATGGCTTATCATACTTCAGATGTGATCAAGTACTTAGATTAAACCAGATTATTAATTCTACAGTGATTACACACTGGTCACAGGCCTTGTCTTTCCCTGTAGACCACCTTTCTCCATGGGGGAAATCAAGATGGAAGTTTATGAGCAGTGTGTGAAAGAAGAATGACTTTTATTTTGCTTTAAAATGTATTTGTAAATTGGAAATCCAAAGGCTATGAGAAATAAATTGCACAGGAAGGGAACACCATGGAAACTACTCATCCAGCTGCTGTTGTCTTTTGGTGGAAAGTAAATAATCCAGTGCTACCCATGCATTTGATGATCTATGGTGACATCAGTCATTAAAATTTGCTCTGAGACTGACCTACATAATTCATCTAATTCTGACCCTCACTGTGCAAAAGCCTATATCGACCTGAGAAATATCAGACCTGCTCTCCTAAATTATTTATGATTAATTATCTTATTTTAGTAAAGGTTTGCACCAATGCAATTACATAATTTTTAGATACTGTAATTAGTTTAGATATATTTAATTTAATATTTAATTATATTTAGATATATTCAGTCAATTTCTGATATAGGTAAGGCATTATCCTTACTCAAATCCACTTAATTGGGATTTCCTCAGACACATATAGGTGGTATAACTGAAGAAGCGTATAAATCATGCTTGCTCTGATGTGGATAATGTGGACACCTTTCCTGTAAGTATAACCTCTGTGGAGACACTGTGTATGAATTAGAGCATAAGAAGAGTTAAAACTTAGAATATTTTGATTTAATGTATACTAATGTATGAGATGTGCTAACAAGGCAGAATGTAAATAAAACATATTTAGCTTTTTCCTGTGCAAAATATCTGAACTTAATCTCACAGGAAGGTTGTCAGGAAGCTCAGGGCCTGTAGCATTCCTGGGCTAAAGCAATAACATGAGTTGTTAAAAGTGCATTATAAACGTCGTATTGCTGATTTATTGCTTATTTAAGTGAAGGAAGGAGTGCCCCTAAGCACTAAAAAACTTTTGCACTCCCCTATGAAGAAGTTTGAGTGTAACCTGTGTAGAATTGGCTCCTTTCAAAATGCAAGTATTATTGTTCTCCTTTTAAAGGGTAAGGCTTCATTTTGTCCTTGAAATGATCATGTTACAGGGAATGCCAGCTGTAATATTACACAGCAACAGTGACAAATCCTGGTCAGTCCTTTTTTAAAAGTGTAAATAAATGTGCTACAGTGAAAGTTAGTTTCATGAGTTTCATAAATTTATTGAGCTTAGAGGATTGATCAAGTTAGGCTTGTTATTTATTCTGGTGTTTGGTGCCCAATTCATGGAATATGCTTAGAAGTTTTACTTAGTCAGCTTTTAGTCAAATTTTAACAAGCACTTTGCAATGCAGCAGCCATGGGAAGGATTGAATCCCAGAATATCTCACCTTTCTGCTCTTCAAGCCTTTCACTGTCAGTTTCTGGGATGTAATGCTGCCCAGCAAGAGTGACAAGGAAAGACATTTCTTATCTCAATGACGAAAATGAGACAACCAGTAGTGAGGATCTAAACCTGTGTTAGGAGAAATCTCCATCATGCACCGCCTGAGGGGCAAGGGACTGGAATCTAAGGCAGTGGAGATGGTGTCCTCCAGCTCCAACCACACCTCCTGGGCATTATCCCATCTCTCTTTGCCAGCAGCAAGATGGAGGAAGAGTAACAAAAGCACTCCCTAGCCCATCTCAGACAGTACCAAAACACCTACACTCGCAGTTTAATTTAACTTAACCCTTTCTGGGGCACCATGAACGTGATTCTTTCCTCCAGCAGAGCTCTGGAGCAGGAGTCTGCAGCCAAGAAGGAGTAGTGACAGTTTCGGCATGTCCTACAGTAACTGTGCCTGCCTCAGGCTCCTGAATCCCCCATGAACAACTCCATCTGCTTCTTCTGAGGTGTATCTTCTCAGTCTTGATATAGGAGCTGTTTTTTAAAAAAATGAATTGCTAGATATAAATCCTGAACTTTTTTCTCTCATAGCCCTGTTACTGACTAATCTAATGTGGGTTACTCTCTTCCTTATTGTGGACAAGAATCACACCTTCATTAGAACTGGTGTAAATATCTCACTGAGAAGTTTTGATTTTGACTGACATTGATGAAAATGACATGACAGGAAATCCCTGATGAGCTCTAGTTGTCACCTTTACTTCACAGGCACTGAGGATTCATAATGACTCAAAAGCAGACTAGCTCATAGGCTGCCTTCAGGATGTTGTCAGTTGATAATTTTTAATTTTTTTTTAATCCTTTTGTAACATAGAAGGAGCTGGACTTCACACTCATTCACAGTGTACCTTCTACTAAATTAACCCAATGGTAAACAAGTTTCTATTAATTAATAAGATACAAAACTCCCAAGCTATCTCAAATGGTACACTACAGATCCTATAAATTCCATGGAATAATTGGGGCTTACTTTTATATAAACAGCCTTATGAACCTAAGATGATGAGCAACAATATGAACTAGGGTGTGAATTTGGGGATCAGAGCACTGAAGATGGAATAGTTTTACACTAGAAATATGAGAGAACAATCAAGCACTGCAAAGCTTGGAGGGTTAACTTGTATTGAAACTTGGATAGATTTGAAAAGGACTTTAAAATTATGAACTCTAGTAGTATGTTTTGAGAAACCAATAATTCCCCAATACTTGTGGCATAGAAATAAGAATACAGAAAATCCTTAAATGGAAAAAACAATAGACAGTATCAAATTAAAATGAATTTGATTCTATAACTCATGATTACTATTCTGCAAAAATACTTTCAAAGATTCTACAAGTTAGACTAACATCCCCTGGTAATTGAATCAGAGTATGTTTCAGTAATAATGTACATATGTATAACCATCATAGTAAAAGAACTGTTTATTTGAAAATACTGATTAACAGTTTGACATCTAAAGTGCCACCGTGCTTGATATGGCTTTGTTTATACTTCACACCAAAGAAAATTTATTAGACTATGTTGTCATGTCCTTTGCATCTGGATTTTATGATGTTTGTCTTTTTAATGGCTGTATATAGAACTGATTCCAGTACTTGAGATTCTGGCTAAACGTAATTAGTTTAAGTTCTTAGAAGATTAAAGTTTATTTGCTTTATACTGGATTAAAGTGTAAATAGCAATGGTAGCATGAACAGACTGTGTAAGTTACCTCCAGATAGTCAGGTTTCAGAGATCTACATGCCAGCAAAGGACAGTGGTGGCCAGAAAGTCTAGGGAAGTTTGAATTTATTAAATTTGCTCTAAGAAAACATCAAATATGTTCATGGACTAAAAAGGTTAAATGAAACCACAACCTGTATAATGATTTTTCTGATCATATTTCTTCTCAGAAAAGTTATCACATATGCATACCAGTGCTTCCAGTTTGAGCAGCATTATAGCTGCTTAAGCTTACTGCCAGATTTCTCTCACTTTCTTCAATGAAGAACTCAGCATAATTCTCACTATCATAAGAGCTGAAGGGTAAGAAGAGGGAAATGCTCAGGCAATTACTGGTATTAAATTCCAGTGATTTATATGAACTATTAAAACAGGAAAGCAGACATAACAAAAATTATGGTTAAGACCCAGACACTGGCAACCTAATTTTGCTTTTTATCAATCATACATTAAAGTGCTAAATGAAAATAAGATTAAAATTATCAAATGTCAAAGCAGTTCCACACGGGAAAGATCACTGTTGATAATTAGATACGGAAAATATACAATAAGATAAACCCCAAACTTGTAGGCAGAGACTGCTGGGAGATGGAACACTTATCTTTTCAAATGAGATAAAGAGGCATGCTTGGATGTTATTCTTTATTTACAAAAGCAAATTACATTAGTTTTAGCATGCTGGAATTCATGTAAAACACACAGTGTCTGGTAACTGCTTTGATTTCTCTATAGTGCTATTAAATCTTGGCTAATTTATAACTTTTGATTTGTTTTCTCCCCACTGTGGTGTTGGAATAACCTGCAACTTTTACATCATACCAAATGACAAGTGATGTGACTACCAGAATTCTGTGGTTTGTTCTTCTGAACATTTACATAGATTTTTTTTTTCCATTGAGGTAATGGAGCTGCTAATGCTCAAGGGCAAGAATTTGCTGCCTTTGACTCAGTTCTGTTGTGTTTTTCTTTCTAATGTGGCATTGAATGCAATTAAAAATGTGCAGACACAAATAAAGAACCTGTTTTAAAGTTCACCTTTTCTGATCACAGTTATTTTTAAACATAACATGTTTCAATTTTTGATGAGTGTGATGAACAAACTTAATGATGCAAGTCAGAAGATAAATTTATTAGCTCTTAAAGCAACATCCAGCATATATCTTTATAAAAACCAATTACTTTTTGATAAGATTTTAACAACGAAAATAATAAAAAATGTAAAGAAATTACATTAAGATACAATAAAGTGTAATTTTATATGACTTAATTTTTATGGAATTGTCTATAATTGTGGCTGCCATGTGTAAGAATGTGGTAGTATCAGTCTTCTTGGTTTCTTAATCTGCATCAGAAAACATAGCTCCTCTTCTTTGACAAGCTTAGATTATATCTATAGCAATAAATAAAACAGGCCTCATGTTTAGTGTTGTGACACAGCTCACATCCTCATGGTTGAATTCTCTTGGTATCAGGAAGCCAAATCCAGGCTCTGTGCTGATAATGTTCATTGCCCCAGATGCAGTTTGGGAGATTAGGGGTGTTTTTTGGCACAGACAAAAACTGCCCCAGGGATTCTGCTAAAAGTTTAACATCATGGCTGATCACATATTTCTGCAGTCTGGGCTTGTGTTTGGTTCTCAAACATGGATATAATTCTGTAGTTTTCATTGTAAAAAGATGGATTCTCAAATATTTGTAAATCCTCTGTACTCGGAGGTTTCAGCAGAGTGAATGGAGAATGGAAATTTAACTATTTAAAAATTAAGAAATATACTGTTAATTCTCTGGGTGTTGCATTGCACTGCAGATGAAGAGGCATGAATACACAAGTTGCAACTAATTTTTCTCCACTTTTCATGTTTTAGAGCTATTTTAGGATGTGTTCTCAGAAGATGAAAGAGGCTGGGTAGTGTCTTGTGTCTTTTCTGTGGTTACTATGCACAATCATCTTCTGTGCTTCTCTGTTAAATCAATGGCACCAGGGCAACCTCATTAACCACTTTCAAGCTACATGTTTTCCCAAGAACTCTTTCACAATGAAAACCATGAAAGCTCATGAAGATGAAAGGCCCCACAACATTATCGTTTCATATGTAAAAAATGGGAAGGAGCTCAGAGCTGAAAGTAGCTCATTATGTCAAGTACCTTTCCATGGCTTATGCAGTAGAGAATCTGCAGGTAAACTCCAAGAGTCATAGTTTACCCCTCTCTCCATCTGCTGAAGAAAATAGACAGAATAACTTGGGATCAAGGATTTTTTTAAATGTGACCACATCACTCATGTGATGCTGAACCCTGGCCTGGATTCTGCTGAAATCTGTGAGAGTGAACACTGCACATCCCCAGGTTGCTGTAAGACAGAAAAAAGAAAATCAGAGTTTACTGTCCCATGGGGAGGATGATGGAGTTAATAATAAGCATAATTAGTACAAATGCTAGTAATAAAATCCTTGCCTTGTAGGAATCAATGGGAAATGCATGTTTTAAGAGTCAGGATTTCACCTTAGACATTTTTTTGCACTAAGACATTTCTATATCTTATTTTTTGGTTCACAACAGTTACTGATTTCCTGCTCTATTTTCTAAATAGTTATATTATGAAACAACTGCTGTACTTGTTATCTTCATCTTGGAAAGCATTTTTATATTTTTAAAAATTGCAGGGTTTTCTTTTTCAGTACTGGCATGTGTCTGTTTTTCACAACAGGTTGTCACAGGAAGCAAAAGGAAAGAAATATTAAGAGAACAGAATGCAAAGATCACCCTTTAAAATACCTGATGATGATGATGTTTGTATTTATTAGATAGACTTAATTTTCAGGTTTTGGAAGGCAGACATTTAGCTGAAAACTAGAGATCTTGTTTTATCTGCAAGCAACAACTAGAAGTGAAGAAGGTGCAGCAGAGTGGAAAGTAAAGTCTCTCTGTCCCCTGAAGAGATGGGAGTTGCAAGATACGCCATGGATGACTAGCAAAAAGGTCCTGAGAATGTGCGACATAAGAGAAATAAAACTTTTACACTAAGGAGCTCCCATACCTAACCCTCATGTTTAATAGAAAGAAGGAAGGGATACGCGGTGTAAAAATCAATTATGCAAAATAAACATAAAAATATATCATGGAGCTGTTGGCCTCTAATCCACTTTTTGTGTACAGCTGAGTCCCTTGAGTATTTGTGTTATACTGTGGATTTCTGCACAGCATTTTTTTAGCAGAGCAGAGTTATTCTAGGCTGGTAAAAATGGCAGGTTCTTTACCAAACACATATAATGTTTCCTTTCAGAAGTTAATTAAAGATACATTTTATTTGAATCAACAGATCAAAACCAGAAATCATATGCAGAATATTGTGTAATATTTATAGACATTCAAAATAATTACTATAGCAGTATAGAATATAAAACTCTTACTGAAATTGGTTTTAGAAGGGCAGAATCCTAGAATCGTAAAATAGTTTGGGTTGGAAGAGACTGTAAGATGTAATAATTCCAAGCTCCTGCCATGGGCAGGGAGACTTCCCACTAGATCAGGTTCTTCAGAGCCCCATCCAACCTGACCATGAACACTGCCAGGGATGGGGCATCCACACCAGCTATTGCAGTTATTTCTGCAAAAAACATGAACCTTAAAAGCATAAAACAGGCAACATGCACAAAAAGAAGGTAACAAAATTACAGCAGATGGTATTTTACCTTTTGTGTTTCAGATCTACAACTGATATTCATTGTGGTCTGGGTGTAGTCTCATATCTCATGTTTGCTTTGAGATGATATAGGAATAAACTACCAAAGAGATTGTTTTTATAACTTGACATTTCCTCCTGTGCCAGCTCTAGCAATTAGATAACTACTCAGTGACTTGGACCAGGGAACTGACATACCTGAATAAGAAATTAAGGGGTTTTGTTCTGTTTTGTTTGTTTGTTTGTTTGTTTTAATCTGGTGGTTAGATTTGCTGATTCTTCAACAACTTCTGTTGTACATGAGATGCTTGTCTCAGGTGCACTTAAATACAACCTCAGCCTAAGGGATGATGTGAGAACATATTGTCAGCAGCACAGCGATCAATATTGGGCTTTTTGGCAGCATCTCCTCTCAGATGAAATTAAAATATTTGCAAGACTGGGTTCTGAGGTTTATTGTACTAAAAGCTCTGCATGCTCTGGAATGATTGGTCACATTCCCTTCCTGAATATTTGGGTTTTTTCCCTTCTTTGTGACAGCTCTAGCAGAGTACAAGATGGTTCAGTGAATTGACACAAGTGTTTTTTGTTTTTTTTTTTTTTCTTGTGGTGGATTACTTTTCCACTGGAACAGCAAATTAACTGATACTCTCCTAACTCACACGTAGGTCACTTGGTTGTTAGGTCCAAGCAACTGACCTGGCAGGGAGCATATGAAAGAACCACTGCAAGAGTAGAACAACCCCATTTGGGGTTGCAAGTGCAATTTCATGACATTAGATGCAACTTCAAACTACACTAGAACAATCAAACTCTCTTTCAACTCAAAATGAATAAGTACATGTCATTTAATTTCAGCCTTATGTAGTTGCTTCCTGCCAATTTAGACAAACATCTTACTTAAATTATTTCTTCTAGATAATTTTGAAATTGTAGAATGCATTCAAATAAATCCCTGATGGTTCTACCACCCATCCTTAGGTTTATATTGCAGTAATTGCTCTTAAATATGAGAGCTGTTAACACTGAGAATTCCTGATTTTTTTTCTTTACAGCAGCAAATGGAAACTCCAATGAAGGAAACAGGCAAGATGCTGCATGGGTAGGCAGTTTATGGAGTTTACCATGAAGATAATATTGAATAAAACAGCAGATTATATGGTCCCTTAAGACTGCAGCCTTTCTAGTCTTTTTTTCTTCTCAAAACATGTTTGCAGAAGCTGTGATTCTTCATTAAGGAAGGTAGGGAGACTACAAAACCATTTACTGATCTACAAGGAACAGGAGATGAAAATAGCATGCTTTGGAGAAGAAAAGTTTTCTGTGGAATAGCTCCAGTCTGTCAGGGAGAATGTCTTCATAAAGACAAGATTTTAACTAGTATTAAAAAATTAACTATATTCTAATCTATAAACTAGATTATGCTAACCTGTCATGTTGATTTTCCTATTTGGTGTTCACCAGACAAGTCCTCATATACATATGTATTGGTTGCTCAGTCTTAGCTGTAAAGTGTAAATTCAGTACTAAATGCAGAAAGAAGCAACTTCTTAAAATACTTGCTTAACCTGATATTTCCTTAAGTTCTAAAAGTAATTTAACCTGTCAGGTTTGACTTGGCTTTGAAAACACAATCTTCATATGAGAAATGGTTTGAGAGACTTTCAGATAGTAGATGCTCAGCTGATCAATATGGTGTCTGTGGTTTCAGACAAAATCAAACCAAGAGGCTAATTTAAATCTCTGCAAAGGAGAAAGCTTTAAACTTACTTGTTATTTGAAATAGAATAAATTATCAATACAGTCATAGCTACAGTGGAGAGATGGAGTGGGAAACTTGTGTATGGCCTCTACACAAAATCTCAGCTCCCAATGCCTGGGCCATGGCTCTGCTCCACTGCCACTGCAGTTGCTACAGCCTCGTGAGATCAACATTCTGATTGCAGCCCTTCCTTGCCCCCCTCAGCAATCTGTGTGTCTCTAGCTTAATCATCTCATAGGTTGTACGTGGTAACAAAGAACATCAACAGGGTTTCTTTGAAGTCACAGCAGTTGCTGAAAATAAAAGCTAGCTCGGAAAGGCCATGCAGAGCTAACCTCACAGACACAGCAGTGCAGGAGAGTCACGGGCTGAAGCGCTCTGCAGGCTGAGAGAAGGAAGCAGCACGTGCTCCATGATGTTTTGGGAGAGCATAGCTATAGATTCATGGCGGTGTAGCTACAACAGTAATGAAGCATCCAAGGCAGATGGAATTTACTGCATAAAATGACTATAGCTTTTCACTGGCCTTGCAGGAAGTCTGGGTAAGTGGTGCGGACTAGACTCCTCACCTTAAGGCAGCTGTGTTTAGGTAAGACAAATCCCATCCGCAGTTTCTCACTTCCTCCAGGGAGCTGAGTGAGGTTGCTAAGCTGGGGGTAAACTCATAGCCCTTATGAAGTGAGAAGAAAACTACTGAGTACTTGAGCTTTAACTAAATGAAACAAACACAGTTATTCAATGACTACTCCAGTCTTTACTGTGTAGTAACTAAATGATAGTTATATGTGTAATAATTATGTAGCTAGTAAGTAAAACCAGCTCAGCCACCACTTTAGAAAAATTATTGTTTTACTCTCTGCTTCTTAGCATAATTTTAATATTCATATTCTTGCCTTCTAGGGATATATTTTAAGCTTTATTATCACCCTGAGAACTTCCTCAGTGACTAGAAATAATTGTTGAGTTTTGTGGAAAATATGTATTTATAAACAAAGTATTAATTTTAATACTGTTTTGTGAACGCCTGAGTAATTATCCTGAATGGACTAGAAACTTCGAGAAAGCAGGGGCAATCTTTGTCTCAGACAGGGCTTTGTTGCAGCATGGAGCATTGAATAGGCTCAGGTTTTGGGTATATGTTCAACCACATTGTGTGCCTCTGTGGGCATTCAATAAAAATTATCCCAAAAACTGATGCCCAGTGTCCTGTCAGAGGAAGCAATAAACACATCATAGAAGACTCTTGCAGAAACTTTAAGTGTAGGTCATATCCTTTCTTAGAGCACCCTATGTTGTTCTACATAATCAGAAGAGAAGGGTTTAAAATATTTTTTAGTTGTCAAAAAGTGCTGAAGGGAACAGAAAATGAGTGCCATGAACAGAGCAAATTGTTACTCATATAGTGATTGCTCTTCATATTATGCAATTGTTTGTAAAATACTTCTGCCAAAATTAGTTATTTCCTATATAGTGCAGTGAACTGTGTTTCCTTTTTAGAGCTTGACTGATTTTCCCCATCCCCCCTATAATGTTGAGATACCACTTGGCTTTCTTTTTTGTTTAGTCCTCATTCAGCAAAGCATTAAAGCAGGCGTCACAATCAACTGAAATCAGGATATAGATGGTGCCATTTGTCTAAATTTCAGTGGATTGAGGTTGAATTTCCCCTTTGCAAGTAATGGGAGTGCAGAGAGTAGGGTACCATTATCACCTGGTGGCACAGACTGGACCATACCGAATTGCCAACTGCGGTGGAAAAGATTATGAAAAAAAAAGAAACCTATATAAATGCTCTTGCTAATGGCTGTCATTGTCATCTTCATTTTCCTCAATGGGAGGCAGTGTTCTGTCATATCAACTCCTACCACGGCTCACCTCACAGTCTGACTGCAGGACTGCAATCAGACCTGGGAGCACTGGGTGAGTTAAACCTTATGGGTTTATGTTTTCCTGCAGTGGACTGTGACTCCACAAATGCAGGCATTGCTACACCACAACGTCTAGACTGCCAGGCTTTGGCACAAAAAGGTTTATCTGACGGTTTTATGCATAAATCTTTCAATGATTTGTCCTAAAAGTTCCACCTTTAATTTCTGCCTTTTCAAAGTGTGCTGCTTGGTCATTAGTCATTCGACACTGATAACAAGCAAGGATAGCACTCATGATTATAACATGTAAAACACACACTCTTAGTGTTTCTTGTTGATGATCCCACTCTTTAAACAGCACCCCACTGATTTGTGAGTATCTTAGCTTCCAACTGCATTCCGAACCTCAGGCTGTTGATAACCTTTTCTCTCTGTGCTTATCAGCATTTACTACTGAGTGGCTTGAAGAAATAGATATCACAATCAAAGGGTGGTGCTTCTCCCTAGATATTGATCAAAGGCATTTATTGACAGACCAATTTGTAATAACATATGGAATACTAACCTATTTAGACCAGAGACAAGGTAATTCCAAGATAAAGATATATAAACTGCAATGTGGCCTGCTAGAACTTACTTTTTGTGTTCTGCTAGAACGCTTTTGTGTTCTGCTTTAAGAACTGTGCCTAGTGAAATACACCCTGTTATCAAATTACAGTAACACTGTAATACTAAGAAACATGTACAAAAATTAAATAATATGATAAACTGTTGAGATTTTAATTTAAAACCCAATATTTATATTATACATTAAGATATACCTACTGAGCTATAAAGTTCATAATTTTTCGTGTATATCCTACTGCTAGTGTATTAAAGTCAATTGAAGCAAAGTATTTTTTAACATGCTGTATAAATCTGTTGAAAAATGAGTTTTTCCATTGATGTATGCTGATAGCTACTAATTTTAGATATCAATTACTTGGTATGGTCTCATAAAAAAATTAAATTAAGATGGTATTAGATCCAAGAAAACAATTAATGCAAGGAAAAATATTTTTCAGATTTGTTTCAATTACATCAAATTCAAAGCTGGAAAACACGATTAAACTTAAAAGATATACACTCGTTAAGGTATTTGACAAAGATTAAGGCTCTCACACGTCTTTAACTCTGTGATAATTACATGAATATAAGTAAAGTGATTTATATTTATATTTAATTTTTAAAAGAAAATTAGATACTTCAATCCTATGTTTTCACTACTTGTGGTATCAGGGAAGGGCAGAGTTGAAGTTAGGTGCCAGACTGCCCTAACCTTAATATGTTTAGATTATCATTATGTGTAACCAGACTCAAAGAAAACACTGACACCGATGCTAAATTTCTTGTAGGACCAACCAGTTTTAAATAAATTATGTCTAAATTAAGAAAATGTATTCACCAAGAGACTTAAAAAGTCTGACCCTGTGCTCCAAAATTGTTCTGTAAGTAGAGGGCGGATTTGCTGGGTAATCCGCTCTCTGCTCTGTGTTCGCAGTAACTGAGCTTTGTGACACTACAGGTGACTTCTCTGTAGCGGGAACAGCATCAGCGTGCCCTGGTCTGGGTGAGTGATTGCACATGGACACGGGGGAATGCAGGGAACTGAGGATCACCAAAGTGTCTCTGCTGCCTTCAGGGACTCTAGGCCTGTGAGCAGAGACACACGTTGGTCCACAGGTCGTACATTCTACAGAGAAGAACAGAAAAAGTGCAGGGTAAAGGGAGGATTCCCATCATGGAAGGAAGCTGCCTCCAGGACTCCTCTGCCCCCAGTCTTTGCCTGTGTCCTCTGGCTTAAAGGCCCATACGAATTCAACATGCCTCTTGGTGTCAAGTGAAGTTTAACAATATTAAACTAGGCCAAGATGGCACAGGAAACACCTCCTGCAAGGCAAAGCTTTCTGAGGACAAGCCTCTGGCTGCCTGTGTAAAGAAAAGGTCTGCCTGATACCTACCCAGCGAGCTGCAATCTGAGGGCTTTGCAGCCATTCAAACACCTGCAAGAAAAGCAGTTCCTTAATACCAGGCTTTATAAATTATTTTAACTGGGTCTGTTGGCATTATTGCGTGCTGCTGGCTCTTTCCCAAATGTTGGGGACTGTTTGTTCCATTGGCAAAAGGTATAGCAGAGAGCATAACTTCCTCCCCAGTCAGCTTCCACAAAACCCTGCTGAAGTGATGTCCAGCCTTCCCGTGCTCTCCTTGCATTGTGTCCACTTTCCCAAAATTCCAACTATTTTTGGACAGAAAAACCAGGATGAGCTGCTCAGGGCATTTTCCCTGCCCTCTATTTGAGCATAAACCTGGAGTTTTTTTCCTTGGAGAAGCCTCCAGGTCAGAGAGTGACCTTGGGACACAAAATTTGATGGCACCACAGGAAAATTTGAAGATAGCAAAGATCCTGTTCCAAACTGTCCATCCTGGCAGGACAACCAGGAAATTTGGGGCATCAACTGGAATTTTTTGGGCATTAGGAAGATACTCTGTGTCTCATTTTGTTTCTTTCTGGGTTAATGTTTTTATTTTGCACTTTCATTTAAAATGCAATGCACTTTCAAACAGCGTTTTCTTACAGCCCAACTAGTTTTAAAACTTGACAGTTGTGATCACTCTACATTCTGCCAAAGACTAAAAGCAATATGAGAACGAAATTAAAGCTATGGATAAAGAGTGAGCTTAAAAGGCAATATAAAATGGAAAAAAAAATGGACACATGAACACAAGATAAAATCTCTCTCTAACTCCTTACCAGTTGGCAGTTTTTACAGTAATTACAGTGTTACAGAAATTCATGATTTAAATTTTTCACCGAAGATTAAAACCCCAGTTTGCACTGACTTATGAAAATAATTAAAGCTGTTATTAGCAGACTTTAATTGCACCAATATGCTTTTCACTGCTTAAAAAGGCCTTTGTTCTTTACAAATAGTGATACAAAGGTAACAGCAATACTTCAGCAGCTTTTATTGCTTGGATGCAAAATAGGAGTCCTTAAGCTTTAAAAACCTCTTCTCTCAGAGATACCATCTTTTGCCTGGAGGTAAAGGAATTAGGGGATATTTACATGATTTAAGGCTAATTTTATAGCATATTACGTTCCCTCTCTGCCATGGAATCAAATACTAGGGGATTTGATTTTAAAAAAATGTAAATATGGGTAAAATGTAATAAAACGATTGTTTGTATGGGAAACCTCCATGCTAATCTGCAAAAAATATGCAATATTGGAATTGTGTAACTTAGTAGTCAGCAACAGGAAAAACAACAATGGCTGTGGGAAGATAAGTAGAGATGATAAAGCATATATAATTCATACTAGATACTTGGAACAAAAATTATATTTTAGCTTTGCAAATTTATTGTTTAGGTGAAAGAGAAAAATAAAAGAGTCATAAAAACATTATGATAGATATTAATGGGACATTAGTAAAATCTGATAAATATAGCGGTTTAATCAAAACAACTGAACTTATAATTTCCAAAGATAGTTACCAAATCAAGCATTTCACCTATGAATTCCAGAAATACTCAGCAACATTTTGGTGATGGAAAATGTTCAGTTAGCACCGAGTTGAACAGTTGTTGCTTTTCTCTGAAGATAATGTTTAGCTTGAGGCAATTGCAGAGAAGGACCAGGCTGCCAAAGCGTGGAACTGCTGGGAGATGTGGAGGGAAACAAGGCAATCTACTAAAAAAGAAAAAACCACAGTTACAGATCTTTGAGAATAAAGCCCTGTGATAAATGTTTGGACCAGTTAGGGAGAGAGATGTGTTGAGAGAACTACTGAACAAGAAACTGTGGGAGGTCTCTGAAGAGCCAAATGCTGTGAAAGGAGTGAAATCCCAGTGACCTGAGTGGGCAGAGTATGTGGTTAGGATGATGGAAGACAGACCAGCGAGGCTTATTTTGGACAGCCATCATTAGGAGTTTCAATCTTCAGGCCAATGAAGAACATGGAAAGATAATATTGAGTAAGACCTAATTGCTCGTAATATGAATCACCATCAAAGGGAAAAATACACATTTGGCTACAAGAGGTAGAAGAAAATCTGCCAAAGACATTTTTGGGTCTACAGAGCCGAGGGATAATAGCACACAGATTCTAGGATATTTCATGTGATTTTTCCCATCTTTAGCTTTGGAATGAATTCACAGAGAAATGATTGCCTTCACTCTTGCTGGAAGTTCTCAAAGAACTTTCTTAAAGAAAGTTTTGAGGAACTGCAATAAAATGGCTCGTGGTTGTCTATTCAGAGCTGAATTCTTCCATGAGTGCTTAGGAATGATGCAGGAAGGGGATTGCATGTAGAGACAGAGAGGTGTCATTTTGTGACATAACTTCCTCCAGGAAGAAACAGGACATGAAACTTTCTATAGCAGCATGAATAGTAAAAGGATGCCCGAGCTTTTAAATTGCATTATAACTGTTACCAGCGTTCTGGTTAAGAAGAATCACATAAGTGACCATATACCTCAGCAGGGAAAACTCTCCTCTGAGTCCTTCAAAACTCCACTATTAATAGTAGGGTGGTGGGGTTTTTTTTGGTTTTGTTGTTGTTGTTTGGGTTTTTTTTTTGTTTGTTTGTTTTTGTTTTTGTTTTGTTTTGTTTTGTTTTGTTTTGTTTTTGTTTGGTTTGGTTTGGTTTGGTTTTTTTACCACACTTGCAGAGGAATTCACATGGGTGAGGATTTCTAGGAGATAACACTGGTGTGATAATCTTCACAAAAGACAGAGAAATGTCTTTTTTGTCCTTAGTCAAAATAATCATTGAAATGAATGGAGAATTAATAAAAATTTGCCAAGGTCTGATGGAGTTGTTGGAAACATATCTGCCCTTGCATGCAATTTTGCAGAATTTCATCACAAGCAGATATTCTTCAAATAGTTGGAAGCTGAAAAGTGAAACGACATCTTGCAGTGGAAAACATGGAGCAGTTTCTTGTTTTAGATTTGTCTGTCTTGTTATGAGTCTCCCAATAAGTGATTATCTCCTATTTATTCCAACCAACCTCCTATTTCTGTCATGTACTTCCATGATGAAGTAAAGGATTTTGCAACTTCTGTGACAGAAAATATTACAAAAGTAATATTTTATTGCAAAAAACTGTTGCACTCACTTTGTCAAATGAGACTAGTGCATGACCAATAGTGCCACCAGCATCTAAACGAGCAAGTTTGCATCAGAGTACATTGTGGATCAGATTTTAAATAAACCTCAAATATGCAAGTAATAAAAACCTGTGCCAAAGCAGCTCTTACTTGTGCTTTAAAATTCTTTTACTTAATATTAATACTTTCAAGCCACGGGCAGTAAGCCTTTAACAAAATATATTGCACTTTCTGAGTGGTCAGATTTCCAGGCAAAATGTGAAGTTCACACAATTCATGTGAAATTTCTATGCTGAGTTTTAAACAGCTACAGAACCTGTTATATAAATTCCTTTTCTTTAGTGAAACTTCACTAGCACATATGATTTTCTGTGAACACTACCCTTTAAATCCTTGTTTGTAAGTAATCTATGCTTGCTGTCCAACAAAATATCCTTTCACATTTGTCTACTCTGGGCTTCTGCAATAACTTTTTTGTAAAATATAGAATACACTTGAAAATGCAAGTGTCTTGTATATCCAAAGAACAGCTGAGATTTCTCTGTAAGGAAAAACATGTTTAGCATCTCAGGATTCCTTCTACTGAGGACTGAATATATAACAGCAAAACATTTTTGCACATTGAAAGTTGATTTTTTACAATGGTATTTTACTTTGTCTTTACATTCAAAGTTGGGATATACAATATAGTCTTTAAAGTATCACTAAGCATTGCTGTAAGGGACTTGTCAACTCAAAAGCAGATTTCTCCTCTCCCACTGCCGAGCAAAATGTGCCGTTTTCAGAACAAACACAAGAGGGGGCGTTCAGATGACGTTGTGTTCGTTCTTTAAATGCTGCTCTATAAGCTCTTTGTAAAACACTGAGCATGAGTAATGTACTCTTAGCTTTTGAGTCTCATTCTCACTAAGTTCCTACCAGTGTCATCTCATAACTTCTCAGTTAAATGACACCGTTTTTGCTTTGGTGCATGATACTGTAGTTAATTTCCTCTACAAGAAATCCGATACAAGGCAAAACATATTTAATTTTACTTCACACCCACGCTCACACTACAGACACATGCACCATATCTTCATGAACTGTGAGAAAAAGCTCCTACTTTCACAGCCCACAAACGAAATCAAACTAGCAGTTAAGTCATTCCACATGCCATTTACAGTCATTGATCAATTTTTCCTGTCAACCCCAGCTATTTCCCTTCTGTCGCCCACAAGCCACGCACTCCTACCTCAGTTCGGAGCCACCACCATACAGCCTCGTACTTTAAACAACATTTATTGGTTAAAAGTTCCTACATTACAATGATTACTCTGGGGTTGGTGTGGCTTTCGTGAACTACACTTCAAGCAATTCTGCATGTGGTTTTCTGTTGGGATGTTTAAGAAAGTGAGATACAGAGACAAATGGTAGCTGCAAGTTGTGTTCCTCTAATATTAATGAAAATGTCTCAACAGCTGATCTATGTTTAAGTGATTTTTTTCTACATTTGTTACTTTTTAATAAGGAAATTGCAGAATTGGAACTTGCCAAAGTACTTTGGTGCGTTGCACTTACGGATGGAGTTACGGCTGCTGTGGCTAGGATGTGAGTGGGAATATAAGGGCTGTAGGAGAGGTAACAGAATCCAAGGAGAGGTTCAATTCACAGAGTACAGTTGGAGAGAACAGAACTACTTCTTGTCCTTTTATGGAGTGTAAACTTCAGCCACGATAGCTAAATTTTACTCAAGGGGTTTTGCTGTCCTTGGATTTTCTTGAGTGGGAAAATTTGATTATTTTAAAAGTGATGCAACTCGACTGACAGTTACCACACAACTACCGTCACTGATGAGATCTTCTCTAGGTCAGTGCCCTTTGAATTCTCTCTTTTCATTACCAGGTGTTCTTAAAAATGCTCCCAGGTCTGCTCTCTTTCATTCTCCCTATAATTTTGAAATTATAAGGAATATCTGCATTTTCAAATTATGAGATATTGCTATCGCTTGTTGCAAGCCAGACCGTGGCTCTGCCCCGCTGTGAGATACAGGACAAGAGAGAATCATGCACTGACCTGCAGTTGGGTAGTTGGCTATCTTGTGGGACTTTTAACTTTAAGGGGACCTTACTTAACAAATGTATTTGGTCACTGGGCAGCAGAAAACACCAGCCTATGCAGACAACCCGGGGCTCCTCAGAAGCAGTGGATGTGGAAGGATATATACGTGTGTACTATGTGAGATATTCATGCTCATGACCAATTTGGTTTGGCTTTCTGCACTGGTTTATTCCAAACTTTGACTGAGCACAGTGCTGAGAAGTGCACACTCACTCTTGCTGCCATGCATGGCTGTCTGTCACACATTCAGGTTCCCCTCAGATGCACACAGGGGTAGCCAGGATTGTTCAAGAGCAGCCACAGATAGCAAGATGAGACTTGTAAAGAACTCGGCAGTATGAATACTTGTGAGGATCTGGTCAGGCATGAAAATGAAAAAGATGAGTAATGAACAGGTGAACAGGTGGCTCTGAGAAACCTCACTCCAAAATTAGTCAAGATGGAATGGAGTGTAGAAATTAATCATGAATGAGCTGGGCTTTTACTTTAGTAGAACAAAAGCAGGTAAAGGAAACTGCCTCAGGATTTTCCTCTAAAGTCTAGAGTGGCATATGATTGTAGCTGTTACAGCATTTTCTTTGAAACCTTCACAATCTTTTGCTGTTAGAATCAGGATTCTGAATCAGTCACTACAGTTGCTACTGTATGACATCAGTTTTTCTAAAATTATTTAAAAAATCAAAATATTCTGTTTCCTTTCATAATGGATAAACTGTGATGCAGTGAGATGCATGGATATCTCTGTACACATAACTTAGAGACATTTGTCTAAAATCTCTTCACTGGATAAAATATGTTTTTAGAGTAATGTTTCTTAGACACAAAGAAAACACAAGATGCAAATTATTCAGAAAATTACTTTGATATTCTTTATGTCTCTATGCATATTTTTATATTATATATGACATATATTTATATATATGTGACTTGCAGAGAAGTATCTCTAATTGGTAATTTTCTTATTCCCCCCATCAAATATAACCTTTGCCTGCTACACAAAGGTCAGAATCGTCTCACAGTTTCAAATATTTTCCGCCAGATAAAGACTCTCTGAAACAAAAAGTCAAGGTCATGTGGTAAGCCAGAATAATTTAGTTTTCAGGTAAACGGATGGTTTCATATACTATTCTACCCAATTTAACCACTTTTATACTTAACCTTGAAAATTCAGGTTTTCAACACATAGCTGTACTTAGGAAGTCTATCAAATACATCACCTGTTTAAAAAACTATGAATTTTGTCAGCAACTTCCCTGTGTACTTGAAAGCCATTTCTACCTCTGAATTAATTTCTCTGATCTCATGGTAGCTTGTGGTTGTGACATTTTATCCCCTCTATGCCTTGAGCTTTAGGGATAAAAAGGAATGATTAAATTGCTGTCAAACATGTTTTCAAAGTCATTACAATTTGTCTTTAGATCTATTTTTAAGAGCTACAGGATGGAGGATCCAGAAAGGATGTTTTTCACTAGTAGTGGGAGTGGGCATAAGCTGTAACAGCCAAACAACCTTTTCAATACAATAGGGAAATTTTAACAAGGGTCACCTGAGATCCTTCTTCTTCTCCTTTGTCAAAGCTCTCTGTGTTAAGCATTTTGCCTAAACATGTGTTTTCTTTTGGGTAAAGGCACAGCTTTGTCCAAAGGGTAAGGAGCTAGTAAAGCGTGCTGTCCCCTGGTATGACCTGAAATGATGACATGATGCTTGCAGAGAATTCAGAGCCAGACACTTCTGAACAAAGCAGACATTGGAGGAAACAGCATGTGCCGTGAATCTTTGGGCTGGTAAGTATAATAACAAACACTGCAGGCAAAGTTGGTAGAAAAGGAAAATAAATTAATCTGTCCTCAGTCTTGTCCGGAGGTGGCTCAGCTGTGGAGCTCTGCAGTCACAGCCTCTCTGTGGCAGTTGATGGTGAAGTTGTCACACTGAAGGAACTGCAGCTGTGCTGAGACAGTTACCAGACTGCATGCTCCCTACAGGAATTGTTCTAGTCTGTAAAATGTCTCTAGTTGTATTTCATATGGTCAGATTCTGAGTGGGGGATATTTCTTAATCATGATTTTTTTCTCCCTCAAGTTCACAGCCAGAAAATTCTTCATTCACATCAACAATAAACATTCCTTCCAAACTGTGGATATTCATTCAGATCAGCCTACAGGAACATGGTCTTCAGCTGGACAAAACACACTTAAATTCCTTTGAAGTACTACAGTCTGAAAAATTATTTTCCTTTGATTACATAAAATTGTTGTCTCCTCTAATAGCTAAATAGCAGAGGAAGCTTTGGGCTATGGAGGTGTTGTTGGAACCAAGTCTGATGTTTGGACAATTTCTTCTGCTTATTTAATAATAGACACAGTTGAATTAGTCCTTTGCCTCATTAACTTTCCTTTGACAAAATTTACTTGACATATTCTGCTTAGTGTTGTGCTTTGCCCCCTTATAAACTTTTATTTCAGACTCATCAGGGGTCTTGAGTGTGGGACATTAAAGCAAGCACATTTTACAGTTTCATCCTCCCATTGAGACACTGCTGGCCTTAGTTTTTATACCTCCAGTCTTAATTTCCTCTGAATGTCTCATAAGGCTGGATAGTAAATTATTTTGAAACTGGTCTTTTACAGAGGAGAAGCAGACTAGATGATCTATGAATCCTATCTCTACTTCAAAATATATCTTCACCTGAAGAAGTCTGTACACTTATGGACATTTTCCCGAGACTGTTTTTGATTTATTCATGAGTGTTGTGCATTACAAACAAGTACACAATGTCAGTAAGCAATTTTTCCAATTAAGTCCATGGAATTGTTTGGTGTATAGGAAATCATAACCGTTTTTGTTAGTTTGCTTGCCTGGGTCAACGTGGTGAAGATGGACACTTTTCTTCTGTGTACTATATCTATGTAATCCTGAGTTCTATCAGCTATGACAGAGTGGTATTGTGAACCACAATTAATTTCCTTTACAATAGTGTGGATAACTTCATGCCTCATTAGACTGATGATTTCATTCTGAATTGTTGGACTTGTGTAATCTTGTTTTCTCTTCAGCTAGCTTCCCAGGGTCTCATTGTCATTGCTGTGAAGCTTCAGTAATTCAATAAAATTTTCCTCATCAATCTGATGGCCATAAATTACCAAGCCTTTTCTACTCCAGTAATGTACGGTGAGTATTATTTTGTACAGTGAGCAAAACTGATTTCCCAGCTAACATTTTGGCTTCCTTTATCCTTTGGACATGCTAGAAAATGTGGTATTTGATATTCCAATCAAACAAAAACAATCTGGGGACAATTTAAACAAAATTTGGCTAGGAAGCATAGACAAATGGTGGAACTTTGTCACCGAAGTGGATTTCTCTTCCTCTCCTCCACCACTAATGGCTTCATTCCTTCTGCTGCTGCATTAGGTAAAGCTTCGTGTCAAGTGGTACAGCTGTGACATAGGAGGTAGGGCACACACTGCTCAGCTAACCCATTAAGGATGGTGAATTTGTGATGTCACAGCAAAGGACTTAAACAGGTATGGAGATGTAGAAATTACTGAGGAATAAATAGAAAAGCATTTTATGAATGTATTTTGTAAGATAATGGTTACAGCCATTTCTGGTAATTGGAAGGTTGAAAATTTTTTGCTTGCCTAAGTCTGCCAAGATACGTCATAACATTATTCTGGAGCTAGACCAGAATACAGCACTTTCATGAATGACATTAAAGTGGCTTGTATTCAGATGTTCCCATCTCCAAGAAAACAACATGAATGATAAAGGGAAGGATGAGAAAAAGGGAGAATCAGAAGAGACAAATTTCAAAATGAAGAACGAAAAATCAAATACATACTGTGGTTCACTGCTGTTAAACATTCAGCTGAGAGGATGTGTGAGTTTTTATTTCACAAATCTCATCAGAAACACTGAACTGCAATTGGTACTTGGAGCTAAAAGTCTATCATGTGAACTTTTGTTAGAAAAGGTAGGTCTGCTAATGTGTGTAGATTTTAAATTAGAAGTTGAGAATAAGACTTGCCATAGTTCTTTCATTTATGTCTAGAGTTCTCACCTATGAGTGGGCATTAATTTGTCACTACCACAGAATATTTTAACAAAGATAAATAAATCAGGGATTAAAAAATACTCACATATCGTAGTGAGCCTTCCATGCTAGGGGACAAGTCTAAAACCAACACCTCATTTCACTGTCATTTGTGCAGTGCATAATACAATAAATGCTTAATTACAAAAATATTTATTTGGTAATAGTTCAACTAAAACGTCTTCTCATATGATATGAATTGTACAGGATTATGAAGACAATTTCAATCTGGTATGTTTTACATTCTGACAAATCTGTATCCTAACATCATCTGTCTTTCACTGTCGTGTTTAAATACTGGAGAGCTTCCAGGAGGAGCTGGTCAAAAAAGAAACAATGACTGAGAAGTGGGAAGGGTTTGGGCCCACACACTCTAAGCTTTTATGCCATAGATCAGATCCTGAAAATATAGTCTATAATGCACTAATAAACAATACTATAGATACATGATATCTAGAATATATCCACGTTGTGCTGTGTTGAGTAATTGTGACTAATTCTCAAATTTATATACCAAACATTATATTATATACCAAACAAAATATATTACTGTATTTTTGTATTTAATTCATATTTAAAAACCTGAGTACATTAATAATAATGTTTATTGAGAGTAAACATTCTATTTATAGAGTTTATAGGTAATTAAACTCTAAATATATTTTAAAAATCCAACAAATTATAGAGTGTAATTTGTATATTAAAATGCAACTGTAGCAATTTTTTACATATATCAGCTAAACTGCCATTGTTTAAATATTATTTTGAACCATATCCAATGTATACAGTGGCAACTGCAACATGGCACCATCAAATTTATTAGACCACCTGAGTTCTTCCAAATTCATTCTCCCTGCCCCAAAAACTATGAGTATACAGCCAATAGCTTTATATTCACCAAGACACAAGTGGACAACACAAAGCTGACTGGGTTAATGGAGGCTGGTTAATTATAAGACATCTACACAGCACCAATATCTGTTCAGTGCTGCTGTGATGCCCTCTATGACCATTAATTGTAATATACTACAGGAAAGTTTATACAAAATGCTCCCATGGAAGCTAACAGGAGTTTGGGAATTATAGCACATCCTGAGGATGGCTGCTCAGAGGAATGTAAAAGGACATTTTTTATTATTTATTTATTGCCTAGTAAATTGCTGGTATTTAAAATGTATATACCCAGACAAATTCTTCACTTTATGTTTCATTGTGTGACAAATCCATCACAGGCTTTTTTCTTTTTCATAACAGGTAAGAGACTGAGATTTACTGCAGATTTCTGAAGAAGGTTTATTTGCCAAAATATAGCCAAAAATATATGGGTTTATTTGTATCAGATGTTTTTTAATTATTGAAGCCAAGACTTACACACATCATGCTCCAACACAGTATGTTTTATTTACTGGAAATCGAAGTATCTGAGGGCACAAAACTTCTCAAAGAGCAATACAGGTCACTTGTGTTTCCCCATAGAAAACCGTATTTAAGGCAATGTTCAACACTAATTTCTGGGTGAAGTTTAAATGTTTTTGACTTATAAAGCTTGCCGTGCTTATTTTGTGACGGCTTGAGGAGCTGCCTCCTTGTTGTCCATGGATAGTCTTACTCAATTTCCTGCCACAGTGCCCCTCCTACAGGGAGTTAAGAGTTCACGGATTTCCGAGCACCTTGACTTACCATGCAACAATCAACCCACTGGCTACAGGCTGTTTTCAAAATCTATTTGGCTGCTGCCTGTTCCTCCTTTGGTGCAGGCATGACAGTCATAAGTAATGACTTGTGGCCCAAGGGAAGCCCTCTGGGCTGGTGAGCAGCCCCTTGACATCAGATCTCCCTTCCTGTTAACTCCGTTAAGCAATGGTCTGGGCTGTGATGGAAAGCTTAGCAGGATGACTCTCAGGTCGGGCTTGAAAGGAGATGGAGAAAAATTTGAACAGGTTTACAGAAAATTTCTCCCTGACAAGGGTGAAATCATTGAAGTTCTTATTTGGGACATGTACAAAACAGTTTACACGATGAGAGATGTTAAGAGACCTCTGGGTAGTGCAGAGAAATTATATGAGTGTTAGAGTATGTCAGGAAGGCCTTTGTAAGTGAGGTAAAGCACCTATCTTGGGTCTTTTAGGGATATGGGAACAAACTGAGACATGCCATGGGATATCACATGATAATGTGATCAGTGTGACAAATGGGAAATTTTTGTGTTGATGTGTATGAGGCAAAACTGTATCTGTTAGAGTAAAAATAATCCAGATAATCCAGATGTTACATAAGAACTTGGATGAGAAGTCATCAGTATAGTTGTGTCTAAGAGGCAGCTAAGATATGTAATGGTGGGTAGTTCACACTGGTGTGGTCTGAGCCATACGTACTCTATCACCGACTTTGAACCAAATTCCAGTAAAATCCACCTCCCTATTACTGTTAATAACAGAACTGGAACACAGACTGTGGGTTCCAAGCTACACATGCACAAGCACTGCCTTAGTAGGTCTTCTGTAACCATTAAAATATGATACAGTGGAGTATTCTAACAGAGACATCATTGCTATTAGCCACAATTTGTAATTCCCATAGCTCTACCAGAGGCATTTATACTGGCTTTTGGAAAATTTACATCCACCAGGGAACATGTAAACAATAGAAGTCAGCCTAAGCAGTAAGAGATAAAATTCCAAGGCTTGGATGATTAAAAAGTCTTTGATGATCTACATGAATAGAGTATATGTGGAGACCAAATGCATACTCTCCAAATTTGATTCAATAAAACTGAGACTCTCTGCCTTGCCCTTGGCCTCACTGTACACCCCACATTAAAACCATTCAATAAAATTTCATATGTTGCCAACTGTTGCCTGCCTGAAGATTAAACTACTTAAGTTTTCAATTACCTATGATATAATACAACAAAGACACATGAGTAATGTCCTTAACCCTCTGGCTGAGCAATCAAAACAAAACAACAACAGAAGAAGGCTATTTACACTAGAGAAAAGCCTGAATAAAGAGATGGGCTTTGCACTGTGCCCTGAAGGTCCACAGAGAGTGGCTTGGGCTACACGTGTAGCTTTCTAGTATATGTCAGTGTGGGGTCTGATTCCAGACATATATAACCCTTGACACTGATGCACTTCTATCAGCATGAAGATGTTGATCTTATTAGATCAGGCTCTAGATCAATTTCAATGCAAGGGTAACCTGTTAATGAAAAAATGTGAAGGGCATGTCTGCAATGTATTCTGCTACAGGGATATCTGGGCTAACTGGACCTTATAGATGACAACAATTGTAGCTTTGTTTGCATGGCATTGAACAATCTTAGAGATAGTTATAGTAAGTCAACAACAGATCTGTGGTAACGTGGCTCTGGTGCTTCTGGTCTTTAACATCTGCTTTAAACTATTGCTGCACTGTGCTCTGTGGACCAATCTGCTCACTCAGAACTGATTGGTTGACCTTTGCTGCAGTTGTCTTACAGAATACAGTGTTAACCAGAGGTTCCCACTGTTGGATCCCTGTAGATCTGATCCTTAAAGTAATGAGAATAATTTTCTTTCTCTTTCACCTTACTGACTCCAAAGGAAGGCTAGATGATTTGTTCATCTTTGGAAATTTTCCATTCACTGATTAGAAAATGGAAATTTTCACATTGTAGATATATTATTTCAGATGAATCTTATTTTTGGTGTTTTGAGTGTAAGGGTAATAAAGCAAAAATAGGAATTTTGTTTCAAAATAACTACATATCCATCACTAGGACAACACCATTAAAGTAAGCAGAGCTAATTAAGCAAAGTACTACCATTTCCGCATGCAGAAGACGCAGCTCCGATTGCTGTTGTAATATGGGCATGAAAACTCCAGAGCTGGGAAGTCTGGTGAGAATTTGATGTCCTCATCTGCAGTTAAAATGCAACTGAATCACTTGTTCTCAGCTATTCTCAAAAGGCTTGCAGCAATGCATGAGAGAAAGTGTGTCTCAGGAGGTTAATCTCAGATCATGTAAGGCTCTCCAAGTGTAAAAAGCATGGTAATTTGCCCTGTGAAGGGAAGCAGTAACTAATGCACCGGTGCAGTGTATTTCTTCTGACCAGTCTGACTGAAGGAGCAGGTCACTGCATCTGCACCAGCTGGAGCTTCTGAGTGACTTGCAGGAGCATAATATGTTTATCAAGCAGCATGGTAATCTAATCAGTGAATGGAAAAGCATGACTGTAGGCAAAATGTGGCAGAATGGGAAGAACTTACTGTTAAAAAGGAAAACAAAGTAAACTTCCCTCAGTATCTTCGAGCCTGCATTTTTTTATCTGTTTCCAGGGGTTGTAATTAATTTGATTGTTATGTCATAAATCTCACTACCAGATGTCTTAGTATCATATCTACAGAAATCTTGAGTAGCATTGTATCTTACCAGTTGTAAACTGTTGTCTTGTAAATTGCCGCTTCAATGTGAGTTGAAGAAATGAGAAAGCATCAGGTCCTGTCTGCAGCCAACTCCAGTCTGCAGCTCCTTGATTTGGTAAGGATTCTAAAAGCAGCTCCTGCTGCAGTCATGCACTGGAACTGAACTTTGTTCATTTTCAAAGCCAAAACCTGTTTCTATTAAGATGTCTGAAGTAGCAAGCCGACATCCCAAGGAAAAAGCCTTTTATGCAGTGAAGGAGCAACTAAAAACTGCAGAGTATGCTGATTTTCTTGAACAGTCCTTTTAGATGGCTCTGGTATGAGAACATTTGAATACTTTAATGTGGAGCATGACACTAAAATACAGTATGAAATTACAGTAGATGTAAAATTAATTTATTAATTATATTAGCTAACGTATCTTCTCCTTTGGAAGCTATAAAATATTTTGTGTGAAGATGGTAGACTCTGCCCTGAAGGGCTCTTATTTATCTTTTATCATATTAGTTCTAATTGAAAAAAACACATTGACAATAATGGATGTGTGTGTCATACATCCCATTATCCATCTCTCCTGCTAGAGTGAAAAAAACCCACTTCTGCTGAGTTTTCGTATCTTAAATTCAGTTCATTTTTATTTTTTAGTCATTTGTAGCAAATCAGAACATCTTCTAAAATGTTGGACCAACTTCCACACTTGATTACACTGGGGAAAATTTGGAATTTTCACCTTGAAATCAGAGAAACATCAATGAGTGGAATTTGGAACATAAAAAAATGTGGTTTGGCCCATTGCTTTTTTGTAGCAAGAGGAAGTTTCATACAGTTTCCATGTATATTCCTAAATAATTCTATAAATTTCAAAGGAAGACAATATTGGATTGAACTGATGGTATAAACTACTTATGTCAAAGGCAACACTAAAAATTGCCTTAAAGAAAAGTAAAAGAAACTGTGCAAGGAAGAGGTGTGGAATAACTTGCCACAAGAGTATAAACATGGGGAAATACAGGAAAAGTCTATATATATAAAATGAAAGAGAATAATACAGCAAATGCATGAAAGGAAATTAACTCCTTTTTCTAAAGTTAGTTTAAAATGTATTTCTGCTCTATAAAATTTCAAGAGTTATCTCTTTTATTAAAAATTTAGAATAAATTCTCTATTTAAAAAAATGCTGGGTACTTCTTTTGCATCGAATGAATATTCATTGGGAAGTTCATTGGTGGGTGCCTATTCAAAACTGAAAGATCAAAAGGGAACTGTGTCAATTTTGTCCTTTTCTGGGTTGACTGCTATTTTTTGATGTAATAAATTGCCAATTTTAGAAGGGTAAAGAACAGAAATGGAAACGAGTATGCCTTTCAGGAGACTTTTGACTGTGCCGTTATGAATAGTCCCCAAACAAACAGCTTGTTGCAAGCCATTCACACAGTAGATAGACATCCAATTGTTAGCCATGCAAATAGCCATATCCAATGGTCAGACAGCTGTTAGCTGGCTCTTAGAATGATTGGTAACCAGACTGTTGTAGAACTTACTCCTGTCTACAAGCTGCTGGGTCTCATCTTTTTCTAAAATCTTATTAATAAATTGAACACGTTTTATGGGATCACTGATGTCTATTGCCTCCCTTCTCACTGTTCCTCTCAGTAACAAGTCGAGGACAAAACCTAAAAAAGAACAAGTAAGAAAAACACATTTTTGGGCTGTCTTTATGGACCAGGGGTTTATTCTCATTGGGATATTGTAGGTAAAATAAAAGCCTTTTCTGTGCAGCCACTGCAACACTTTTATCGCTTTTATACTTCTCAGTGCAAGTATGTAACGCAGTCACACACAAACACACAGAGACACACTCACACATGTTTCTTATACACTAGTACAGCTTTTTCTTAGTCTCAAAATTATATTCTGAAAATGCATACAACAGGAGAAAATTTAGACTTTTAAAAGTTAATGAAAACAGATGTCAGTACTCAGTAAAGTCTTTAATAGATTCTTTTCTAGACCAGATAATTGTGCACTCTTTTGATTGTGGATAGTTCTTCGTGTCTTGATGAAATTTTACATGTTGCAACAAAAACCTGTCTAATGTAAATTAACTAAAGTACTTCAGATTAATTGAAAACAATATGGAAGTTGAAATCTCACTACACATCATGCTCCTGGCAGTGCCCAGAAATGCCCAATTGTGGTAAGTGGACTGTCCATGCTCTTTGCAGGATTTGATCCATAAGCCAAGTGGTAACTGATAGCAGGAGAAGGAGGTTTTCTCTCATTTTAATTCAGAAATTTCAGACATCTTGATAAGTGATACCCATTTAATAAAATTGTGGTGTCTGGGTTCAGGCAATACTGTTCATGGCTTCTTCCACTCATTCTCTTAGACTCTCATGACCTTAACTTCCTATTCCCCAGATGAGACCTTCGTGTGCTGCCTCTTCACTCTTGTTTCCATTGCATCAGACTGCTGGTGTCTCTTGTCCTCAGATTGCCACCTCCCCTTCCTGTGCTGGCAAAACCCAAATGTGTTGACTGAACTCCACTAACTCTCCAAAGACACTAACAAGTCTCTGCAACATGTCGCTTCCTCAGACCTCTCACTTCTGGAGGAGCAATGCACATTTTCCTGAAAAAGCTCTTATGGAGCCAACACAGCTTCAGTAAAATGTAGCTTCTTGATTCTGTACTGAATGTTGCAAATGATACTGCTGTTGGAACCCACAGCACACAGCAGGAACCACAACACAAAAGTTAGTGGTGATTTCGGTGTGTTAAATTAATTTCCTTTTCTTCATAAAACAATCTGAGCCCCTGCTCTCTGCTACCTGAGCACTGAACGACAAAGTTTTAAACTGAGATGGAGTCCTGCTGTGCATCTTTTAAAATTGCTGATTGATATGAATAATGGAAGCAAAAAGCTAGAACATAACAAATTATGTTCTGAGTTAGGGTACTCAGTTTAGAAGATATAAATCAAGGTTTGAATCCTACAAATGATTATTGAAGATGGTTTTTGGATTCAGAATTAATTGTAAGATTATGCAGATACATAATCCCATCACAGTATGTTTCTTACCTATGGTTATGTTGTCTCTTTATTTATAAATATATTTCTCTGTTTATTCTCATATTTTTCTGGCCCAATGACATCTGAATTATGACAAAGAAACAGAAACAGAAACAGACAAATAGAAGACACACATATACAGCCATCTCATGTTCTTGAGGCTTTTTTTACCAAAGGACATCATTCAGTGGGAGAGCAGTTTCTTTCTAGAAGGTAGGCAACTCAGCAGTTCTCCTGTCTCTGAATGAATATTCAAACTAGACCATGTTCATGGTCTCTCAAATGTCCCAATGGAATGCAAACAGGATTGGAGTACTTGTGTCTATGGGTTGCAGTAGGTAGCAAAGGTTAGGTACTACATTACATGTCACCATGATACCTAAGTCCATTTAAGGATGGCTCTCTGGCTGCTTCCCATATCTAAAATTAGGATAATTGCTGTGCTGTAGCTCACAGGGGTGTTAGAGGTTAAAGGTCATGATAAAAATATCCATTAATCAAAGACCCCTGGCTAGTATTTTCCAGGTCTTCCACATTTCTTGACTCTGCATCTTTTGTGAATCACCCCAAAACCTACTTTAATACTCCCTACAAACTATCTGATTTTCCTGTTGCCGGATGTGAGTTCATTAGGTGAAAGTTGCCATGAAACTTTTTACATTTACACAATTACATTACACAGTTTAATGGGAGCTTCAATCTCATTGTTTCTTACTAAGTATTATTTATGCATCCAGTGCCCCAGGTGTCTATGGAGCTTAAAAGGCAATTAAAAAAAAAAAAAAGGGCCATATCCCAATTAACTAAAACAGTAACTATTAAAAAAAGGTGCAAGCATTTGGGAAAAGGGCGAGATGACAGGAATTATTGCATGATTGAAAGGTCACAAATATGCTTACAGTTAGAGATGAAACTTGCCTGTTTACAGAAAAGTGAAATGGAAAATTTGGAACAAACACTGAAGTGCTTAGCACTGAGTGCCTAACTGGAAGCTAAGGGCTTTGGAGAGACATCTGAAAAAGGGAGAATCATTGTGCAGGGATAAGAAGCATGAAGCAAACAAAAGCATGTGTCCTTTGCGAAACAAAGAGGGTAACGGAAGTAGAATCTGTCAGGCTGCTGGGAGGGAACAGGGTAAGTCAGTAGGGGAGTTGAGGCAAACCTTTCCTTGGAAAGTGAGGATGAGAGCCTATTTGCTAACATGCCTTGCTTTGCTTGAAGCTGCACACTACACAGAAGACATTGTCCAAACCACAAAAGAAAATGCTATCTGAAAAGCTGATAGTTTAGTTTTATCCACCATAGTTCTTGCAACTTCCTTTGCCAAACCACAGCTACGCCAAAGCATAAGAATGGACGACTTCCAGTGTAAGAAATTGCTGGACTGCCAAGGTGAGATCTAGACTACAATTCACTAATTTCTTCACTGTAGTCACTATGCATAGCAATTAAAGGTTTTGCATAAAATTTATTACCCTTCTGCTTGACTCTGATAGGCATCCCATGGTGAAACTTTTTCTCTTGAGTGGAGGCACAAGATTGAGGATTCAGTGTTGCTTTCCTGAACAAACCAGCATTTTGAATTTTGAAGCAGCAACTTGTTCAAATATTTCTCTCAGCTTTACTATGCAGACTCTCTTTTTATGCAAATTACATATTTGATGACATGAGGAATTTACACAATACTCTATTTCAAATGTCTTAGTTGCAACAGCAGAGGTGGTGTCAGATCTTCAACTACTGGAATTCTCTTTACTATAATTACCTTGCTTAGCCACACTTGAAAATATGATTTCTGCCTTGATTTTCTAGAATATGGCATTTTATTAGTTTCGTGTATATTTTCTATAATGATCTCTTGATTCTGACTTTTAGTTGAAACATCAACACAGAAGATGATGTTCAATTACTGCATCAACTAACCTAAACCAAGAAAGACCATTAAGATTTCACTCTTCTCACAGTGGCAAAGTATTGGAAATATTCCTGTTGTGGCACTTATCCTGTCTATTGTGTCAGTTATATTTCCTCATATTCATCAGGACTGTAATATTTGTTTCAGTTAAACTGACAATGGAAAAATAAAACAGCTCCTTGATTTTGGCTGCCTACACTAGTTAGATACATTCCCTGGTAAATGGATTTGAAGGATGCAGGTATAGGCTTATCCTTCATGACAACAGTGCTGCTTCTACAATCTTGTGTCCAGAAGTAGATGGTTGCAGGCCAGTATCCTTGCTTAATTTCCTGGATACAAGGAAAAGCAAGCCAGCCATCTCCTTTTTTTTAAATATACCTCTCTTTTTCTAAGTAGAATTTTTTCTTAGTTTTTATCGATAGCACTAATGCTTTACATTTAGACCAAATTGCAATAGGAAAGGAGATGCTTAAGGGTAACTGGGTGATGAAAGGGCTACATTAGAGTACAAGTCCATGGGCTGCTGTTTCTTATTTGTAATGCTGAATCCACATGCAAGTCATATTTAAGCTATAAACTGTGGCGCCTAGGGAGTATACACTCAGATTGCCTTGAGAAACTAAATACTTTTATCAAATCACCAGATGGACTTATGTTCAAAAAACACTTGAACAATGTACCTTTTCTATATTCATCTTTAGATAATCAAGCTCTCAGCAACCTATACAATTTAACATGTTGCTCTGATATTTTATAATTTTACATAGAGATGCCTAATATACATCATTTCAGACTACAGATAATTTCACACACCATACATAATTTCAGCTAGCCTCTATTGATCTCCCTTGTTTTAATAATCACAGATATTGTGAGGTTCCAATACCTTCAACTTCTTACCCAGAGAACTGTGAGATTATGCCATCCATTATCTTTCATGACAGATATCTCACTCGCAGTTGGGAAAGTTTTGTCCTTTGATTCTTGAAGTTTTAGCCTCCAGAAGAACATAGTTTGGACAGTGGTTTTGAGGAAAATTCACAATAAAGAGACAGAGCCTGTTAAAGGGAACAAACACATAGAATGATTTTCATCATGGCAGTAGAAAGAGGCAGGTTTTTGATTCTCAGGATGTCTCAACAAGACAATGGTCTGTTTGGGTGAAACAATTTCCATTGTAGTAAAGGGAGTACAGATAAACATGAAGATGTTATTGAATAGACTTCAAACCATAGCAGCTGCATGGAGTTCTGTTAACTCAGATGTTAACTCAGATGTCATTACTTGCAAAGTAAAAGGGAAGATATGGCTTTCTGAAACAAGAGAAGAAGAATAGTAAGGATACATGAGTTTAATTACCTCCATGTCTGTATGTATATATGAGGAATATGTCAAATGATCAAGAGGAATGATACAGCATCTGACAATGATTATGGCTTTGGGGGCATAATGAATATTCTGATGGGTGGATTGTGAAGTGAAATCTAAGTTCAGCTATAAGAAAGAAATCTACAGAAAGATGAGATGCCCTTAGTGTCATAACTAAAAACAAGCTCACAGTTATAATCTAACAATGCAAGTTGAATATAAGATATAAAGCTGAATGCAAAGCTGAAAATAATCAGCAATAACTGTAAAATCTGAAGGCATCTGAAAATTGAATACTCTGTATATCCTTAGTAAATGTTGTATATCTCTTGTATGCTATTTTTGCACCAGTGTGTCAAAGTATCCAGGGACACGGCCACAGCCAAAACAATTTAAATATCAAAGTAGTTACAAATATGACCAAATCTGAACTGAAGAGTGTGCGTAAGATCTGAGCCACTGCAACAAATTCCACTCTCCATGAACGTGAAAAATTTGAAAATATTAATTATCTAAGGTCAGATGCAAATGAATATGGACTGTGATAGGAAGAAAAGGGAAAGAGAAGTGCAGTCTAACAGAAGGTTATTTAAAGCTTACAGATGGGAAGGCAAAGTTTTCTTCTTAGAGGGATTCAGAAGAAAATACTTAGCTTTTACAAATATATGAGGAGGAGTGTTTTTAAATGAAGAGAGGATAGGAATTGGTGATAATCTTCCCAACATCATTTGTTAAAGTCAGCTCCCTTGATAGATAATAAGAATAAAACCCACTGAGAATGGAAACACTGTGAATGTTAAATTATTCCTTGAAAAAAATAAAGAAAACATAAACAAAAATGAAAAAAAGATGGTAATAAAACTGCCAGCTTTAGCCTAACTTTGCTCACTTTAAGCCAAGGATAAAAATAACACTGATTTTGACAGAGTTTGGGTTAGGTTAGTTCTGAATTTTTTTAGAAAATTCCTCTCTCAGAGGATAGCTGAACTATAAACCACAATTGCCTGGGGAGGAGTAATTCTTGCCAGATGAGTTTACTTGTTTTGTTTTGTTTTCTTCATGGGAGAGCACAACAGAATTAGTAGATGATGAGGAAAGTGGGGGAGGACACTGTTGCCCTGCGGAATGGTCAGTGCAGTTCCTCAGTCACAGTTAGTTCGGTTTGGCATGGGGAGCTCCGTGCTCCTCCGCCTGCCCAGGGGCGGTGAGCGAAACAGACCGGGCATTTGCCTGAAGCAAGCGGCATTTACCTGAAGCAAGGCACGTGGTGGTCTGGTAGAGGGACAGGGTGACAGTTCTAAATCCACCTAACTTTCCCAAAATTTACTCACACATAGAACAGACATTTCAACACAGTTCTGCCTTTATGCCAAGGCTTTGTGCAGCACCTGAAGTGCTGTGGGCCCTTACCAACAAGCACAAAGTGCTGATGCTGCTGCTGAAGGAGTATGTGGTCCTGAAGACTGAAAGGCTAGAAATACAAGCAGAACACCCATTTACCATGAGAATGTGATATTGCCATCCAATAACTTGAGCATAGTTAATTCTTATAATTGCTAGGAGTTCTGCTTTGAAAGAAGTAGTGCTGAGACCATGGGTAGAAATAATACTGAGTGAGCTGGACATCTCATCTGAATTTCTAAGGCAATATGTCAGCCAAGAGAAGAAATAATTAAATTCAATCTTAAACTGTTAGAGAAATAACAATATTTGATAAAGAATACAACAAGTCCCTATAGGATTATAGGACTATTAAACTTCATGAAACTGCATTGTCAAAAAGATGTATCACCTGCATAAAGCACAAAGGAAAGAAGAATGATAACTGAAGTAGTGCCATCTAGGCTACATTTTGCACACTATAAATGTGCCAAGGAAATTAATTTTTCTATACTGGCATGCCGTGGATTGGATATCTCACAGAAATAACTGGGAAGTGATGATTTAGCAATTTTATTGTTATATTTGTTGTATTTTTGTTAAGTATTTTTCTTTAACCTAACAAGATAGCTCAAGATACCAACTCAATTGAAAAAAAATCCCAAAACCTAAAACATTCCCTTAGAATGAAGAAATAGTAAAAATGCTCTAGAAAATACCAGGCTTAAGGATGCAGTTAAGTGAAGAATGAACAGTTTTCTTTCTGATGATGAAATGAGAAAAGGAATTCCCTCATATTTACCCTTAAGCTTGAGTAAACTCACATTCTGTGGGATTTTTTCAGCTTGTTGCCTTCATTTTGCCTGCTGAAAAGGGCAAAAAGGCATAAGAATTCCATGTGCTACAAGAGTTATCCCTGCATGTTATCGGGATGCAAGATTTTTCTAGCACTTGATGGGGTCAGGGCCTTTACACATGACAGTAGCCGGTTCAAGTCACTGAGAGAATCTCAAAGGATGTCTCTGTACTGCATTAGCTGTGCCCAGATTTTTATTCATTGTGGGTTCAGTTGTATCCATACTGCTTAATCCATCCCTGAGTTTCTCTGCTTGGCAAATTTGCTTCCTTGCTACAGGTCTGAGCCAAATTGTGAGACAACTTATAGGAGCTGTATGGATGTCTGGGGAATTTAGTCTTGCATGCTGGCTTGAGCCATAAACCAGCATGGCTGTATAGACTTACCAATAAAGATCAGTGTTATGATGCCAGTGAGTAGCTGGGGATGCTGAGCCAAGTGACCTCATAGAGGACTGACACCACAGACTTATAAATAATTGCCAATATTATACAGAACACACAAATAGAAAAACCTTTTTCCCACATATATTTATGCCTCAGCCATGACAGGAATGGCTTCCTAACTTCAAGGCAAGACTGTTAGTCAGATTTCATTTTCCCTCATCTCATCATCCACGAATTAGGAGTATTCCCTGTTCTTGTGATTTTTATCATGGTCAATGATATTTGATACTTCTCTGCAAAGCCCCTGTTTTGGAATCATATAATTACATCAGACAAAAAGATTTCAGTCCTTAAAATTGGGTTCGTGGTGTTTTGTTTTGTTTTGTTTTTAAAAAGAGAAGCAGTAAACCAAAACAACAAATATAAAGCCCCCAAATTCTTGGTTTTCTAAGCATCATTATTTCTGTGGCCTGACACGACTTTAATATCTGTGGCCTGACATGACTTTAATATCTGAGGTTAACAATATGAAATTAGTGTCATGTAAAAACAAACAAACAAGATGGCTTTGTCCCCCAAGGAACCCAAACAAATTACTCTACAATTTGGTAACTACCAACTGCGTTTTGATCTCAACCAAGGACATCTATCTTCTTCCAGTCTTTTACCTTTTTATTTCTCAGTAACTCTTCTATTAAAACTATTTCCTTCTTTAAACAGTCCTCAAAATAATCCATCTTGTTGATGTTATGTGGTATTTTCCGTGAAAACAAAAAGAAATATTCAATACAGAGAAATGCTAAAATGGTAGTTTAAAACATTTTATGGTGAGAAATATTTGAAACTTTTCTTGTTGGCTAGGAGTATGCTGTTTCTGGATTGTGTAGTCAAACTCTCACTAATATGAAAGACATGAAGGTCTTTGGGAACTCTACAGCCTATCATGCTGTTTTCTGAACAGACTGCCACTTTGCTTTGTTACACAATTACTTTTAGTGATTCACCTTTTTAATGAGAGCAGAAGGGAAACAGCAAAGAAAACATTTCTCTAAAATGTTTTCAGAAAGTCCCACTGGAATTTGAAATGGGTCTTATTTGGTGTACTTTGCATAATTTGTTACACTAAATATGAAACAGATTTCAACTGCAGCTGCAGTGCATGTGTTATTCAGAAAAGCTCGGGTCTCCCAGAACACAACCACTGGCTTATTCAGGGTTTGTCAAAACTGTATCTCTGGGCAGAATGACAGAGTAAAACACGATGACATCGTCCACCAAAGATTCACAGAGCATTTGCTCTCCCTCGCTTTTGTTTTTGGGAAACTGTATGGTTACTTCATGTTAAAAGTAGTGAAGGAGCTATCAGCTAACATTTTACTGATCTGTCAGATTGGCATTATTATTATCACATGGGGTCATGTGCAATGAGATAAACATACACCTTGTCCCGTGTGGGGGATCCAGCTACAACCACTGCTCTAGCGCTGCAAAGCTCCTCCGTAGGCAAGTAATGCCATGTGAACTTCAGTTTGAGCCAGTGAAATGGCTTCAATTAGACATTACACTTCTCAGGTGCAAATGGTGACTTGCAGTATGTCTGTTGTCTTTGTCAATGTGGTTTGAATTTACGACTCTAACAAGAAAAGTAACTAGAAATTCGATTGCTGTGTTGATGACAGCTTCCCAACATTCAGTGCTTGCCTTCTGAAGTGGAGCATGATCATTGGTGACTGCAAGCACAACCCTGAGATACCACTTCCAGCTGCTTCATGAGGGCATATATAAGTATATACTTACAAACATATATATATGTGTGTGGCTATATCAGCAATCGCACCTGTGAAAATCATAATCACACATAGGCTGTGATTGAAACAATTCTCTGATTACAAATATATATTTAATTAAATAATAATGAAAAGATGAGAAGATTTATAATACAGTTATTACAAAGGAGGAGGTGTATTTTACCTCTGTGTTTTACTCTCAATAGCAGGATTCAGTAACCGATCAAGATGAATCTGCTCCATACTACCACAATGTAAGTACATGATAAAAGAAGTAGACTCATGACACTTCTCGCTGTTAAGGTGTCAAATATTTCATGCTATAAAAGCCTAACTTTAGTTGTCCATTATTTGGCTCAAAGTTAATTTCCAAGCAAAATGACCCTGTGATTGTCTCTATAAGAGCTCTTGCTTCATTACATAGACCCATGGTCTTGTGCACAGGAGGTACATAGGAATAATTAATACAATTCTTTTCAGGTTTCAAGAAATGGTACAGATAAAAATTTAACAATGGTTGACTTAATCTTGAGACATGATTTCATAACTGCTTAGTTTGTGTCCTTTAAACATCTATAAAGGTTACTCATTAAAATCTGCAAAGAATCTTGTTCTGAATGGATTTGTATACGTCCATTCTTTGATCTTCTACTATGACACAACTTGGGATTTCACAGTACTTGAAACTACAATCTTCCTTGAGTAAAAAGTGAAACTTAGCTGTTGGAACTAGTTATTGGTGACTGATTAGTTAAGAATTGGCTGAACCAATAAGAAAGGACATATTATTTTTGTTGACAAGGCTGCACTTTGTGGAGCGTGAACTGGTATGCAGCTTGAGACGTAAATCTAAGAGGAGAAGATTTTGTGGAACTATGTCTTTTGCTTTGGTGTTTTGGGGCAAATAAGTATTCCACCATCTGAGAAATACTTAGGTAAGGCCTGATCTTAAACCAAAGGAATTCAATAATAATACTCCTGAGCAAAATCAAAATTTTAATTTCCAAGCCAAACCAGTATTTCCTGAAACACTTTAATCTCTTCTCCTGCTGGCAGTTGTTCCCCTTTTAACCTCCCTTTATTCTTAAACCATTACAAACAGTTTCAGTCAGCATTATGGAAAATGACCTAGCCATTGCCAGGTAGGACCAGATGACATGCAACCCAGGATTCAATCACCTAGATCCTAAGATCCCAAGAGGGTCTTGTAGAAGGGAAGAATTTAAAATGTTAAGTGTTCAGAAAAATAATGAGGACATAGTTCCTGCATGTAACTGTCCATACAGAGTTGCACTCTTCCCACATCTAATGACAGACCTTGTCAAAAGTCAAGAGGGAGGACCTGTGAAGAAAACGAATCAAGTACACAAATGATTATGGCATAATTATTCTCCATTTAAAATATTGGTCTTTGATTCTTATTTGTGATTATTTTTCATGTTTTTCACGTGTAAAATATCTTTGATCAGTAGTCCTTATAAAAACATGAGTCTGAACTTGGAACATCAGAAGTAGTCTTTAAGTAAGAAAGGATGAGGTGATGAGAAACAAAAGGATTCATGAGACTCTTAAAGCTAGACTGTTTGTCACAGGATGCTAGTCCCCAAAGTCATGAAGATAGCAGATCTCTGACTGGCTAGGGGAGGAAAAGATTCAGTAAGTAAAAAATAAAAATACTGCTTTCTAAGTGCAATTGATAATTTTCTTTCAAGGCATAGAGTACAACACAGGTCTAGAGACTTAAAATATCATGCAAACATAAATGTTTACATTTGCATGCAATAAAGTCCTCTTTTCTCTTTGTTTTTCTTAACTAAAACTTACAAGCTGCACTGTGGCTAAACATTTCCTGTCTACCATTCCCAAATAGCTTTTAGTTGCCCAAAAGAAAGAGCCAAATCTACCTCATTTGGACTGCTCGGTTATTATGGTACAATCACCTGTCACACTTGTTCCTTGCAAAAGAACTGAAGGCAGTGTTACGTCTAAGGAATGCATAATAAAAAGAACTGATTTTAAAGACATTAACATCTCAGTTTGTTTCCTCTGACCTGGTATCTATCTAAAAATTAGGTGGATAATCTAATTAAGTTTCCCATATATGTAGTAAAAAGGAGATAACTGTAGAAAATTAATTATTCCTTCCTAAAATAGTTAGGATGACTTACCTCCTTCAAATGCTTATCTATTTCCATTGATTCTATTATCATCATGATTAAGTACCTAACATTAAAATACCAAATTCAAATAGCTCTTGATTACTAATAAACAGACTTATGACCATGATGTGAAGAAGTAATGGGCAGATCACTGGTTTCAGCAGGGAGTTCTGCTAAAGACAGTGCCTTCACTGACTTCAAAGTCATTATGCGCCTTCTTGTTTTATTACCAGGTACAAGGCATAAGGACAATTAAGAAGAGCACAAGTGCTGCAGAGTTGGGTGTCTGCAGTTATAATCAGGAGTATTTTCACTTGAAGTCAATGGAATTACATTAGTGTAAAACCTTGTAGAGTCAAAGAGTAATTACAAAATGGGATCTGGTCCAAAATCCACTGAAACCCATGCAGACTTTTCTCTGATCCACCGAACCTTGGATCAAGCTCCTAGTTCCTTGGATAACAGCAGCAGTCCTGCTGCTTAGCTGCCAACATTTCTGCAGTAGTTGCACTCCACTGCACCTAGAAGATTATTGAAAGTAATGCTGCTCTGCTGAATGTCTCTGTCCAAAACAAATCCACCATTTCTGTGGACATTTTCTCTCTCTTTACAATACAAAGAGAGGGCTAAGTTGGATATTACAGCAACAGTGGCTATGGCATGTCTTTTTGCCTGTCTCTTTTATGTTCCAAACACCATAAGTCACTATGCAGTAGAAATGATTGAACTGCCATTCTAAGTAAGAGAGCAAAGATTTGGACCTTCCTTGTGGTTTTAGTATCCAGGGATCAGTTCACCTCTCCTGGATTTAGGAGTTTATAAAATGAAATAAGATACCCATAGCTCTACGAATAGGAGTTCTGCATTTCCTTTGCATTTATAGTTAGGATTTGTCTCCTCATTTTGCACCAAATTTATCATAGCCTTATTTCATGACTTTACTGTAAAGCTTGAAGTTCAGAAAATAGAGACACCTTTTTTTTTTTAAATTGATGTTGACCTAGTTTCACCTCAATGAGCAGGTTAAAATATGCAATAATGCGTAAAACTGGCAACAACTATAGGAACAAATAAAACATTTATTTTCTCTTAAAGCTTGGAGAAGATAATAGAAAACAAAAAGAGCTAGAAATTTCAATGGTTTAATGTTGTTTCAGTGCTGAGTTCAAGGATAAAAGAATCTCTGAGGCTCTTCAGGATATGCCAACAGGTCAAAGAACTTTCCAGTTGCTCTAACTACTTCTTAATAAAGTGGAACTGTTTGAGGATTTGACAAGTCCCATGGGTCAGGAAACACATATTAAACAGCCTTAGAGAATTTTTCTCTTTCAGTATTGAACCAATATTGTATTACATAAAGAGTAGTCCTCCATTCTCCTTTCTGCCATACAGAGATCTCTTTCAATGCCTGTTCTGAGTGTGAGGGTAGAAGAACACAATTTTTAACATTAATCCCACTCAGTTCACAACTGAAAAAAAAAAAACAAAAAACCATCTGTGAGGAAAGAATTAAATGAGAGGAAGGGAAGAGAAATAGAAAAGAGCAGAAGTACTGAAAGAACAAGGACAGAAATCAAGTGAAGGGAAAAAAATGCTCTTTTTCTTGTTTTCAGTATTAGTTTCTTCCTTCTTTTTCTTTCATTCTTCAGTTGCATTCTTTCATCTATTGTAATCTCTTTTCCTGCTCTGTAATCTCTCTCATTTTTTCATATTAATTATTACCAATAATGCCTTCAAACAACTTAAATACTTGTTACTTAAATCCAAAGACAACAACATGTGTATTGTTTTCATGGGAGAAAAGATACTTTCCAATTTTCTATCATCTCTACCAGCAAAAGACAGCAGAGATCTATCAAGTTGTCGTCTGAAGAGCTTAATCTCATCTCCAAGCTTGTGTGCCACTCAACAAAGATCTCAGCAGCCACAAAACACCATCATTTGACCAAATTCTCATACCCAGAGGTAGGGCAGAAGTTTACTATTACCAGTACAAGTATTTACTTTATAAAGCAGCCGGGTAAGTCAAATCATTCCTCTTTCTTGTCACGTCCCTTTTTCTCAACCATCTTCTTTTGTTTACCTTCAATATTTTATGTTTATTTCCTTTTTTTATCTTTTGCTATCAACACCTTCCCACTAAGATCTTACTGACTTTAACATTTCAAGGGATTCTTCTTCCTTTAAAAAAAATAATTCTCTCCCTATCAATGTTTTTCTCTTCCATTTTCTCCAACATCCTCAGTGAATAGCTCTGACATCAAATGAAATTCCTTTGAAGTAATTTTGCCTTGCAGTCACTAAGAAAGACTTCATTTCTGACCCTAAGTGATTTTCATCCACTTATGTGTCCTTTACCATCTGGCTGAGACTATTACTTTTTTATACATATAGAATCATAGAATCAGTATGGTCAGAAAAGATCTCCAGGATCATCAAGTCCAACTTTTGGACACAACCCTGCCAGCTAAACCATGGCACGAAATGTCAATTATGTCCATACATATAATTACATTCACAGGCCCTGCACCCATTCCTTTCCCTAAATCCTGAAGCAAGAGTTTGTATGACAAGAGGACTGGAACCAGGTGAGTGTCGGAGTGGATGATCTAATTTCTTTCCATTTTAAAATCTGTTAATAAGTTGCAACATATAGAAAAAAATCCATTCTTTTACTCTTTTGTTTTGGTTTTGTTGCTGGAAGAGGGCAGAATGTAGACATGTACAGTACACATGTAAGATTATTTGTTGAGCTAGATTCAAAAGAGATGGATTTTAAGAGATATTCTTAGAAGGATCCTGAAAGCGCTGATAATTCATTGTTCTTTCAATTTTTACATTTTGATATTTTGAATAATTTTATATTGTAAAGTAGCTGATTTTGGCTGATGTTTTTACCATCAACTCCTGGAAAACAATGTTGTTTTGAGATAAGCTTGTTTTGAATCCATTTTTTGTCCATTGGGTGAAAACTCTGCTAAATTGTACTGCAAATGAGCATTGGATAATCATAATTGCCTAAACACTGGAGCTATATCATAATGTAATTTCTTTCAGTCTATGTGCTGTAACTCTGATTATGCTAATGTTAGTCTGCTTTTCCTTTTTTCACTATCAACATCAAGGATTTCTGTCTGAGGTCTATGTCTGAGGCTTGTTACATGGACAGGAATTTGGCCAGTCAAGTTATGTTTCTGTTAATTTGCACTATTTCAGGCAATGAATTACTTCAGCAGTTGATTAAATGCTAAAGATCAGGGATACATCCAATCTACAATGCTGGTATTTGTATGCAAGGCAGACCACAATGAAGGATGCTCACAACTACATAATAAGATAGTTATATGATGAATACTTAGAAAGTTTAATTGTTGTTTTCTGGTTAGGTTTTATGTCTTTTGCAACTTTGCATCAGATTCTAGGGACAGAACATAGTTTGTTAAGTTGTTAAGTGGTATTACATATGAGCAACCCACTAAGAACATGGCGAAGTAACTTTCAGAGGTATCACTCCACTCCTGTGTCTTCTATGAATGGATCAGTTGGCCTGATTACATATTGTGTGAAGCAAGATGGATTTATACTATCATTCCATTAAGCTGTCCCTTCCATGGGAACTCAAAGCAACTGAAATAATACAAATCACATTCATCCTGTAGAGCTTGTGGTTTCATAATAGAAGCAATTTTGAATTAACTAAGGAATCAGCAGAATGAATATAATGACATCAGTTTTGCCATCTAAAGCATGATGCTATCAGTTTGAGTTAAATAATTGTCAAAGTACTTATATAGGGCATTTTAATAATTTCCCTTCTTGTGACATATCACAGAACTGGGAAAAAACCAAACAGTAGTATTTTTAGTATTTTCTTTAATTGGCTATGAGATCAGTGTGTTTCAATCAATATCATCAACAACATTGTGAAAAAACCAGAACAAAATACAGAATGTTTTATGTGTGATGTTATAGCATGGACAGCTAACAATCCTATTAATAAATAAATGGTCTCACAAATAGCTTGCTCAGACCATATAAAACTTTATCCAATATATGAACACCTTAGAATAATCAGGAAATTTGTGACTTTTCATCTTTTCCCAAATTAGCTAATTATTAGAAATAACCATTTAGCAAGATATCAGCTGCTGAGAGAGAGCCTTATCTTACTGTACTGAGAGAGTACTTATCTTACTGTACTCAAGTTGCTGAGTCTGTTTTTACTAAAGATGTCACTATTAAATGCAACTGTTCTTTATGTTTCTGAAAACAAAAATCATTACCCCCATAAGAATGTAACTTTATGTTTCTCCCAATGTCACAAACAATCACTATTTCACGCCTTTTTAAGCCTGACTCCCCAGCTCCTGACAGTCTGCTCTTACATCTCCCAAAGCAAGCTGCAAATACAACCCCAGAAAGCTGTATTTTATTTTGACTGGTTCCTCTTTTCCTTTAGGAAAAAACCTGAAGAACAGACAAGCAAGTGTAATATATTACCTCTGGTGGCTTAGCTGGACAGCAGCAGGGGCTTGTAATAAGGATGTGGTAATACACCACAAGGAATCTGTAGACTCGTAAAACTTGACCTTATAAATCTCTACGTTTATCAATTCCATACAGCAGCCACTCCCTGTGGTGGAAGTCCCAGACCAATAAACCTGCAGTTGATAACCATACAATTTATCCTCAATTTTTCCCTTCTGGCCAGGTAATCATGCTACATTAATAATGCCTGTAAAAAATTGAAATGTCACTTTAAAACAAAGATATCATCTGATTCTTGTCATTAATTTGCTTATAATTAAGAAATTGAGCGAACAAGTTTACAGTGATAGCCAGGAGTCCTAAATTTTTTCTTGTTCATATTTCTTTGATAAAGTTCCTACACTCTCACCTGAAAACTGCTTTCCTAGTTGTGCTCGGTTGTTTTTGTTTTGATTGGGGTTTTGGGGTTTTTTTTGTTTGGTTTTTATTTTTTTTGTTTTTGGTGGGGTTTTTTTTGTTTGTTTGTTTTTTGTTTGGTTTTTTTGTTTTTTGTTTTTTGGGTTTTTTTTTTTTTTTAATTCATGTAGCTTCATGTAGTAGATGAGTTCTTTCTCTAGACAGTAAACCCTTTAGAAACAATAAAAAATATTTCTGCTGCAGGCACATCAACAGTGCTCTGCTGGGCAGAGGTGTGTCATGGACACCCAGCAGCTTCTGGGAGCTCACTTCATCCAGGGAGGACACAGATTTCATGCTAAAGACCACAGTTTGATTTTCTTCTGAACACAATATTTCTGAACTTGATTCTATCTTTTCCTGTTAAAATTACCTGCATAAACACAGTAATTCATTAATCTCATGCCTCCACACTGCACTTCACACTATGGATATACTTAGTGATGAGCAGCAAGAATGATTTCAGATTCATTCTGATTTTTAATAAGAAAACTGCTTTAGAATAACACCCCCCAAAAAAAGAGAAACAAAATAAATTTAAGATATCCTGTTTCTTTCTCTGTAGCAGTGTTTTATCTTGGATGGAATGGCTGCATATCTCCACTTAATAGCGGACTCCAAAGAATATTGCGAAGTAAGATCAGTGACAAAGTGCAAATTTTGTCCAAGTGTAAGCAAATTAATTAGCACTCTGCAAGGCAAAGTAGGAGAGGGTTAATCCTTAAAAGTCTTTTGTATATGATTTAGAGAAGCTAATGGAGCCACCAGCCATCAAAAGGTACTCAAACCTGCATGCCATACATTAAATATGAAATTTGAGGACATCAACAGATTTTGCCTTACTACATTTTGCAGGAAAATAGTTTCTTCTATGAAAACTGTTGCCAAAAGTATAAAACAACTAGCTGCACATTTGATCTGCATGTCATCATGAGGCAGATCTCAGTTCATTGGATAATATCCCATATTTCCTGACTGAGGGATATGTAGCCAAGGAGAAAACAGAAATGTATGTTGCCTCACCAATACTTCAGTGCACTTGAAGGAGAGTAAGGAAATATGCTGCACTGAACAATAAAGAAAGACTATTTATTTTCTCCTAGAAGTAACAGAGGAGAAAAAGGAAGAGAGAATACTTTACTGTGACTCAAGAGACAAAACTTTACTGTGACTTTGATTATAGATGCAGTCACACTTCTACACTTATTAAAGGCAAGCCACAGCTCATAAATAGAATTCCAGAGAATACAGTATATTTAGGGCTTGATTTTGTATTTAAGAAAACTTTGTTCCAAATGCATGAACAAAGGCACATCAGATCAATAGTTACTCAGATTGCCAAAACATTAAACAAGACAATGCATTTGGAAGAAAATGTTTTGAGGAAAAACAAAATGGAAAAAAAATTAAAAATCCAAACATGATTGAGTTTGTTTTCAGTTTATCCCCTCTGTTTTTGCCCAGGAAGAAAAAGCTTTCTGTTTTCAGAAAATCAGTTTGCCTTGAATATGGAGTCACCAGAAAGAACAACAAAAGCAGTAATAATGACAGCTTAATATAAGAGCTTTTTTCCCCAGTACTATCTTTTCCCTAAAGGCAATGTAGAAAAACAAAACTAAGAAGATTAATTTTTCCTATAGCTGGGCCATTTAAATATTTTTTCCAGGATTTATTTCCCTTTGATATGAATTTTTAGCAAAGTTGCAATTATATTCTAATATTTTCATAATTTGCTAATCTAAAAATGTGTTTTTAAAGATATGTTAATAAATTCACCATTCTGCTTGCAAAAACAATGCTGTAATGTCTCCTTCAGTTACTGGCAATTATGCCAGCAGACTTTACCACAGGCTAAAATTTTTCTCAAAGACTTTTCAGGTACACCACCATACATATCATAAAATGGTTGATAGAAGCAGCAATTTTGATGGATCTCACAAATTATTTTGTAGTGCAACAAGTACTGCATTTCAGGCAAAAACTGAATGCTTACTAGATTTTTGAAAGATATTCTATTCTATTCTATTCTATTCTATTCTATTCTAGTTTTGCCCTTAATCAAGATTAGCATAAAAACAAGCCAGTGTTTGAAGTGCTTGCTCAAGCTAGTATAGTTTTTTACTGCATATAGAAAGGAAATGGTAAATTGGAAACTGGATCTGATTCTGCAGAGACCACTAACCACAGAAGTTTCATCTCGTCTCTCTTTTATAGAAAGTCGATGCCCCAGTCCTTCAGAAAGTAATCCTACCTCATCAAACCAGTTCCAGGGAAGAATTTCATGTCCAATTATTTGAATGACTAGGATTATGTATGTAAGATCCTCAAATTCAAATGCTTGTCATCATCATATAATTTTTTGCCAGTCCATTCACGCAAATTTTTTGTGCATCACATAAGGGAGAGCAGTGAAAATATTCTGTGAGTGCTACCAGCCAAGTCACCTACAAGGATTATTCTCCTTAGCAAAGTGCCTGGCAAATTAGGTTGTAAGATTGTTTTTCTACCCGAGCTGGCTTATGCAGAAACAGTCCGGGTATCAGCCCACAATGCTCAACAGACATTGCAGTGCTCAGGTTAGCTGTCACAGATCCATCTCTGGCACCTCTGCATCGCCTTATGGTCAGACTGAAGCAGCATCATCACTCAAATATTTAAGCAGTCCTACTCTTTGGCAGAGCTTTATGCCCTCCTGAATCACACTTTCCTCTCATCTGCACTTCTGCAAAAGCAGTCAGTGTAGAGTGCTACCATTCCCCTGAGAGGGGCACTAAGCCCCTGCAGCAGCTTGTGCAGGTCCTCAGGAGAGCGTATGAGTTCAGGCTGCTGAGGCTAATTAGCTCCCATAGCATGAAGTGGCAGAGGAAGAAATTTGGCAAGTACTCTTTTCTGAAAAGCCCCATTCCATTGTAGCTGCAGCCTTATTTTCAGACAGTCCCAGTCTTAGTTTTTGCTCTGGAATCTCTCCAGTCCCCTGAACTTCACCAAGGCCCGTCTACAGAGGAAAACCACTGTTATAGTTATGGTAGAATGGCCACTCAGGGATAGTCTATTCTTGAAGAAAAGTGATTTAATCCTGGAACAATCACTACTTTTCCAAGTAAGAGTCATCATTCTCGAAAGAAACTCCTTATTCAAGGAGAGAGTTCTCATGGGGAGTTATTTCACTATAAACAGTGATCAATGGACCGTATGAGCAACCTCAAAATGTCACATCTAGAGAAATAAATGCCACCTCTAAAAGACCTGGAGATTTTTTTTCTTGTCATGCAGTCCATATTATGATTTTTGCATTAGATATTTTCTTAACATATCTTGTAGTGAGATTGGGGCATAATTACGTATATTTTTTGTCTCGTAAATTTTAAAAAATCCTACTCAAAAGTGTCCAAGATTTTGTTTCTTTTTACAGAGCAATTGACCTATTCTCCACAAGTAAGAGAAGATAAAGCTTTCCTTATCTATCATGATCTTCTGAGTGAGTTGGTACATTTGTGAGGCTCTGTCTCTTACAGAGGACACCACGAAATTTGAGAATTACTCACATAGAACAAGTTGCACAGGGAGAAGGAAGCAGAGCTAGATGGAACAGTGGGCTGATGATCTGGAAATAGATCCTATTTCTGGTGTCTCACTGAGTGCTGCATAGGCTTTAATAACTGCATTTTTAACATACTCAAAGACTTCATGTGGGATGCACAAACTGGGTGTATCTATGCAATTCATATGTTCAGCAAGTCTTAAATACAATATACATTAAATATTTTTAGTTATGATTGTCTTTCCCTCTGTGTGTAATCATTAGACACTTTCCTATTATATTGTTTTCCATAATAACAACTGGCAAGTGCTTCAAGGTACCCTGAGCCTTCTCAAAGCAGAACATTTGGTTCATTTATGTTTGTGTGATGGAGGTTAGAGTGTCTTGACATTCTCAAATAATAACAGCACAGTCACTCTTTGTAGAATCTCTTGGTTACAAATTGTACTTAATAATATTTTCAAGTAATTTTGTTGATAAAATTAATGGGTTTGTAGGAAAAAAAATCAAGTGATTATTCATTTCAGTGTTTATTGGCTTCTGTGGTTGGGTGAAACAGCCTTGAACATAACTCCTTGTGACTGTTGCACAGAAATGGGTTCTAGGTCAGGAGAGCATTTAATTGCCTTTAAAGAGCTGATTTGGACCTTAGTGAGGAGAATAGAAATATACTCTTAAAGTTAAACACATACTTAGGAGACCAGCCTTCTAAATAGATGCTAACTGTGAGTTGCTTCCTTAGCCTGTAGGCTATCTGGAGAAAGGGGAAATATGCCATTTACCTGCATGAGAAGGCAAGGTGGGAGAGACAAAATTGTTCTCTCCTTCTCCCTGGGAGGAATGAGGTAGCAAGGGAAGCACCCAGCGCCTGCTGCAGCCACGGTGACGAGACAGTGGCAGAGCAAGGGCTACATCTGGCATCTGGCACAGAGGAGAGATCACTGCACAGCTGAGCTTTGGCACTTTCTGGCCACAGAAAGAAAGGGACTCTGACATCCATGTCCTAGAAAGAGTGCAAAGAGACCTAAAACCTGTCTTTCTGTTAGCCAAACATATTTGGCTTGCTCTACAAGGTAACAGTGCTGGCACTGCACTGTGCAAAATCTCCATATTTTCTTCAGAGAACTCTACAAAATGTGGGGAAAATGTGTAATTTTTTTAATGACAGAGTTCTAATGAAGTTGCATTGGTTTATTTACTTGCTCTTAGCATGAGGTTACAGAAAAATTCCATGTCAAAAGAAAGGAGGCTGGGCTCATTTGATGAAGAAAAGTGGGTTTTTTTGGTGAATGTAAAGTCCTAATTTATTCAACATATTTTTTAGCTCTTGCTCTTTATCCTTTTTTAATGAACTCATCTCTAAGCTTTAAATCTTGTACAAAAATATTTTATTGGAATTTCATTACTATTGTTTTCCTTGGGAAGGCGGCTTATAATCTTCATGATATTATCGTAAAGCCATCACTAAGCAACATGCTTTGGCATTTGTATAAGCCTTTGTCCACCTCCTTCCCTCCACCCAAATGCACACATTTGCATTTACTGTTAAAATATTATGGATGCTGACACCAGTTTAGCCACAAGACCTGGTGTTAGACTGTCTCTAATTGATTTAATTATTCATAATTGCTCAGCTGGGGCTTATGTGTACTTCAGCATGATTAAGGGAGAACATACAAGTCTGCAGCTAATGATGTGTTCCATCATAATTTACAACTGTGAAGTCGCTAGAGCTAAATTGCATAGACATAGTACATTTCTAATCCTGTTTAAAATGTTTTTTCAGATCTTGCCAAAAAAGAAGAAAAAGAAAAAAGAAATAACCCAACCATGCTTCTGATGCTTTTCATAAATGAGTTTTAAGGAAGGATTGAAACTAGTATGCTTTTAGTTTCTTTAAATTAAAATTATCAATAAAATCAGATCATCAGATCCAAGTCCATTGCAGATGTGATTTAAACGCAATGCATTTTTTGCTGCCTCCTTTCTGAGTGCACTTGCTCATACTTCCTTTCTACTTGCTCATCTATGAAAAATATGATAAAACTTCCAGTGAAAAAATGTTATTTGTGATTATTAAAAAATAAAAGTAACTTCTGTCAATATGATGCATGAAAATGATCATACAGTGGCTTCCTTAATTGTCACCAAACATGTTTCTGTAATTAGTTCAAGACAAGCAATTCTGACAAAACCATGTACATTTTATGAGACAACATCCCTGAATATTGTTACTGAGGGATGGTGCTTTTCTTGTCTTTCAGCAGTTCCTTACAGATGGTGAACACTATTGGGGAAAAAAAAAAACCCAAAAAAAAAAAAACCAAAAACAAAAAAAAAAACAAAAACCCCAAAAAAAAAAAAAAAAAAAAAAAAAAAAAAAAAAAAAAAAAAAAAAAAAAAACACAATAGCAAAAATACTGAAAATAAGAAGAATTTCCAGTGTAACTGGCCAACTTCAGGCAGGGTCTCTTTTTCTGCTTCTGATTAGGAAAAAAAAAAATCATATTTTTCAGAAGGGCATGTGTCAGGAGAGGAAAACAAACTTGCAGTATGCTGTGAATGATTACTATTTCTGAAATTTCTGTAGCCTTACCATTGTTAGCATGGAGTTCAGTATTTCTTAAATGTTCATTCAAACTTGTGCCTTAGCCAGAGAGAGCAAGCACCGTTTACAGGATTATAGTCAGTTTAATCTTAAATTAAATGTTAAATCAGACTGGCAGGCAATGCAAACTACAAACTGCAGCATCACTGCTGTGGTAGAAGGGCAGTGTGGCATTGTCTGGAGCAAGTCTCAATTGCTGCTAACATGGCATTAACTGTCTGCAGTATTTTGTATTTTGGATGCTTCTGAACAAAGAAGATTACAAAAAAGAAGGTTCTCCCCTGAGCCCTGGTTCCTAACACCCACTTTTCTTTTTTGGACCTCGGTGAAACACAACATCCAGCATTTAAAACTGCAATGCATTATCAGAAGGATGTAATTACAATTATTTATTTAAGCTGGTTCTGAACCAGGGAATCTTGATATGAAGCTGGAGCCAGTAAAGGCTTGAAAAACTACTGACAATAAGCAATTCTTCATGGAACAAAACTATTACAATAGAGGGTCTTTGATCTTGCCTGTCTCCTGTTGCCAATTGAACTTTGTCACCATGCACTGTCATCCACAAGGGAGCACTTTTGAATTAAGCAGTCTACAGCAATTTAGTCTGTTCCAGCTTTGAAGTGCCAACATCAGTCAGGCTAGTACTAACTTTTTTCATTAAATTTTTTTTGAGTTCTCTTAGGAGTTTAGCAGTCCTGGCACTAAGATAACTAAAGTCAAGGAACCAAGGCACTAAGACATCAAAAGCAAGAGGGGCCCCTAAAATACAAATGTGAACAATCATTAGGCTCTAATGGTGCACTTCATTAATGTCCACTTCAAAGCAAAAGTTTACTGACTTTGGGATTGACTAATTTACACATTGTGGGAAATTGCTGCCAGCCATGCATGTAACCACTAAATGTTTCTGGAATAAATAGAAACGCCCTCTTCCTTCAGAAATCAGGAACTGCAAACTGAGCCTTTAATTGCAAGATGGCCTCTCATTTGAATCGGAATGGAAAACCTGTCTAGCACATAAATCACTAAAGCTGTGTGCAGTTATCATACAGACACACAGATGTCAATCAGCAGCCTTTTGCAATTTGCTCTCCCTCCCCCACACTCTACAACCAAATAGGAATATTAGAGCATAGTCTGGTTTCTTTTGGACGTGTTCATTTATTTAGTCTCCACAAATTCTTATTTTACTTTTCAATCTAGGGCAAGTAAGTAAAAATAAGTAAGTTCTAAGTAAAACTGATTACTACAACACTGAAACTGAGTGTCTTTGGGAGGGGCAAAGAGCTGTATTACTTAAAATTTTAGTGGTAACTCCTGGGTGAGTAAACAAAGTACCACTGTGCCGACAAACTGCATTCACATTCAAAGGTGTACTAGTCCAGTTGTATAAATTAAAAAAAAAAAAAATCATAAACTAACCACCAGAGTTAAAATGATAATTCAGATAATCAGAGTGGAAGCCTACCATGCTCAGAAACATCTACAATACATGGACTGTCTAAGTAATACCCTCATGCAGAAATGCCCAAGATGATGTGGGCCAGTTTGTAAAAGAACTGAGCACATGCAACCGTTCTTATCCTGTCAGAAAGGATTGCCTACACTACAAAATGTGGTTGTGTTTGAATGGAATTGTGATAGCTGAGTGAGAAGACGGGAGGCCAGTCACAAGTTAGAGGTCAATGGAAGCCAGAAAAAATTGTGTTCAGCTGATGCTATGGTGAAAATAATTTGTCCTTGTCTAAACACTAACCACTAAGAGATGGTAACATCCTGCCATCTAACTAGATTGCTTCCAATCTTGTTCCAGCACAATCAAATCTTTTGTCTAGGCAAGCCTTACTGTGACTGTAAAATCTCAGCCACTTTGAAAAATCAAGATATTGGCTCTTAATGCCTAAAAAGCCTAAACCCCATTTTTTCTTTAAACAGATCTGTATAGGATTGCCAGACATCCACACTTTAGCGGGAAGTTTTTCAAAAAGAAAACTATTTTGGATATGCATTGGGCAAAATATGGAGAAATGTTTGCCAGAGGATATGATGAAAAATAGGGAAAATAGTTATAATTTTTCTGCTTTATATTTCAATGAACTTTCTTAAATTTTAGCAATTTCCTCCTTGTTGCAACATTTTAATAAAACTGTGTGCCTTCATGCCTGGTAGGGAAGCTAACTTGCCATGGGCAAGAATGGCCTTAAAATAAAAAAAAAAAAAAAAAAAAGAAAAAAAAAAGAAAAAAAAGAAAAAAAAAGAAGAAAAAAAGAGGAAAAAAACCACTTAGCAAACCACAAATTTCAGAGACCTAGTCACATCTGTGTTTTATCAGCTTTTTCCGGATAGTATTACACCAAACAATTGTCTGCAGATCGGTAGACAGCTGAGACTTTAAAGTGCTGAATTACTGAGAAAATGCTAGAGATAAAAAACAGCACATGTATCCTATCAATGTAATGAAACCAACCTGCTGCTAGCGCCATAGTGCCTTAGTTCTAAGTACCCTGTAGAGGAACGGAAGGCTTTCATTTAACTCTTAAGAGGAAAGCAAGGGAAAGAAGAGTAAAGGTCATCTAATACCCGCCTTAATCACCAAACTGAAATGCTCTCAGATATATGAAGAGAGGAATGCTTGGTGTTCAAAATAAAACATCAAATGCAGACAACAAGAGTAGGCCTGATCATACTGGGAGTAGCATTTCCTGCTGGAAATTCCCAAGACTTCAGCTGATGTCAAGTGGAGTTACCGACATAGAGCATGGCAAAAAGCTGAAACTAAAAAACCTGGACATTGAGGCACTGCCACATAAAGGCCGATTCAGTCCAGCAGAAAACTCTCTGACAGAAGGTAGATTCACTAAATCAGCCAGAAGGTACACTGGAAATGAATAATGGATATTTCCTGAATGGAGCATGGTTATTAAGCATCGTAGGTACTACTCAATGACAGATGTACAAGTTGAAGTTATGTTTAGTACAAAAAATATTCCAGTGTTATTCGGTTTCTTGGAGGTTTGGGGGCTTTTTTATATTGTGTTAGGTTTGCATTGCGTTATAGACACCAGGTTCACTTGGCAGATCATGATCCTCAGGTGTCTGAGTTGAAAAAACTTGACTGAGTTGAAAAGTACTTGATGTTCTCACTGGAGGCAGTGATAAATCTTCAAGGATGGGGTCAGTTATTGTTCTTTGGGGTTCTTTCATTCCTTTTTTTCAAAAAAAAGAGAATCAGTTGGAGTTTGTGATTTATTTCATAAAAGTTCAAATTTTACTCTGCTGACTTCTACTGGAATAACGGCTAGCCTAAAATGACTGCATAACACTGGAAAACAACATTAGCTTTACTGTTCTTACACTTCCACTGTAGCAAAGCCTCGAAATTTCAACGAGAACTGATCTGTTGTTCCAGGTACTGTATAACAGAGACTAAATATGGCCTCTTCCACAAAGAAACTATGGAAATAAACCAAAAGGTAATGAGTGGGGGAAAAACCCAGGTTGTTTATATAAACCTTTTTGTATTCATATATATTTTAATCAGGTTTTGATTAAATGTATGAAAGTAGTCTTTCTCCACTAGTCCCTCAGGCTCCAAATGACTCTCAATTAGCCATTTAAAGTTAGCTAATTTTTGTCTGTTTTGTGGTAGAACCATGGAAGAGACACATGAAAGAGGAAGAATATTTACTTCGGGCAAGAAATTCCTAGCTTTAGGAACAGTGCAGGGAAAAATACAAAGGCAACAGAGACTTTTATGAGCAAAAAGAGAATATGTCAGTTGAAGTAGGCAGCAGGGGAAAGTGTAAGAAATGAGAGCGGACAAGGAGAAAAATAAAAGTATTATACTTTTTAATTAAAAAGTGACCCTAAAGCCTTCGCAGTAAGGCATCTGAACATACCATAATACCACTGCTAGACATAATGTCTAATATTTCAGTTGCATGAGTGTTTTCAGCTGAACTTTCTTACAGGAGCACCATTTTTGTCTATATATGTACCAATCTATATCATCTATATTCTTGCAACTGGGCATATCGTGGACACATACTTGAACTACACTGGAACATGTGGCATAAAAGAAAAGATGAAGTACGAACCACACATTTAATGCATTTCTAGTTAGTTCTATTTTAATTCACTCTATTATTCAATCAAGAGGAATAAAAATTCACCTTATTGTCACCTAATTTAATACATTCTCCGGGGAAATATAGTGGAGAACAGAGTAGCTTGTAATTTATTTTTAAAGCTCCTTAATTACATGCCCAAATCCCCCAAAATGACATGGAAGTACCTAAAATGGACTTTTATACACCAAAATTCTTACTAGGAATTGGATGATGAGATTGGGATGTCGTGCATAAATTTATTCTAATGAATAACTGGGTGTGGTCCATCCTGAATGTTCTCTTCCACAAGACTGCAAGGACATTTCTACAATCCACTCTGTAAGTTACTGTTAATCAACTGAGAAGCAAACAGAACTACTTACAAATTTTGTGTCAGATAGATATTCTCTGTTAAGAGAACAGAACATTTAGTTATGTAAAGACCATCCAAAGATTAAAAGATCAGAGTAGATTTCAAACAGCTTTATGGACAGAATATGACTGGAGTAACCCAGTGTATTATGGGTTTAGGGAATTTAAGTGATGAAATTATTCCCATCAATACACAAATATAGAAGATTTTCTTTTGTTTACAAAGATAAGGTTTCAAAAATTTCTAAGCAATAGCGCATGTCATTCACTTATTATTCCAATTCCTTTCTTCTTTAATGTTGATTGATTTGAAGGTTGTCTTTAATTCAAAAGCTGTTTTCATTTTAGTTTTCATCTTTCTGTCATGTTTTAAATGAGATGAAATTGAATTACTCTCAAGTATAAACAAAAGAGTTTTGATTTTCTTATTTGCTTTATCCCCCAAAGACTGCAAAGATTGCATATACGCATCTTTTCATTTCCCTCACCTCTAATCTAGAGACTGTTCACCATGAGTGGATGAAAATTCTGTAATATCAGTCATTTCTTACACTTTGTGAATCAAAATGACAATATTTCTTATCTCCCAGAAAACATCTATGGCTCATATACTTAAAGTATTTTGCATCACAGTTTGTGTGCAGTGGGACTTCGCACTGTGTGATACTTGTCTCCTTCCCATGAGCAGAGGCTGTTCCTTCGTTCAGTTGCTCAGTATTTATCTGTGAATTAGCTTAAATGTTGTTAAGGTTACTAGGCAAAAGAGTTGATCCACATAGTTTTGTCTATATGATTTGTGGCTCTACAGAGGATCATAGGAAATTATAACTGCATGGCCAAATGTGAATGAGATCTTTTTCTACAGATTACACAGTTTCCTTTTAAAGAGAAAAGAAAGAAGGAAAAAATGCAATTTTAAAAGCAAGTTTTGTGGATTTTTTTCTTTCCTTTTTTCTTTTTGTTAGTTTAGTTGGTTGGGTTTTGGTTTTGTGGTTTTTTTTGTAGGTTTTGTTGTTGTTGTTGTGTTTGTTTGGTTGGTTGTTGTTGTTTGGTTGGTTGGTTGGTTGGTATTTTTAATGGAACAAAATATGAGTGGTGTGAAATATGAGAAACCAAATCTTGGGAATTCTTGCATAAGCAGTAGGTCATGTCCAGCAAAGAAAAAATGTAATCATGCATGTGCACTTTTCCCAACTTCACATCAGGCTCCATTGTGGGATATGATCAGAATGTTTGTACTTAATACACAAGGGTAAGTACTTTTAACCCATTTTCTTTTGGTGACAATGATGTCCCATTATCCTCTGTAACTGCCCCTGTTTTTGTATTTTGTTAATTTCACTGCCAAAACTCTGCTGCAGCTGCCTAGCCACTCTCCAAAACCATGCCAACCTCAGCATTTCATTGCCTCTGCACGTGGCATTGACTGGTCAACTCTTTGATTTTCATGGTATTTTTTTTCCATCAGTCACATTGGCTGAACAGAGAAGTGCTTGGGTTTCTGCAGGAGGAAATGCATATTAGTAGCTTCTGCCTAACAGAGTCAGACCCCAACTCAAGGTAGTTTTATTTTCATGTTAGCATGGGGAAAAAAAAAACCCACAAAAAAAAACCTCCTTCAAGTAATCAGTCCAAACCCAATGGATTAATATTAAGGTGTGGTAGGTCAGCACTTCTGGATTTATAGACTTGAAAATACGTTTTACATACTACTGAAATACCTCAGTCATTCTTACTCCACATTTGAAGGCAACCTAGGAAAATATACATCAACAAATAAGACTCAAGACAGATGCCTCTTTCAAATATTTAGTTCATACAAAAGCAATTGAAAATTTTCTGATTTGCACCTTTGATGTACGTACAGTGGCTAGATTCCAGCAATGATTTAGTGGGTCTGGCTCAATCACTGCACTGATGACATGCATTAGTTGTTCTTTCAGAAAATTATTTCTCTTCCAAGCCAATTAATTCTATTCTGGTTTAACAGCATACACTAGCTGTCAAAAGCTTTTACAGTAGTTTTTTTTCCTTTTCAAATTATGCAAAGAGTCAAAATTAATCTGCAAAATTTTGAAATTCTTATGTACTACATGAATTATTTTATTCATTTTTTAGCCTGGTGTTGACCAACTGCTGACCTAATGGTTTCCTGTTGGAATTTAGTTCAATTTTTTCCAGTGGAGGAAATATCCAAATATGCATTTGCTTGTTTTCAGGATTCATTATTTATAGGATTCACAGCCATTGATTCTGGAATATACTTTTATCCTGAAACGCTTCTAAGCTGTAAATTGGTCTAGAAAGCACAGAAAAGATTACTTATTATCAAGGCTCTGTGAAAGTTAAAATCATTTTACTGATCACAAAGAGTGATGTATATACATTACCTCCTACTGAAACATAATCCCTGTTAATGGAAATAGAAGGAATTTCTCTTTGACTGAAATGAAACTAAGGAACCAAAACAATCCATTCACAGTTCAGAGTGCCATTTTATTCCATGATCAGTGTAGTACCATCACAGAAAATATTTCTGGAGATTAATTGCCTGCCCATTTCAAAGATCTAATGGCAGGAGGAGTGAAAATAAGCTAGTGGTGGTTTAAATGACATGGTGTTACAGGATACACAAAGTCTCAAAAATTAAGCATAACTATTTATGTGCTAAAACCCACACAAAGTAGGCTTCCATTGAGCATTAATAAATATTGCAAAAATGCAACAACTGTGAAGAGAATTTGCATAAGAACAGGAAAAAAAGTAATCAGTACTCTCTAGCGAGGCTAGGAAGAAAATCTTACATTAGTAGACAATGGGGATATACTCAGTAAATCTGGTGTAAAATGTGCCTTTGTGTCCTCTTACATTGTTGGCAGAAAAGATGAGCATTGCCATTGTTTTAAGATTCAAATACCATTAATAAAATAGGTGATTTTTACCTTGTCCTTCAAAATAATTCCATTTTTTTCAGATTTGCTGTAATGTGCCCAATGTGAATGACATTATCTTCATTTATCAAAAGCCCCAAGTATATTAGGTGAAAGGAAGCAGACAACATCTTTACGAAAGCATTCAGCTGAATTTTTCCAAACTCTTTGACATTAGGAGTAAACAGCTGGGATATTAGACTTGATCCTATAAATTTACAATAAGCTATTTTTAGTATTGCCTTAAAAAATGAAAAATTGGATTATAAGCTCCATGTATTTACACTGAGGACTGAGGGAATCTATATCAATAGTTAATGCTGCCTCTTTATATGTATACAGGGTCAGTGCTGTCAGAAATACATTCAGATTAGATACTCTGTAGTTCTCAATACAGATATGTTCTTTATGGTTTTAGTTCTATAATCATATGATTTTTAATTTTAAGTGTTTAATGCTGCTTTTAACTTATGGGAAAACAAACACACTTTTCATTGGTTTTCATAGGATTTTGTCTTTTAAGACACTGACCCCCACAAAATCCAGGATGAAAATGAGATATGCATATTATAGGAAAGAAGGTAATAAAATTTGAGAATATACCAAATATTTATCTTATAGTAATGGTAGTTACATTGTAATCCTTTCTGTGAGCAACCTGTTTTAAAATGAAGCAATATTTAAGGAAAGAATTGTAGCTGCAGGCATCTTTCTTGGTTTTCTTGCTAATTTCTGCTATCCTCTCTCCAATAGCTTGCCTGACATTTTATTTTCAGTTAAATCGTTCCTCAGCTTTCTGGTGTTGACTCAATTCTTCATTTTCACAACTATTTTTCAGATCTTTTCTCTCAAACAGTCTTCTGGTTGTCCTTGAAAGTTGCTGTTCCCCTGAAAGTGTAAATTGGTAGCAATTGACAAATCAAACCCTTCCAAACAATTGACTCTTGTAAGGTGTCAAATACAGACACAAATTTTAAAGGTTGTCCACTTCAGTAATTTCATCCTGAATCAACCTGGAAGAAACCCTGTTTGAGGAATTCACAGCACACAAGTTTAAACCAGGGAACCCTTTTTTCAGGGAAATATTTAATTCAAGCACCTGAGCAAATATGGACTCTTCAGGGAAAGATGCCTCCATTTCCTACTCTGCAGCCAGTTCTTCACTATAAAGTTATTGTTTTTGCAGCAGTAACAAGGCCTCCTTTTGCTTAGTGGACATTAGTTGCGAATTAGAACATTGAAAGTAAGCAGCCTGCCAGTTTCACAGACCTTAACACATCACTCTCCATGACAACATGGAACTCAGAGGAAGGAAGAATATTCCTGGGGGAAAGCTGAGAAGTGCAAAGAATTATTTTACTTCTCTTTTTTTCTTTTTTTTTTTTTTTTTTTAATCTGGGACATGTTGTTTGTTTTTGTTAGCTGAAAACTACTGTTTGAAGTCCATTTGTGTTGGTAGATTACTTTATCTACTCTTCCTCGGGGAACAGACACTACACTATCACTTTGTATACACTACACTGATAGTGCCTTTACATTGAGCATGGAATTGGAAGCCACTCTGTTCAGATGCTTTATTTCCCCCTAGAAACACTAGAGAAAAGTTGCCTGCAAATGGAGGAGAGTCTCTGTTTTTTTTATTCTAAAGTTTGAGTTTGCATATTGAGGGGCCAAAGAGGGTTTTAAGTATGCAGGAAATTTAAAGATGCAAGCAGAAAAAGGATAAGAAAAAAATATTTAAATAATATAAAAAGTAAGATTTTCTAAATTATAACCTCTTAGATTTTCTAAACTCTGCTGTAAAATATGCCTTGACAGAAAGCTATGAGAGTGCCACAGGGAAACTCCCTGTTAGGAAGCTAAAAATGTACAAAAATACATAACATTTTCAGAAGCAATGAAGTTGCATAAGAGCCTAAGTCCCCACAACTGGCATTCAGATCTGAATTCCAAACCCATTGAAATATCCTTGAAAGTTTTACAGCAACTACAGCTGTGTTTGTGCACCCAGGTAACTCCTTTCACAAGGAAGGAACACTATCCTTTTTAAAGGAAGAAGTACCTCTCAAGGATAGCTTCAGCCACACTTGACTCCTTAAGTGTTGGTGTGTATGCATAGATACCCATCCTAAAAGAATTAGGTTATTGTATCCTCTATTGATGTTGCCAGACTTTACACATGAAAATAATAACATGAGAATTTGTAATATCTCACTTCCAATGGGAGAGAATGAGGAGTTTCCCATTCTAGCTGCCTCTTCTGCTGTGTTGGCAAGCACACAGACACCTCTGTGCCCTGTGCATTCCACTGAAATGGTCTCTGTCTAGCTCAGCTGCAGCTCAGATTCAGGAAGCGGCAGAAAAGATCAAGTTATTTAACAGCCTTACAGGACAGATGCAAACAAGGTAATAGGAACAGAAAGCATAGAATAACCCAGGTCTGAACTAGCAGTGGAAGGATTCCTTCCATAGAAGGCAAGACCCTGCTTCACACTCTGCAGCTACGGCTGTAAAGATGTGCAGAGTTAAACTCAGGCTGAGGTATCTATCAGGCCTGACCTACCCTCGTCCAGGATATACAAGGAATAAGTCAGGGCAAGGACAGACACTTCAGAGAATTCATGTTACTTTATAAATGTCCTCAGTTTCCCCAGTTGTAAGTGATGAAAAAGAAGTAAAGCCATATCCCATCTGCTTTTGGTAACAGACACAGGATTTGGGATTGTATTATAAGAACTCCCGCCTCATGTTGGGCACCTAGCAGCCATTGCATGCAACTGAACATCATCCTCAGGAGTGAAATAGGACATTTTTTCACCATCTAAGACAGTACAATTTAGAAAAAGAGCACAAGAGAAACAGGCAAGGAAATCAATGCGTCTATTTTCAGATGTGATAGTTGGGAGCTTTGATACCTGTTCTATAATTTGAGCAAAAGCTTGAAGCTGTGCTTGAGACCACACTTGTCTGTCTTAAAGTTATCATCATCCTAGGTCATTATTTTGGAACAAAGAACAGATTTGCCCAAACCTGTAATGTGGAAGGACCTGAACCATGAATGACATCTTCTTTTGTGGCACCACATGCAACTGTTGTCAGAAAAGTTGACAGGGACCACGACATGAAGTGAGAACAGGAAACATGGAGGCTGCAGGAATCAGAAAACAAACGTTACCAGTAAAGGTCGAGAAGACACTGTGAATACATCCTACATCCTTATGACTTAGTCCAAAAAGCTGGGCCATGGAGTGTGCAAGCTCTAGCCAGCTCTGCAAAACTGCTGAAACAGTTCTGATACTGCCAGAATCTTGTGCTCACAAGAGCTTAGGAAGGCAACTTTATAATGACTGTACTTCTAGCAGATTCCTGACAGCATTGTAGAGAAACACCTTTTTTATTAAGTTTAACACAGACAGCTGTCATAACATCTGAATTTATTATCAATAATATAATTTAATTATCATTCCAATAGTAAATTCTTAAATATCTCTTTGCACAAGAGATCTCAAAACATCTTGAAAGATAAAACTTCCTGTTTTACAGGTGCAGGAACAGAAGCACACAGTAATTAAAGTGGTGTCATCCATGAAGGTAGTGGTTCAGTCATGAAAATTTTCCATGCTGCATCCCATCACAGAAGGAATTAAAGCAAGCCTCTAATTTCCTATAGAAAACTCTTAGTGAGGTATGGAATGTAATCTTTTTTTGTTAGAAATCAATTTCAAATCCAATAAAATCAAATTTAGGTTTCTTCAGTAAGCTAGGTATCCACAGGTGTAATTGTTTTAGCAGGTTTTATTTTTTAATAGGACAAGATTTTGCAGGCAAGAAAAGGATAAATCAAATATGGGGCAAGCTATCCATCAAAATATTAGAAATTTGTTAAAATTTATATAAATGTTTTAGCTTGGTTTTGTTTGGGGTTTTGTTGATTTTGTTTGTTTGTTTACATTCTATTACATTTATTTTCCTTATAATACAAATTAAGTCATTTTAGGTCTCATCTTTCTAGAGAATACAGTTTCACTTCTGAGTGGAATTTATTCCCAGGACTGGCTGTTAGAAGAGAAAATGGACTGCTGAGCCTTTTCAAGGGTTAGCACCTCCCTAATGGCCCCTCTCTAGCTCTATTTTCTGCAAAAATGGGAAAAAAGGAGAAAGTAGTGACACAGGGAAGTACACCTTTTGGGAGAGAAAAGCCATATCAACCTGTTGGGTGCTCCTAGAAGCCGCTTTTTACTGCTGCAGTGTAAAGAAACTCCAAGCTAAAAATGCTTTTAGGGTGAAGAATTATATTCAACACAGGTCCAGTGGGATAGCTTATATTTACACCTAACAAAGTCAATTCTGCTTCCACTGCATCTCATTATATTCATATTGCTTCAATGGTATTGGAGTGAAATTAGAGGGAGCTAAAATTGCAGGGTAACATGCCTGCTTGAGTGGTAATCTGTGTGCAAAAAGGATCAGATGCCCTGTTATTTGACAGAAGCACACCAGCACAAATCCCCACAACCCCAAAGACAGTGATTATCTTTCTCTCAATAAGAGATGTCAGTCATCAAATGAAAGCACTGCTCATGATCTTCAGAGAAGTCAGAAATATTTCTCACCAATTTAGGAGTTATGTAAGTTCTTCTCGGGAAATTCAACTGCCCTCACTTCAGCTTTACAGGCCTGTAACTAGACTGAATGTCAGCCTGCGTGATTTTCCTCCTGCTTTGTTGAGCAAGCTAGCAGTAAATGCTTTGGTTTTTGTTTGTAGTAATCTACTGTAACAAGAATGTTTTCACCCATTAGAATTTCAGGAGGGATTTTTGTCTGGTAATTTCCATGCAAACGCCACTACAATTTGCAACAAAATGGGGTTTTTTTCAACATAAATCTATTATATTGATCACCCTGCCTTTTAAAAATAATTATTCATTAATCCATACACTTTCTGGACATAAAGGTTCATAGTGAATATCTTCTCTGTTAGCCTATATAGAGGTCATTTAACTAATTTTTTCAGAAGCTGGATTAAAGCACTTGAAAACAGAAAAGCTTGTATCACACAAGAGGACTCCCAGTAAGGTCCATGATCTCCTTTTGTAGGCCGCAGTAAAACACACATAAAATATAACGTGTGATAAAGTCACTCTAATATTCCTGATCTCATGACTTGCTGGCTGTTCCTTTCTTGTGGAGGATGATAGCTAGCTATCTAATCAAAATGCATAAGCGGTGTCTGTTCCTTCCACCCCCAGACCCATTCATTTTCCACTCAGAATCTCTGCTTGGGGTAGTATAATTGATTTCGACATAATTTACTGCTTACTTGGTAATGCAGCATTGCAGTCTCTGATAAAAACCGTATCAAGTCACAGCACCGGTCTAGAGCTTGAAAGGGAGGCAGTGTAATCACTTTCTTACCCTAATGCACCTCCAGCTCATTTCTGCTGGGCAAGGAGCTGCAAAGTAATCATTGTTAAATGACTGGCTCCAAGAGAGGGTCTTTCACTTCTCTGCCTGACCACTTTTCTTTGTCTCTCCGCTTTATTTCATGAGAAGGCAGCAGGGAAACTTTTCATTGTTGGATTGTCATGGAAATAAAAGACTATGATTATACTTGCCTACCATCAGACATCTACCTCTAGTGCAAAGCAGAAACCCCGTCCTGAATTGCCATGGAAAGCAGTGGTATGGGAGAAGTTTGTGAAAGAGCGAGTACTCAAGAGGGGGAATATTTTGCACTAAGACTTTTGTTATTCCACACTTCCTGCACATTCCTGAATATTTCTCAGTGTCTCACTGCCACCTGAGTTTGGCAATGAAGCGGGGGGACCACGGCCTGTCTGCTCCCACACAAAGCCCCTGTACCACTGCAGGATGCGGGGTCTGTCTGCAACAGCTCCTCACCTCGGGCACTGCCTCACCAGCACCTACCTTCGCCAGAGTGCCCACAGCAGCTCTCAGCCACCTTCACCAGGCTACCCAGAGCAGCCCATGGCCACAGCAGGTTTTAAACAGGCTGATTACAGCCCTGGGGTTAGCTGAGGGCAGCCACGCGCTTCGCGGGGGTTGCGTTCCTGTCCTCAGCTCCAGCCAGGCTCAGCTGTTCTCTTTGTAAAGATGTAAAGCTCTGTGAGTTCATGAAGTTCTTCCTCCGCCTGCCCTGCCTTCTCAGACCCATCTCTCCCAGGGGCCGGGCTCCTTGCTGGAAAGCTCTCTGGGAATGGCTGTTTCCCTTGCGCTCCCCCTGTGGCACTTCTGAGACAGCGGCTCCCCTCGGCCCTCCATCGCTGGCGGTGATTTCTGAGGGGAAGGATCAGGGGGCTCCCAAATGGCGGAATGCCATCCCTTATGCCTGTCACACCCTGTCAGGATCGCGGTGGCTCTGCCTCCCCTCTGCAGCACCCACCTGGGCCGAACTGCTTCTGCTGCAGAATGTGGAGACCCAGGGAAGGGCAGAAACATTACTGGGCGCAAATGCCGGCACAGCGGGGTTGGGAGAGGCCTCATCCAGCACTCTGAGGGAGCTGGCAGGGAGGAGAGGGACAAGAGTAGGAAAGAACCATTTTATTCCAGTGCCTGGATTTGCCCAAGCTTGTTATTGTTTGCAATGATTTATGTATCATTTGCACACGTGGCTAAATGGGTTACAGCAGTTCAGACTGCCCAATTTCACTGAGTATCAGCCAGCCTGTGTCCTGGGATGCAAATGTCTGTCCCTTATCTGGGGACAGCTGGTCAGTTATCATCTCCTGGCCACTCCTGCCAAATGGCCAGATATGGGCACTGCTGTGCCCTGTCCCTGGCCAGCTGAATGTGTACAGGGCTTTTCTGCTGGACCTCAGTGCTACGGTCACGCTGTGAAAACAAAGGGCAGGGAAAGTATCACTTATTTTAAAAGCCTCTTCTGCTTCCTACTACAGCAGTTATTTTTAAAACAGGCAACAGTAAACACTTTTGCGAAAGTAACCTCATTTTGT